>NC_139584.1:29154474-29159474 GCF_946808225.1 Silurus aristotelis | reverse complement strand
CAAAAAAAACCTTATCTGTCTGGTCAAGTCAAGTCAAGTTTATTTGTATAGCGCTTTTCACAACAGACATTGTCTCAAAGCAGCTTCACAGAAATCAACAGTGAAGGTGAATGGTGTGTGTTTATCCCTGATGAGCAGCCGTGGTGACTGTGGCAAGGAAAAACTCCCTTAGATGTTATGAGGAAGAAACCTTGAGAGGAACCAGACTCAAAAGGGAACCCATCCTCATATGGGTGACATCAAGAGTTTGATCATAAATCTTTCAACCATACAGAACACTGGAGAGTGAGAACTAACATGAGCACTGGAGTATAAGATTATAAGTACATTTTCTTTCAACAGTCTTTAGTATAAAAGTAGGAGCTACTGAGCTCAACATTTGTGATCATCACAGATCCAGCATCAGCTTCTCCATACCAGAGCCTTTAAACACTCCAGGAGGCCCATTGTCAAAACTCCACACATGTAGTGGGATCCAATTGGCACTGGTTTGTCTCTAGATGGTTCAGGATGTTTGCGAGTTTGGCATCTTCTTCTTTAAAGTCCATAATCTTCATGAGGTGGGAGGTGACTGGAGCTGGCCAAACCTCAGGGTGTCTCGGGATGGGGAGAGAAAGAGAAGCAGTGGAGAGGAATTAGCGTAGCTGCTGTTCATGATATTAACAGCACAAGTTGATAATGTGCATGTGATCAGATGTTCTGGAGCACAAGGTTATGATGTGATGTGTGTTATGTGTAGGCTTTGCTAAAAAGATACGTTTTTAATCTGCACTTAAACTGTGTGTCCGAACCCCGAACACTGTCAGGAAGACTATTCCAAAGTTTAGGAGCTAAATGTGAAAATGCTCTACCGCCTTTAGTGGACTTTGCTATTCTAGGAATTACTTGAAGTCCAGATTTTTTAGATCTCAGGGAGCGTGACGGATTGTAGCATGTTAAAAGACTGGAGATACATGGGAGCCAAACCATTCAGTGCTTTAAAAGTGAGTAGCAGCAGTTTGTAGTCTATTCGAAACTTAATAGGAAGCCTGTGCAGGAATGATAAGATTGGGGTTATATGATCATATTTTCTTGACCTAGTAAGAACTCTTGCTGCGGCATTCTGAACTAACTGAAGCTTGTTTATTAATGACGCAGGACATCCACCTAGTAATGCATTACATTAGTCTATTCTGGAGGTCATGAACGCATGAACGAGCTTTTCTGCATCAGATATAGATAACATATTTCTTAGCTTAGAAATATTTCTAAGGTGAAAGAAGGCTGTTTTTGTAACTTGGTTTGTAAAGTTGCAGTCTAAAATAACTTCCAGGTCTTTTACCGTTGAACTAGTGGTTACAAAACATCCTTCTAGGAGATTAGTAAAACTAACAGTGAGAGCCTTGGTCTGAAGCTAAAAACAGGTCATTAGATATTTTAACTAGGGCAGTTTCTGTGCTATAATGACTGACTGAAACTCTTCAAAGATATTGTTCTCCTGCAAGTGGTTACATAACTGGGCAGTGACAATCTTTTCTAAAATCTTAGACATAAATGGGAGATTTGAAATGGGTCTGTAATTCGATAGCGTGTTTGGATCCAGATTAGGTTTTTTAATAAGGGGCTTCAAGAGAATTAAAGACCACAGGAGAGGAGAGGAGAGAAGAGGAGAGAATTGGAGAGGATTGGAGAGGAGAGGAGTGTAGTGTAATGTAGCGTAGAGTAGGATTGAGAAGAGTAGTGTAGTGTAGAGTAAAGTTGTGTCTGTTTGTACTTGTTTCTCTCTCACCCAACTTTCATACAACCCACCCAATCAATTCACTTAACCCACTCAATCAATCCACTCAATCAATCTACTCAACAAATGCAATCAAATTGAGTGGGCTGATTAAGTGGATTGATTAAGTGGATTGATTGAGTGGATTGATTGAGTGGGTTGATTGAGTGGGTTAAGTGAATTTATGGGAGGTGTTTCTCTGAACGTAACAAAGAAAAGAGTCCATTGTTGGGATGGCTGAGGTCCTCCACAATCTTCCTGGCTCAGGCCCGGCACCGTGTGCTGTAGATGTCCTGCAGGTTAGGGAGCTCAGTGTGGAGGGGAGTCCTCCACCCTCTGGAGGACTCGCCTGTCCTGCATGGTGCTGTTCCCGAACCAGGAAGTGATGCTACCCGTCAGAACGCTCTCAATGGTGCAGGTGTAGAAAATCTTTAACACCTGAGAGAGAAGTTTAAAGTCCCTTAAGCGTCTCAGATGGTACAGACGCTGCCGGGCTTCTTCACCAGGGTGTTGGTGTGACACGACCAAGACAGGTCCTGTGTGAGGTGAACGCCTAGGTACCGGAAACTGTCCACTTTACTTACCTACAACACACTAAATGGTTTATCTCATGTATCTTTCCAGTCTCCTAACACGCTACAATCCGTCACTCTTTTCAGATCTCAAAACTCCACTAAAGGTGGTAGAACATTCTCACATTTAGCTCCTAAACTCTGGAATAGTCTTCCTGACAGTGTCCGGGGCTCAGACACACTCACCCAGTTTAAGTGCAGATTAGAGACGTATGTTTTTAGCGAGTTCCACACATAACACGTCTCTCATCATAACCTTGTGCTCCAGAACATCTGATCACATGCACATTATCAACTTGTGCTGTTAATATCATGAACAGCAGCTACGCTAATTCCTCTCCACTGCTTCTCTTTCTCTCCCCATCCCGAGGCTTCCTAAGGTTGTTCCAGCCCCAGTCACATCCCACCTCATGAAGAATATAAACCTTTAAAGAAGTAGATGCCCGCAAACATCCCGAACCATCTAGAGACGTACCAGTGCCAATTGGATCCCACCTCATGTGGAGTTTGGACACTGGACCTCTTTGAGTTTTTAAAGGCTCTGGCATGGAGAAGCTGGTGTTGGATCTGTGATGATCACAAATGTTGAGCTATTTAATGAGTTGCTCAGTAGCTCCTGGTTCCATAATCTCAAATGACTTTAAATGACTGTAGAAAGGACATTACTCATAATCACACACTCCAGTGCTCATGATAGTTCTTACTTTCCAGTGTTCTGTATTGTTTAAAGACTATAATCACACTCTTGATGTCACCCAAATGAGGATGGGTTCCCCGTTTAAGTCTGGTTCCACTCAAGGTTTCTTCCTCAGAACATCTAAGGGAGTTTATACTTGCCACAGTCACCACGGCTGCTCATCAGGGATAAACACACATCATTCACCTTCACTTTTAAAATTCCCAAAATGGACAATGTCCATTGTGAAAAGTGCAATAGAAATAAACTTGACTTGACAATAACTCAATTATATTTAATATTTATTATTATTATTATTATTATTATTATTATTATAATGAAAGAAAGTACACAGCCTTTTTTGTTACTTGTATAACAATCGTTCAATAGTATATACACAGCAAAAACAACAACAGGATAATAACTTTACTTTTTTAAATATACATTCCTATGATTTAGCAAAATTTTGCACAGATCCAAAAAGAAAAATACAAATTCAGCTGAGGAGCTCAAACAGTGCGAGAACTACAGAAAAGCAACAGTACTGTATAAATATACTGATATACAGTAGTATAAAAAGAAAAAAAACGCTTTTAGACACACATACAATATTTAGACAAAAGTTTGTGGACACCTGACTGTAAAATTTGGATGTGCATTTTTAAAAACAAAATTACACTTCGAGTCTCCATTTGCTGTTATATAATGCGCCACTCTTCTGGGAAGATGTTCCACTAGATTTTGAGGAGATTTGTGTAACAAATTCAGTCACAAGGATGCAGGTGAGAAGGTCTGGGGTGCACTGAGCAGTCCACTTTATTTCACAGGGGTTCAGTAGAGTTGAGATCAGATCTTCCACTCGAACCGATGCAACCCATATCTTCATGAAGGTGGCTTTGTGTACAGGGGGTAAGAAAGTCAGATTTCCCACTGGTTTGGTCTTTGTGTTCCTTGTGTGTGTTGTGTATATTTCTATAGTGGAAAAATAATGCTAATTAAATTATTTACGTGGACAAGATAAACAAAAAACGTGTCACAGAAGCACTTTGTGATTTGTTTCCTGAGTAGTACATTAATTTCTATATGTTTATATTTGTGTGAATAAAGATTTTATGGATGCAGCTGCATAAAGCGAACACAGGTTGAGTTGATGATTAACAGTGGCACCAAGTGATAAAAACATAGCTTGTCTTTTTAACATAATACAAACATTTGGAACAAAAACAAAACGAAACACACAATACCTGAAAAGAATAAAGTGAGAAATCCCGCTGAAATGGACCAAAACGGTTTTTCTGAACTTTTAGAATTATCATGAAATTTTGTTCATTGTTCTACGGTTAAAACGAACCGTTTAACTTCGCCCTGTTAGCTTTACACTTCACTTCGAAATGTAGATGTTTCTCAGGAGGAACCTTCACAGCTTTCTGATTTATGCAAGCGTACGTTAGCTGCTAAGTGTGTTAGAGACGCACATGGAATTCATCAGCTAGCAACCGAACTAGCGTCTAGCTTTCAAGGGTAAAACCTTACAACGCAATTTCTTTTACCTGATGCAACAAAAAGTCTACACGCGTGCAGGTCCCTGTTCTGGCTGTTTATATTTGTAGGGTTTTTTGAGAATGTCCAATAAACATGCCAAGTTTTCATGTTCCCTTGATACGTGTCCTGAATCATAAATGGCACTTGTTCAGTTTAGCACCGTGAGATTAGAGTAGCGTAGAACAATATAGATTAGAATGTTAGTGTAGATAATGGCATAAATAAATGTATGCTAGCATAGCAGTTTGGTTATGGTTTTGTTAGTGCAAGTTAATGGACGTGTACCTTCAGTGTATGTGGTGTAGCATCACGTCTCGCCTCTACACAGCACGGCTAAATCATTACCCACGCTTGATTGCACTCGGGGATAGTAGCCGAGAGCGGGGAGAGAAACATTGAGGGGATACAGTGTCACACCCGTCCGATCACACTCGCTATACGTGAGTAGCTTGTG
>NC_139584.1:29126974-29149474 GCF_946808225.1 Silurus aristotelis | reverse complement strand
ACGGCGCTTCCTGCTCAGCCCACACAAACTCCACATTCACTAACACTCACACGTTTCTGCGTGAACAATACAAACTCCTCAAAGACTCCTGAATGGCTTCCTGCCAAAAAAAACATTCTTCTCCGATGGAAATGCGAGACCGGACCAGTAAGAAACCTCTGCAAAATAAAAAAAATAAAAAAACATGACTCAGCAGTGATGCAACCAGATTTTATTAATCAGGTGTAAGGAGAAGAAAGAAAGGTGATCCAGATGAGCATTTGGGGGAAAGTCTACCACAGGGTCTCCAGAGTGGAGAACAAGAAACATCAGCACCCCTATAGCGTTTAGAGGTCCTTCTGAATGTGAAGCTCATCTGTGACAGGGTTCCGTGAGTTGCTGTTCTGCCCAGTGAAAGTGGAACTTTTCCCTCAATCAATTTACACAGAGTTGGAGACACACAATTGGATTGGACCGAATGATTGGTCCAGGGATTTCTCTGGAAGTGATACAATTTGATCTGAATTTGATCATAATTTTGGTGCTCATGATTAATTTTAGGGAAATCAGACTTACTGCTCGTGTTCTATAATAAACTCATTTCTAATCTTGTCCATCGTCGTCACTCCCAACGAAAACCTCAGCATCTTCAGCTCTGCTACCTCCAGCTCCGCCTCCTGTCTTTTACTCAATGCCACTGTCTCTAATCCATACAACATCTCAGGTCTCACCACAGTCCTATAAACTTTCCCTTTCACTCTCACAGATACTCTTCTATCACAAACCACTCCTGCTATCACTCTTCTCCACCCACTCCACCCTGCCTGCACTCTTTTCTTCACTTCTCTAACACACTCTCCATTACTTTACACTGTTGACCCCAGGTACCTAAACTCCTCCACATTCTCCACCTCTTCTCCCTGCAACCGCACCCCTCCACTGCCCTCCCTCTTATTCACACACATGTACTCTGTCTTACTCCTACTGACTTTCATTCCCCTTCTCTCCAGCGCGTACCTCCACCTCTCCAGGCTCTTCTCCACCTGCTCCCTACTCTCACCACAAATCACAATATCATCCGCAAACATCATAGTCCATGGAGACTCCTGTCTGGCCTCGTCCGTCAACCTGTCCATCACCACTGCAAACAGGAAAGGGCTCAAAACCGATCCTTGATGCAGTCCAACCTCCACCTTGAACCAGTCTGTCGTTCCTACTGCACACTTCACTGCTGTCACACTGTCCTCATACATGTCCTGCACCACCCTCACATACTTCTCTGACACACCAGACTTCCTCATACAATACCACAACTCCTCTCTCCACCCTGTCGTACGCTTTCTCTAAATCCACACACACACAATGCAACTCCTTCTGTCCTTCTCTATACTTCTCCATCAGCATTCTCAAAGCAAATAATGTGTCTGTGGTGCTCTTCCTCGGCATGAAACCATACTGTTGCTCACAGATGGTCACCTCTTCTCTCAGCCTGGCTTCCGCTACTCTTTCCCATAACTTCATGGTGTAACTCAGGGGAGGCCAACCCGCGGCTTGCGAGCCGCATGCGGCTCTTTGGCTGGTTTCATGCGGCTCTTACGTTCATATCGAAGTTTGTGGGTTTTTTTTAATGTGCGTTCACTTCGCTTGAGTTCAGTACGGTATTTTTAAGACTGTCCCTACTGGGAAACTTTGCGGTATTTTCATCTCACGAACATGCGTATTTGAAGAAAAAACCGCATTAAACACAAGCGAAATGAACACGCACATAAAAAAAAAAAAAAAAAAAAAACACAAACACAAACTTCGATATGCAAATTGTTTACTTAAATTTTAAATAAATAATTTGTGTCAAGTTCGCTCTCAAAATGGCAGGAAAAAATGCACAGCAAAACGGAAATATGAAGATGAGCACAGGACGTTTTTAACAGAGTGGGAGAGTTTGTATTTTTTTGTTGAACGTAATGGCAAGCCATTCTGCCTTATATGTCATGCGTCATTAGCAAATTGCAAAGCTTCAAATCTCCAGCGCCACTTCCATGTTAATATCGACCAGGAATTTCCAAAAGGAACTGAACTTCGCAAGCACAAGTTGATCACCTTGAAAAGTCAGGCAGAAAAGCAAATACAGTTTTTCCAAAAATTTACAAAGCACTTAGAGACCGTAACGCTTGCATCATATCAACTGGCTTGGAACATTGCACGGGCTAAAAAGCCATACAATGAAGGAGAGTTTGTTAAAAAATGTCTCAGTGATGTCGTTGAAATCTTGTCTCCTGAAAACGACAAACTAAAAAACGCATGGTATCAGACATCCAACTGTCCCGCCACACTGATGAACACAGAATATCGGACAATAACATGGCTATTGAAACACAGTTGCACTCTGACCTTCAAGCATGTGAGTATTTTAGTGTTGCATTGGATGAGAGTTGTGACATACAAGACAAGCCTCAGTTGGCAATATTTGCACGGTCTGTGTCAAACAATTGTGTGATCAAAGAGGAACTTCTTGATGTTGTGCCATTAAAAGACAGAACCCGTGGCATAGATGTGAAAGAAACAATGATGGCTGCATTTGCAAAAGCAAAACTGCCCATAAGGAAACTAACTGCCATAGCCACGGATGGAGCGCCAGCCATGATCGGATCTGTGAACGGGCTTGTGGGGCTGTGCAAAGCTGACCAAACATTTCCTGAGTTTTGGAATTTCCACTGCATCATCCACAGGGTGCAACTCGTGTCTAAATCATTGAATTTAGACAACGTCATGAAGCCTGTGATGGAAATCGTCAACTACATCCGCACACATGCGCTTAACCACAGGCAATTCAAGAATCTCATTGCTGAGCTGGACCAAGGGCTTCCAGGTGACCCGCCGCTGCACTGCACTGTGAGGTGGCTGTCTAAAGGCCAGGTACTCTCTCATTTTTTTGATCTTTTGGATGCCGTGAAACTGTTAATGGAAGAGAAGGACAAGGACTATCCCGAGCTCTCGGACCTCAAGTGGATTATGGATCTGGCCTTTTTAGTCGACATGCTGTGTCACTTGGACAGACTGAATCTGACCTGCAGGGTAAATAAAAAATGCTGCCAGACCTGGTGCAAAGTGTGTTTGCGTTTGTCAACAAACTGAAGTGTTTCAAGGCGCATATTCAAAAGGGAGATTTAACGCATTTTCCCACTCTGCTAAAAGCCAGCGGCCAAGTCACCAGCGCCACCCTGAATAAGCAAAGAGCCAGATATGCAACGCTGGTTGAAAACCTGCACGAAAGCTTTGTGACCTGGTTCTGTGATCTACTACTGAAAAGGCCACAGATTACGTTCCTCGTCGACCCATTTAATGCGGAGACAGACTGTTTGAAAGCCGCGCTAGTCACAGATGAGGCTGCGGCTGAGTTAGAGATGATCAATCTTTGTGAGGAGGACCAACTGAAACCTGCTTTAAGGGAAGGGACCATTGAGTTCTGGAAAAGTGTGCCGATGGAAAAATACCCCAATTTCAAACAGGCTGCGCTTAAGATACTGTCAATGTTTGGGTCAACATACGTCTGCGAGTCTGTGTTTTCTACCCTGAAACATGTCAAATCAAAGCATCGATCTGTTCTGACTGACACTCATGTAAAAGAATTGCTTCGAGTGGCAACAACGGAATACGAGGCAGATTTGAAGGGGATTGTTCAAGGCCAAAAGTCTCACTAACTAACATACATAAAAGAAAAACCTATTGTAAATTATAATTTTTTTGTTTGTGGACTTGGTTAAACAGAGTTTGTGTGTGTGAGACAGTGCACACAATGTTCATTGTTGAAAATGACTGTCCTGTGGTCTTAGAACTGTAGGAGTCAATTTCTGTCATTATGTTGGTGTGTGACATTTACAATAAATCTGGCTGAGCAGAGGTGTGTGTGTGTGTGTGTGTGTGTGTGTATGGGTGTGTGTGTGTGTGTGTGTGTGTGTGTGTGTGTGTGTGTGTGTGTGTGTGTGTGTGTGTGTGTGTGTGTGTGTGTGTGCGCTGATCAACTGGTGTAACTGATCAACTTTATTCCCCTGTAGTTACTGCAGGTCTGCACATCTCCCTTATTCGTAAAGATCAGTACCAGCACACTTCTTCTCCATTCCTCAGGCATCTTCTCACCTTCCAAAATCCTGTTAAACAATCTTGTTAAACAAATACACAACCATATAAATACCCAAATACACACCTAACAAGCACTTATACCATATACACAAATATACACCCATATACACACTGAATATACAACCCAAATACACAGAATGCCCCTGTGCACAGATCCAGCTCCATGAAAATCTGCTTTCCAAGGTTTGGAGTGAAAGGTTTCCTGCTATAAATCTCCAACCTCATTGAACATGAATAAATGTGGACACTGTACAAACCACAGGCATCTTCACCTCACCTACGTCAAACAAATCTCAACAAATCTAGTGGAACATCTCTCCTAGGAGAGTGGAGTTTACTATAACCAAATAGAAATCAAATGTTGAATGGAGTGGTCAGAAAGCACATCACAACTAACACTGTGAGTAGAAAAACAAATAACAAATACAAATTTGGCATTGCATGTAGTACAAATACAGTAAATGATGCAATATGGTTCGAAAAAAATTGTCCATTGTGCAAAAGATGCAAGATGCAAAAAAAGCTTTGATCTGTGTATAATGTCAAAAGCTATTTCTGTTAATAAAATTAGAACAGATGTTCTTCTATACACCACTGAATCATCTTCCTCCTCTTCCTCTCAATCTGACTCAAGGTCCAATTTCTGGAAGAAAAAAAACCCACTCAAAACAAGGCTGCACAATTTTAGGTTGAGCGGAGTACAGAACTGGAGGGGGGTTTATTAAAAACAAGTCAAGAGAAGGAATAGACGTGTTTCAGCCTGCCAGATGACGCATAAAGACTTGGCAATGATTAATAATGAATTCGGTCTGAACTTGTCCGAATGACATCTACATGGTTTTTCAGTGGGAAACTGACCAGTTTTCTTGCATTAACTTTTTATTTTAAGTTGACATGTTTTTATTTAAAGTCACATCATTTTGAAACCCATGGTAATAATAATAATAATAATAATAATAATAATAATTGTAAATTCACAGGACCGTGCATATATTATATATATATATATATATATATATATATATATATATATATATATATATATATATATATATATATATATATATATAATATATGCACGGTCCTGTGAATGCACGGTCCTGTGAATGCACGGTCCTGTGAGGTGTTTTTCATATATATATATATATATATATATATATATATATATATATATATATATATATATATATATATATATATATATATTTATTGCCCCGTTGAGGAGGTCACCATGCCCCCATGCCCTGTTGAGGAGGTCACCATGCCCCCATGCCCTGTTGAGGAGGTCACCATGCCTCCATGCCCTGTTTAGGAGGTCCCCATGCCTCCATGCCCTGTTTAGGAGGTCACCATGCCCCCATGCCCTGTTGAGGAGGTCACCATGCCCCCATGCCCTGTTGAGGAGGTCACATGCCTTCATGCCCTGTTCAGGAGTTCCCCATGCCCGCATGCCCTGTTCAGGAGGTCACCATGCCCCCATGCCCTGCCATGTGTGGTGCTGTGAGTCATGTACAATCCTTTTTCTCACCCATGTCTGTTATAATGCTTTACTGTAACCTCCACCCCTCGCTGGAGGGCACTTTGCACAGCTCATTGAGGAAGGGGCTCTGCCAGATTTAATGTTTCCGGACCGCGATTCCAATCAGTTACTGCACCATCACATGACTGTTATATATCACTATTGACTTACACCTGTTCCTTGTCACACTTTTCACAGCAATCATCTTACATTTGTCTTCTATGGTTGTAATTACAGGTGTTTTTCATGTTCATGTATCTTTCTTACTTCATGTTTTGTTTTTGTGTGTAATAGTTCCTTTATGTTTGTAGTGTAAATTTTAAAGAATTATCCGCATTTCCTCCCGCTTCCTGCTTTTACATGACTCCTGGTATTTTCATGCTGCACTTTGCTTGACTGCTGTCATCAGTTCTGTAGGACACTTCAGTCTAAACGTTTCACCTACACTACAGACTTCCCAACTCTCTTCACAACTCATTTCCTGTGTACAGTCAGTCAGTGTCTTGTCTTTAAATCGGTTCCATTTACTAAATTAGATTATATTAAATCAGGCTATCAACACTAACACTTTGTAAATAGCATTTAATATAATAATGTAATAATATAATATGAAACACTCAGGTGGGGGAGTGGTGGCTCCAGTGGTTAAGGCGCTGGGTTGCCGATCGGAAGGTCTGGGGTTCAAGCCCCGGTATCGCCAAGCTGCCACTCTTGGGCCCTTGAGCAAGGCCCCACCACCTGCAGGAGGGACCGTAAGGGACGGTGCTGTGTGGATTGGGCAGCAGTCGAAGGCGGGGGCCTGCTTAGACTGCTGCCCCCGCGACCCAAATTACGGATTAGCGGTAGAAAATGAATGAATGAATGAATGAAACACTCAGGTTACATTTCATCAAGATTAGCATAAAGCGAAACTCTTTGTCCATTGTATATAAAATAACTCAAACACCTGAAGTGGAACGTGTTAATATCGGCAATTAAATGTGGGTCTCCAACCTCTATGCATGGAGTCTGTAAACAGGATTCGTTTGTTTCGGGTCATTATGCAGAAAAGTTGGATTTTGTTAATTATCGAACTTGCCAAGTAAAACAGCTAAACAGAAACAAAAAGAAAGCGCAGCTCGTACTGCAGCTGTGTGAGTTGCCAAAGTGTATTTTTGATTATAAAGATAATTAAAATAAACAAAGCCTCATTCTGCCGAGTCGCGTCAGCACCATTTAAAAACAGTTTATTATTTGCAGCTGGAACAGTTTGATTTCGGAACAGCGGCGTGACGCGTTAAGACTTTAAATTCATCTATGTGTGACCTGTTGAAATGAACTGCGAGGTGACATTGCGTTAAGAGCTGGCTAAAAGAAATAAAAGAAAAGATTCAACTTCATGTTGATCCTTAATCAATTTGCATATTTAGGCAAATACACAAAAGTATAACAGGTTTTGTATAAATGAAAAGTTTAGAAATTATTTTGGTTTCAAGTGCTTTCAATTTATTCTGGAAGGTAGATGGAAGGAGGCCGGTGGGTTTAACCAGTTTCACTAGGGTCTCCAAAGGGTTATACAAAAAAGATTTAATTTAATTGAAAATACTAAGAGAGAAAAGGTGAACCACATTTGCACATGTAATAAGAACCATCCGATTTCTCCAGTCAGGAAATTTCCAAACAGAACAATGAAAATTGCTCCTGAATATATGAAGGTCTATTTTTTCTATGCTAGCATGGGGCGCTGTCTCTCAACTTATCTTTGACGTAAAAAATTAAATGTCATAAATTGTTCAATAAAAATTTATGACATCCTTTTCTAGAACGTTCCGTAAGTTACGTAAGTAATCTTTTGTTTGCCCATTTCTCGATTCTTTACTCTATAATTTCTACAAGACAATGCACAAGAGTGTTACTGCAGAGTACAAGCGCAGGTGTCTCTAGACACTGACTCAATCTCTCCCTCCACAAAAACTTTTCCTAACCTTTGGTCTTTCCTCCAGGCCATGTATCAGCACTGCGATGGCAACGAATGGCTCATGCGGCTTCCTTATCAGTTCGGGTCAGGATGTATATACGGTATGTTTCACAATAGCACAAGGTGTGACTGGTCCCCAGACGGAAGCATTTCACAAACAGGATTGTGAGAACAGACACCCTTATTAAGAATGACTTGCAATGAGCTCATACATCTGAGCAGTTAAAGGATTAGTGCCCCCCTCAGGGCCCCAGCAGTGGCAGCATGATAATGCTGGGCAAAAGACCCTACTCATAATCCCGAGTCTAACATCTTACCTCACAGGTCTAGCATGATACAATAAGCATGTTGTATTCATTTAAATGTACAACTAACACATTTATCATAGGCTGTGAAGTCGATGATGAACACTGGCAAGAGTTCGATGAGGAACTGGCACAAACATGAGAGAGCCAACAGTGTAGGGACTGTGCTTCTTTGGTTCTGATCCAGTGTTTTCTTTTCTGTGGTTATGTAAATTTGTTTTACTTGGAGCTGAAATGGTCAGGAGTTTGTACTTTACTTTCTTTTAGACCAAATTGATGAGATCAGCTTGACACTTCGCTTCTGAATGAATGTATGGATAATTATCTTTATTTACGGCTCGTTAGGGCTTCAATTCTTCTGCTTCAAATCGCCCTCAGAGATCATTTATTGAATGACCTTTAATCTTCTTGAACCGTCTTCTTTGCATGATAGAGATTTAACCTGCGTTAGTGGATTACATGGCAAACTTTTTTCCGAGACTTTTCTTGCCTCAGTCCCAACTGTTTTGAGACGTTTTTTTGCAGCTTTTTAAAATGATATTGTTTTTTCTTTAAAATTGTGCCGTTCCTCAGTTTAAGCTTTGGTTATTTTTTTTTATGTTCTATTGTGAATAAAATATTGAGATCCGCAAATCATTGCTTTCTGTTTTTATTTACATGATGCACAGTGTCCCACCTTTTTTTGGAACTGGGGTTATATAAACAGCACAGTTAAATGTTTTGAAAACACGAATTACGTCAGGGCCAGCAAAGACTTCTCTGCATTTACTACATTTACAACCTAAATTTTAATATTTGTTCCATGAAATTGTATTAATTTATTCCCAATAGTTTATTCTCTTCATTTCGTAGTGTTTCTTTCGGCTGCACTGCTTCAGTACGTGTATGTGGATGGATTTTTTGTAGAATCAGATTGTAGCCTCTATGTGCTGCCATGTGAATCTAATCTGCTCAGACCCTTCAGAGTCAGTACTGCTGGCCTTTTTACCATCGTCTACTTAATACAAAGCTCTGTTTCTTTAACCAATCAGATTTCATATTCGCCCCACAGACCAGAATAGCGTCAACATTTTTCTGTCCTCTGATTGGTTGATCAGCCAAATTCAACTGGTAAAACGTGTGTAGCTGCACACATTAATACATCTGAGTTAGACTTTTTATGCCTACAGAGGAAGAGAAATTGATTTGGTTTCAGACATTTTTAAAAATCCATTTTGAAGAAACGCTAGACATGGTGAGGAGGTCGTCCAAACCTGAAGCTAGCTAGCGTGTCTCAGTCCGGGAAAGGGTTTGTTCTCCACCTTCAGACCAGTGAATACGAGCGGTACCACTGGATTACAGCCTCTGGGGGGCGCTGCACAATATGAGTCTGCATCTCTGGTGAGTAGGTTGTTTTATTTATATTTTTAAAGTTTTTGTCATGTTATTAGACAAATATTGATTCTGAACTGCTCCAGATGTTGTAGGTGCACAGTTGTGGTTTTAGAGTAGAGGTTTGGAGTCTTAACTGGGTTTGTTGCTTTAGTTAAATGGTTTTCACCTTGTATCTCTCCCTGTAATGCCACATCTTGTTATATTGTGTATTTGTATTGTATTGATGGTTACTATAATTGTGACATGATACTGGTGGTATTAAGAGGTGGATTAAGTCAGGTACGTCCCCACTGAAGGCGGGTACCAAATGCCCAGACCACCACTGAGTAAACTATACATCATTTGTTTTAGCTGGAAATGAGGTGGTGGGTGCAACCCCTTCAATGAAACAATAAACAATTATGGGAAGAAAGCGTACTTTCAGAATGACTTCAGATCCATTACAACAAACCAAATAATTTGACTCACTTAATTTCATGTGTTCTGTGGTCTGGGTTTTTCTCAGTCACATAATTTACACCCAGGAGAACTGGTCCTTCAATGTATCTTCATGCAACTTATGTAAAAGCACTCAATAACGATTTTTTTTAACATGAAGCCACATACCAATCTACAGCAGGGCAGACTGGTTTGCTCATAACTCATGAAATTTGAGCATGTACACGTAACATGGGCAGAATTGAATAATACAGCTCAAATAGCGTTATTTCTGTTTATACAGTGCCTCCAAAAAGCGTAGAAACAATGCATTTTTATGGGTTTTGAGATTCCCGTTGGTTAATATGCAACAAACTTGGTAATGCATTGGATAAATTTACATTTACAAAAATCTCCACAAAAGCAACATTCGTGTGTCTCAAAACCTATAAAACACTCCACACTTTTCAACAACGTCATTTGCTAGATTTCAATCTCTGTCCAGGCAGGTACTAGAGATAAATAAATGAACCCTGCTGAAAAAATTTACACTCTTACAACACACTTGAACCCAACAAGATTTTTTTTTTTCTGCAGGAAGTAATGCAACCAGGTCTCAGTAAAGAAAACAAACAATGATCTTAGTCTTGTGTGTTTAACCACATGATTTAACCACTTTTACTGGAATTGAGTAAAAGGGTTTGTACAGATCTTGTTCGATGTACATGGGGTCTTAACTGCAAACAAAAACCCAACCAAAAACAATGTCTACTGTACAATACTGTATTCCGATGTACAGCGTAAACATTTGCACCCTTTATATAGTCAAAATATTTACAAAATGTCAAAAGGGGCTTCGTATTTCGAAACATTTGTGTCACTTCGAGATCAGGGGTACCCTTGGGTCGTGATTGGATTTTTGGAATCAAGTCTCTCTCTCTCTCACACACACACACACACACACACACACCCACACACACACAAAAGAGTGTGACACAAATGTGTGTCATTTTGTTTCCTTTATACAGTTCTTTTTTAAGATTTATTTCTGAGCTGGAGTTCACATGGTGGCATGGGGTTGACCGTATTTCATGTTTATTTGCAGGATAGTCGATGCACATCATATCCTATTGTACGCAAATTCAACGTAAGGCATTTTTATACACTATACAACCTAAAGTTTGTGCACCCCACCATTGCACCATTACACGCATAGGTCCTGCTTGTCCCATTCCAGTGCCACTCTTCTCTTCACCAAAGCCTTTCCAGTAGATCACTAAGTATCACATTAACAAGAAGGTTTGTGAAATCAGGTGCTGGTGTCTGGGTTTTGAAGAGGCTCCAGTTCCAGTACAAGCTCATCCCAAAGGTAATGAGTGCTGAGAGGGTTGAGGAGATCAGGACTCTGTACAGGACACTTGAGTGCTTCCATTCGAACCTTCACACCAACAGCCATATCTTCACAGAGTTGGCTTTTGCACAGAGGCATCTTCATGCTGGAACCAGGTTTGAGCTCAACACTATGTTCCAGTAAAGGCAAAATTTAAAGCTATAGCACACAAGGACATTCCATAGCATGCTGAAGAAGCACATGTGGGTGTGATGGATGCTTAGGATGCATGCTTTCACTAACAGAGAAAAAAAACACACGAGCAACTGGTCTGCGGAAGTTGCCCTTTCCTGACACTTCCTCTGATGCCAGAATGCAACATTGTGTAATTCAACTTTTTTGTAAGTTTAATTGCAACAATTCCAATTTATACTCTACTATTGTAGGGTAGCATGAAATGTTGTTTTGCTGACTTTATTTCAGTAATCATTCTAAAGCCGTAAGTGAGGCCATGTGGCCTGAATGAAGGCCACAGATGTGAATCAGTCAGTGATCCCTGGAGGACTGCTTCAGAAAGGTGAAATTGAGGAAGTGTGGCCTGGAGAATGGCTTTGCAGATGTGAGTGAGTCAGTGACACCTTGAGAAATGTTTCAAAGAGATGAGTAAGGGGGTGTGGCCTGGAGCATGGCTTCCAGGTGTGACTGAGTCAGGGTGACCTATAGGATGGATTCTAAGAGGTGAAATTAAGTGGGTGTGAGCAGGAGGATTGCTTACAAGAAGTGAAATGTAGAGGGTGTGGCCAGGAAGAACACTTCAGAGAGGTGAAAATGGGTGCATAATCTCCTAAACCCATATTGTATTCACAATAGAACATAAAAACTAATCAAATGATTAAACTGAGGAATAATAACGAAAAAAATAACGTCATTTTCAATTTGAAATCATTGCACACAAATGCAGGTTAAAACTGAAGTTAAATAAAAAAAAAAGAAGGCATGTGTGAACATGATAAATACTTTATGAGCCAGTGCTCATTTAAAATGTACTGAGGCAAAGTGAAAAACTGTTCTGTGGTCTGAAGAATAAAAATTTCCTTTGGGAACCATGGCCTTATGTTCTCCAGGCTAAAGAGGAGAGGAATCATCTGGCTTGTTATCAGCACTCAGTTGGAAAAGCCACATCTTTGATGGTATATGAGTGCTGACCATCTGGCTCCTCTCTTCACCCATATCTTTAACAGATCACTGGAGCTATGTGAAGTCCCCTCCTGCTTTAAACTCTCCACCATCATTCCGGTCCCCAAGAATGCTCCATCACAGGACTAAATGACTACAGGCCTGTCGCTCTGACATCTGTCGTCATAAAGACCTTTGAGCAGCTGGTATTGGCCCACCTAAAAATGTAACAGAACACCTGCTGGAACCCCTACAGTTTGCTTACCCAGCAAACAGACCGGTGGATAATGCAGTCAACATGGGGCTGCACCACATTTTGCAACACCTTCACTGATCAGGGACATATGCATGGATTCTGTTTGCCCATTTCAGTTTGGCTTTTAATACAATAATTGTGGAAATTATCCATTCCAAACTCCTAAAGCTGATTATTCCCATCTGTCAGTGAATCACCAGATTCCTGACAGGCAGGAAACAACAGGTGAGAGTGGGGGCGGTTTTTACCTCCAGTATTTAGACAGTCAGCACTGGTGCTCCTCAGGGATGTGTCAACACTACTGCCATGCACAATACCAGATGGCCCTGTGTCATCTGTGGAGACCTTTAAGTTTCTCAGAACTTCCATTTCCTAAAACCTGAAATTGGGTTCCATCAAAAAACTATATTTAAAAAAAATCCCAGCAGACAATGGACTTTCTACACCAATATTTCTACACCAATACAGGAGCTGCTGATTCGATGCTACACTGCAATCATTGAATCTGTCCTGTGAACAACCATCACCATCTGGTTTGGAGCAGCAACAAAACTGGGCGAAAAAAAATCATTGGTCCCCTGCCCACTCTCCAAGACTTGTACTATACAAGAACCAGTAAACGGGCAGGAAAAATCACTACTGATCCTTCGCACTCTGAATACAACCTCTTTCCACTCCTCCCTTCTAGCAGGTGCTACAGAACTTTGTTGATCAAAACTGCCAGGCACAGGAACAGTTTCTTCTCTCAGGCAATTACCCTCATTAACAACTGATCTAAATTATACTGCTTATTATCTATAAGTACTGCATTATCACAAAAGTTAGTCATCACTTCATCCCCATAAAACACACACTATTGCTGTTGTATATTGTACAAATGTTCTAAAGTAACCTCTTTATCTACCATCACTCTTGTATAATCTCATTTAAATGTACAGTGTTATTATGCCTGTAATTTCAAGAGTCACTATCAGCTGGAACCCAAATTCCTTGTGTGTGTGTCAACACACCTGTCCGATAAACCTTTTGATTCTGATTCAGCTTACACACTTGGCAAAGGCTCCATCAATATTAAACGGTCTATACAGGTTTTAGAGTAACAAATGCTTCATCCAGAAAATGTCTCTTTCATGGAAGACCTTGCATATTTGAACAAGAGAATGCTAACTTCATACTACATCTATTACAATTGCAAGGCTTCGAAGTAATAGAGTTCAAGTGCTGAACTGACCTGCCTGCAGTCTAGACCTTTCACCATTTGTAAAACATTTGGAGCATCATGAAACAAAAAATACAACAAAGGAAACCCAAAACTGTTGAGCAGCTAGAATCCTGGATCAGACATGTATGCAACAACATTCCTCGCCCAAAACTTCAGCAACTGGTCTCCTCAGTTCCCAGATGTATACGGACAGAAAACGCGATGCTACGGTGGGAAACACGGCCCTGTCCCAACTGTTTTGAGACATGTTGCAGCCATCAAATTAAAAATGACCTTATTTTTTTCTTGAAATGGTTCATAGCCTCAGATTAAAGATTTCATGTTTTTTCTTTTAAATATGGGTTTATGAGATTTGCATCTGTTTTTATTTACATTTTGCACGGTCACTTTTTTTGGATTTGGGGTTGTCACATATACTTTACGGCAAGTTGAAATTCTTTCTTCGCATATCCCAGCAATGTGAGGAAGCTGGGGTAATAATAATACAGCTCCCCTGGAGTGCATAGGGTTAAGGGCCTTGTTCAAGGGCCCAACAGTAACAGTTTGGCGATACCGGGGCTTGAACTTCCGACCTCCCGATCAGTAAGCCAGAGCATTAATCACTGAGCTACCACCTCCAAGACGTTCAGAGGGGTTATTAAGGGGGCCTGGCAAGAAGGAGGGCTTCAGAAAGTTGAATGAGTCCAGGTAAAGCGAGACTGCCTGTGATGACAAACAACAGCCATGAATAGATTATATAAGGTTTGCTCTGGTTTTACTGCTTACTCCATTTTGAGGTAAGTGCTTCAGAGTTTTCAGTTTGATGTTTCGCAAAAAACTGAAACATACATGGTGCTTTGTGAGGTTTTCCTGAGCCGCAGTGAAACAGTGTTCGCTCTATGCTTCTGCATGACTGGAATCAACCATATTTTTGTTCTGTGGTTCGTGTGTAAAAATCTGTGTTTTACTTATTTGGGAGAGGGTAAAGTGACCTTACTGCCTCTTACTGTTACTACCATAATTCAGTTCAGACCTGGAAAACAGAATTATTTGAAATGTGACCCATCCAAAACCAGCCCCCAAAAATCCTCACAATCTATTGGCCTTCCTCTAATTGGACACATAAATTAGTTTTATACTTTAATATCACTATATTTTTCATTGCATGCCAGGAACGTGAAGAAGCGTATGGAAGTATGGTTTTTTTTTTTTCTGCATATGCAGCCATTGTCTCGTGATTAAAATAAAAAGGGGATGTTGAAGTTTTCTGACGTTTGGTTTGACGCAATCCGGAGGTCGTGTACACGTGTACACTACAAATGCAGAACAAAAATGCAACAGCACGCATCGACAGGAAAATGAATCGGAATTACAAATAATAATAATAATAATAATAATAATAAGACATTATTACAAACTTGCAGTCCATTTCAGTTCATTTGCATTTTGCAGTTTCTGAGCCACCTCACATTCGAAGGGAATTTTTCAAAAGAACAAAAATAAATAAATAAATAAATAAATAAGCCCAGTCCGGTACATTTCATCACACCCACGCTCTTTTACAAAAAGACAACTGTGTTCGCTGCTTTCAGTTCACAAAAAAACAAACCAAATAAAAAACTCGGACGTGTTTAAGATGGCTTTTCGGTTTCAGAACGCTGTGTCTGAACCTTGAGTGAATCTGTGCGTTATCCTTTAACATGCACAGAAAGTCTTTGTACATTCTTGTATAGAAACCAGCTCTATACACACACATACACACACACACACACACACACACACACACACAGCAACTAAGCGCAGATCATACAACAAATTATCAAATTGAATTTGTCAGTCTCATGTCATGTGCCATTACTTATACAATATAATGTGATTTTAAAATCTGAAATGCATTAAATCCGTATTTTTCTTTTTAGGTGAAGAGGCGTGGCCAGGTGTACGAGTTCTGAGAGGTGAAGGGGCTTGGCCAGAAGCATGGCTTCAGAATAGCAAGATTGATGTTGTGTAGTTATAAAGCATGGCTTCGGAGGGGGTGTGGCCGAGAAAATGACTTCAAAATAGAAATTGTGGAGGTGTGGCCTGGATGATGGCAACAGAATAGTGAGATTAGGAGGGTGTGGCTTGAGAGGGTGTGGCTGAGAAAATGGCTTTAGAGTAGTGAGATTAAAAGGGTGTGGCTTGGAGGTTGGCTTCAAATAGGTGAGTGGGCGTGGCCAGGTGGACGGCGTAACGGATTTTCTTAATAAAATTTAAGATTTAAATGATACACAATTGTTTGTGTATGTGTGCGTGTGTGTATATATATTCATACAAAACAATCACTGGGAATTTAATTGATTTTTTTTTGTGTTTTAAAGGCCAGATTTTTGGTCAATTATAAATTAATTGCACTAAAAACAATATCGTGACTTTTCAGGCACATGACGAGAACCCAAAAAGGTTTTTCAGCCAGTGAAGATGTGAAAAAGGTCCTCTGATGACAAATCAGATCATATCGAAGGTTTCCGGGTCTCAGACGGCATGCGATGTTGAGAAACGTCAGCCGAATGAGGATAAAGCTGTGACTAAGAGTCAGTAGGATGATTACAGCCCTGTTGCATGACTCCTATGTGGCGGGGGGGTGTTGTTTGGAGCTTGTTTGGAGGGGTGGGGGAAGGGTTGGGGAAGGGTGGTTTGGGGTTTTACGATAAGGTAAACCGCTGGTTAAATGTATCTGCTCTGAGCAACGCCAATTTTTCCATGTGGTTTTTTTTTAGCCAGTTTTGAAATACAGGAAGTTGAGTTTCCCGGAAATTGTAAGGGGGTGGGGTTTCCCAGGGGTCAGTCAAAGAGATTAAGAGAGTTCGAAACATGTAGCACAGACACCATTAGTTCCCTATTTGTGGCGCATTTTTTAGGGGTGAGGAATCAATGTGCATAAATGACATTAGCATAAAGTATAAAGCGGTAACAAGCACCATTTTTAACCTTTTTTTTTTTTTTTTTTACATTTTTTTTAATTGACAGCATGTGATGTTATTAGCAATAGCCTGCTAAAGTGTCAATTTCTAGTCAGGAAAAGGAGATTTCGCAGCATAGACATGAGAGAAATTCGAAGGACTGAGAAGTTAGCGCTAGCGTGTTAACGTCAGGATCTTAGGAAGCTTCAAGGACATTTGTTTCTCAGGTTCTGATTTTCCTGGGTGCACGTTCTTATGCATTTTATATAAAAAAACCAACTGCTGTACATGATGTTAGTATTAATGCTTGGTTTCCTCAAGATATTTTTATCATCGGTTTCTTTTGTGGTTCTTCAAAACTGGCCTTAGAGGGGCAGCCTGTAATGCTAACATCAGCTCATATCCAATTCCACACAAGCGCAAGGTGAGCAATGTTTATCGTATCCATACACACTTCCTTTCACGCTTTGTACATTAAGAGCATTAAGACGGAAGAAACGGGTTTAAAAGGACGATTCGCTGCATCAAGACGTTACAGTAAGTCCCTAGCGCAAGCCTTCGTTCTTTGAAAATGACTTAGCGTCAGATTCTAGAGCTCATTAGCGGGCGTCCTATGCCATCTATCACTGTTTAACTGGCCAATACGCTGCAGTGAGATTTTAGCATTAGCTCCATGAGAAATAACAAGAAAATGTCCTACAGTGTCTTTTCTGGGTTTCTGATTCTGGATCCCGCTGACAACAGGAGAAAGTGACAAATCCTTCAAAGCGACTTTCCGTTAATAATTGGCGGATTGAGATGTTAGCAACTCGTAGTGAAAATGTGAAGCGTCTTTTTCCTGTGATAAAACGCATCGTGTCACGCCTTATAAGCGTTAGCGGCGGGCGCCAGAGTGAGCTGGCCGTTGGGCGGAGCCTGGCATTGCTCCTCCTCCAGGAGGACGCCGGGCTCGGCGTGCGGGATGCTATCGTGGTAGCTGCTGAAGCTGATGTTGTCCTCCTTGAGCTCGATGGTCCAGAAGGGCGCGTTGAGCTTGCGGTTGCGGTACTCGCGGTACGTGTAGACCGCACCCACGAAGCCCATGAGAAGCACCAGAAGGACGATGATCACGGCGAGGACGATGACGTTGAACTGCGTCCACGAGACCACGGCAAGCGCCGAGGCCGTGCTGTTGCCGGCTGCAGGTTCTCCCGGGCCAGACTGGAGGGGCGGGGCTTTGCTGTGGCCGGCAGACGGGGGAGAGGAGGTGAAGAGGAGGGACGTAGGAAGTGCTGAGGTGCTGGTGATGATGGATGTTCTTGTAGGAAGCGGGAGGAGCCTCGGTGCTGTAAGATGGGTGAGAAAAGATGATTTTATGAATAGAGCCTTTTTTATATCGTACCAACTACAGATTATCACATCAAAACTGTATGGACAAAAGTTTTGGGACACCAAGTAATGGTTCTTCCTTAAACTGTTACCACAAACCTGGAGGCACACGATTTTACAGGACATCTTTGGATGGGGTACAATAACTTTTTAAAACCCAAACCTGTCCCAGCAGGCTAACCCCTGTGCCCCATGAAGATCTGGTTTACATGATTTGGATACAAAGATCCTGGGTGGCCTGTTGAGCTCTGATCTCCACCCTGCTGAACACCTTTGGGATGAATGTGAACACTGATTGCACCCCAGGTCTCCTCACCTTCTCACCTCAGTACCTGACTTTACTAATACCCTTGAAGCTGATGAACTCAAATCTTCCCAAGCACACTCCAAAATCTAGTGGAACATCTTCCCAGAAGAGTAGAGGGAATTTTAAGTGTAAATTGGGACTGAATGTGGAATGTCATCATTCATTCATTTTCTCCCGCTTATCCGTAATTCGGGTCGCGGGGGCAGCAGTCTAAGCAGGGACCCACCTTCGACTGCTGCCCAATCCTCACAGCACCGTCCCTTACGGTCCCTCCTGCAGGTGGTGAGCCCACGGGAAGGCGGCCCCACGTCACTCCGACGTCACGGACCTTGATATTTCCCTCATAAGGGACCCCCGGAGCATAGAGGGTTAAGGGCCTTGCTCAAGGGCCCAAGAGTGGCAGCTTGGCGATACCGGGGCTTGAACCCCAGACCTTCCGATCGGCAACCCAGCACCCTAACCGCTGGAGCCACCACTCCCCCCTTTTTTTGTGGAATGTGACGTTTAAAAACCACATACCGTACATATGACCGGGTGTCCACAAACTTTTGGCAATGTAGTGGAAATGTAGTGTATGTATATTACCATAGCTATCTAACCTTCTTCTAGATGTTGATTAGACAATATCAGTAGTTGCTGATTAAACTGTTGGTTCTGGATCTAAACCTCAGGCCACTTCAAATAACCGCACACAGTTACATCCTTAACAACAACACAAAAAAATGCTTCCAAGAAAGCGTTTGGTAGTTCATAAAAAAAAAAAAAATTAAAAAAAGCACACTCGTGACCTCCTGAGCCGTGGCGTTTAGTCACGATTGCCAGTGGTGAATCCTGATGACTAAAGAGATTGGATAATAAGACCTCAGCATTGGACTTATTAACACCGAATCTGATGATGAACTCATATCATAACACAGTTATGCTGCATTTCCCTCTGTAACGGATTTTGAACAATCGAATAAAAGAGAGGAGGCTGAGAAAAAAGTATGTTTATTGTTTATAGTTTCGATCTCATGAATCAGAGTAATACCAAAAATATTGGCACCCCTCTGAACTCACCCCTATGAGTAAATCTTTATTTAAAGTGTATTCCCACTGTATTTTATTTTTTTTTGTTTTTCAACCGTGACTTCCAGTTTCATATGGGATTTGAAAATATGAGAACACCTGGAGTAAGATCATGAGATATAGCTGCAATGTGCATCAAAAGCTCGTTTCGCTCCAAACTAATGAGAGGTGGCGGTAGGAATATTGCAGCAGCCTTGAAATTGCGTGTTTTCAGCTTCAAAGCTAGCATTAGCAAAAGTATCGGAGCGAAAATGAGACCATCAGAACTTTTTACAATGCTTTTACAATGCTTTAATAACGTTCAGGAAAATTTAGTTTGAACTCACCCAATTTTCAAATGAGCAAGAAGGAGATTTTTGCTAAAAAAAAAAAAAAAAAAAAAAGTACTTTACTGTAGTGAAGTCGCTTTTTCACGTGTCTGTACTTTACTTAAGTGTTTCCTTTTGGGGAGATTTTTACTGTAACTTCACTACATTTCAAATTCAAATATTTTACTTTTTTATCAACTACATGTAGTGAAATCAGTCGTTCCTTTTTATTAATGAGGAAAAAAAAACGTAACTGGTGAAACACGCAGCGAGTCACCAATCAGGATCGAGCGCACGCTCTGTTTTACACGTGTTCTGATCGCCGCTCGGTGAATCTACTGATCACCAACCTACAGTTCAGCATCAGTTCAACATCAAGCAGAACATTTAGAGAGGAATAAATGATGAAGAAACTCCAGACTCGAACTCACCACTACACACGTGACCTCGTTTACACGTTTTTATTAAGTAGTTGAAAAGAAGGTTTTGGGTTCGTGATGATTGTAATAGAAATCAATCAGTGTTTGAGTCATTAATATCATTCTATTAATAGATCAGTGTGCTGAGAGTCACATTCGAGTCTTTACACAGAAACTGAGGTGATTAAGTGAAGAGTCTTGTGATAAAAATGATAACAGGAACATTATAGTTATAATAAATCATAGTACTTTGGATACTTCAGTACATTTGAAGGCAAAAAGGTTTGTACTTCTTACATTTGGCAGACGCTCTTATCCAAAACGACTTACATAAATTTCATTCATACACTGAGTTTGGTGTGGATGGGGTTTGAACTCAAGACCTTCAGGTCCAAAGTAGAAAACCATAGCCTCTGTACGACACGACACGTTCGTATGTTGTAATATATATCTTATAAAACATTTGTATAAAAAGAAAAAGTGGCCCCAAATTTACGAATGAATTTGTAAAATTGTGTGGAAATATTTTCAAACTAAGAAATATCCCTCAGACCTAAAAAAAGGTTTTTGTACACTGATTAGTTTCAAGTCACACTTACCTGAAAGCAGTCACAGCACACCTTCATCTGATTTCTAGTCCTAATACTAATGAGAGCTGAAAAATTAGTAACAGTCACTGAGAGAACACCTCCTGAGCACAAGGTGCCATTACTTTTTCACTATTTTACCATCAGCGACTAGTTTATTGCCAACTGATATTGTTTTTGTTATGGTGTAGTTTGCTATATAGTCTGCTAGTTTACTGTAATTTCAGTCATTTGGTAGTTTCCCTATTTGCTAGTATTTAGTCATTTGGTCGTTTCATTACTTGCTAGTATTCAATCATTTGGTAGTTTAATGTTGTTGTTGTTTTTTTAGTTTTCAGTGATTTTCTAGTTTTTTGTCATTTACTAGTTTATCATTTGCTTGTTCTTAGTCTTTTGCTAATTTGTAGTCGCCTTGTCACGATCGAAAGACAATTTAATTGTTTTTAATTCACACATGTGCTTTTGGGTCGCTTTGAGCCGTTAACATTTAGGCACATCTTTGCAAAAATAAAAATTGTAAATAAGATTTAAGAGTTTGGATTTCAGAAATGTGACATAGTCCTGTTTCTGCAATGGGCTTACGGATCATACCGAGTGTCTGATTCATGTTCACTGAGTCACAGTCATAGTGTTTTGTTTCATTTTCACTTTCTTTTTCTCCCTGCTCTGTTATCTCATCTTTCTAATCTTTTGCCTTGCGCAGTGCTGTTGATAGATGAGGCTTGTTCTCCAGTTCCAACATTTCCCTCTGTAAACCGGCTTAAGAACCTAAAAATGATTTCACACGCCCTGTTTGGCTGCACACCAGTGGCTGGATAGGTGTAAATACATTTGCTGACCAGAGGTCACTCATGACGTTAAAGCAGCTGTATTAGGTTAATGGAGCCATATTACAGGAAATCCCAGCAGAATAAACAGAAAGTACTGTAGCTGATATCAACTCATCCTGTGTGGTCATTTCAACATGTCAGGAGGTTCTGTCTTCAATTCCAGCACCTCGTAACAAAAAAAAAAACTTCTCTGTGTCAGCATGAACAAAGATCCCCCTTTTTTATTATTAAAATTCTTCACCAGTTTGCTTTTCTTTCCTTTAATGGTTCTGCTGACGTTTGTTTTCTTTCACTTCACCAGTTTCTTTGCCCAGATTTTTGCTAGTCTTGTCATTTGCTAGTTTCTTGTCATTTGCTAGTTTCTTGTCATTTGCTAGTTTCTTGTCATTTGCTAGTTTCTTGTTATTTGCTAGTTTCCTGTCATTTGCTAGTTTCTTGTCATTTGCTAGTTTCTTGTCATTTGCTAGTTTCTTGTCATTTGCTAGTTTCTTGTTATTTGCTAGTTTCCTGTCATTTGCTAGTTTCTTGTCATTTGCTAGTTTCTTGTTATTTGCTAGTTTCCTGTCATTTGCTAGTTTCCTGTCATTTGCTAGTTTCCTGTCATTTGCTAGTTTCTTGTCATTTGCTAGTGCCCTTTCAGAAACTCGAGCTGCATCAACAACGCTTTGGGAATGATTCCGCATTGTCTACGCTCTGAATCACGTGTGTAACTCGTCCAATGGAAAGCACGACGTCACCGTCGGGGACCAGGACCAGGAAGCTATATAAGCACAAGTTGTGATGCCGGCGCTAGCTTCTGTTTGTTCACCCTTTGCAGGTTTTTGCTAAGTGTTAAATGTCCAAAAAAAGAAGAAGAAGGAAGTGATCGTTCCGACTGTGCACAAAAGACAGCCCGTGCATCACTTGCTTGGGAACGGAGCCCGTTAGGTCGGTTCCCGAGGCAGATGGCTGCACACATTCCATGCATATTTTGCATTTTGCTCGCATGTCCAGCTGAGGCAGAGCGGCACGCTGGTTCCT
>NC_139584.1:29119474-29121974 GCF_946808225.1 Silurus aristotelis | reverse complement strand
GAGAGGGACAAAGACACAAAGGGTCTCTTTCTCCGAGAGAAAGAGACAGAGAGGGTCACAAAGGGGTCAGAGAGAGACACAGAGGGTCAGAAAAAGAGAGACACAGAGGGTCAGTGAAAGAGAGACAGAGAAAGAGACAGAGAGAGACACAAAGGGGTCAGAGAGAGACAGAGAGAGAGACACAGAGAATCAGAGAGAGAGACAGAGGGTCAGAGAGAGAGACACAGAGGGTCAGAGAGAGAGAGACAGAGAGGGTCAGTGAGAGAGAGACAGAGAGAGAGACACAGAGAATCAGAGACAGACACAGAGGGCCAGAGAGAGAGAGACAGAGGGACAGAGAGAGAGACACAGCGGGTCAGAGAGAGAGAGAGACAGAGAGGGTCAGTGGGAGAGAGACAGAGAGAGAGACAGAGGCTCAGAGAGAGACACAGAGGGTCAGAGAGAGACACAGAGGGTCAGTGAGAAAGAGACAGAGAGAGAGACAGAGAGGGTCAGTGAGAGAGAGACAGAGAGAGAGACAGAGAACACAGAGGCTCAGAGAGAGAAAAAGAGGGTCAGTGAGAGAGAGACAGAGAGAGACAGAGAGAGAGACACAGAGGCTCAGAGAGAGAAAGAGAGGGTCAGTGAAGAATGGAGAGAGAAGATTCGGGTTAATAAATTAGCATTCTTGGCGAGTTGGTGTTCATGTGCACACATTTCTATATATTTATTTATTAAAAGTGTGAACGGAACACTAGTGAGAGATCGTGCATGATCGATTTTCAAGCTCTAGAGCAGGAGATCTTTCACTCCATGAGAAACATATCTTTAAGCCAGATGCACAGGGGTATTGTCATGCTTGGAACAGGTTTGGGTCTCCTGGGTCAAGTGAAGAAAATATCATGCTTCGATTATGTAAAAGAATGAAAGTTTGGATGAAAGAAGTGATGAAAGCTACCACAGATTTTTCCCCCTGAACTTCCGAAATCCTGAAGAAATGCAAAAAACTTGAATGAGGCTCTGAGTTATCAAGCGACCTATAGCTGAACAAAGTAGTTCATTTGCATACAATTTGCATTAACGACATCGCGGCTAATCGGAGAAAGCCGCAAAGAAATGTTATTTACGGATCTTATAAAACGTGTCGTTTGTGCAAATTTTCACACAATATCCTTTAGGTCACTTTCAGGCTGTGGTAAATCACCCCATAGTTGTGGGTTGAACCATTTGCATCGACTCCGCCCCCTGTTGTGCATATTCATAAGGGTAAAACAAAAAGCACATAATGATCATCAGGGCCTGAGGTTATGGAAATATGACCCAATTTATAGCGAGTACATCACGTGAGTCACGTGAGCCGAGTTCCTGTTTGGCGTGACGAGCCCTCGAGCATTGTGGGAAACTTGGAAGGGAGTTGGGCAGTAAATCAGAACCGAGCTTCAATCTGCACTCGTACACACACACACACACACACACACACACACACACACACACACACACACTACAGAGAGAGAGACAGATGGATGGCTAGATTGACACACACACACACACACACACACACACACACACACACACACACATACACACCACTGACATGCTGGTATGAGCACACATATGAACTCACACACATTCTCATACACACACACACACACACACACACACACACACACACACACACACACACAGGATGTTATTCTGATGTTAATTAAGTAATAAACTGGTTTCTCCACCAAGGTCCCTGCAACGTTCTAAAAACATTTCCGACCCGTTCTTCTGGCCATCATTCTCTTACATCCATCCATCATGCAGGTCATTTTGTATGCACCCCATACTCTCTGTGTCGTCCTGTTGCTCTCCCATCTGTCATGCTGCACAAAGTATTGGCACCCCTCGTTTATCAGGAGTGAGAAAACAGCACTGACCAGATTCACAGTGTTTTTTTCCGCAATAACGGCACAGAGGCACAGTAGAGACGTGAAATGTGTTACGTGAAATGGTGCTGGCAGGCAGGGTGCCTGCTTCAATAATTCTGCTTCAGTCTGAGATTGGGTTTATTATTAACAGTAAGCATTGGGAAAAAGAGAGAGAAATAGAGAGGGATATAAAGAGACAGAAAGGGGAAGATAGAGAGACAGAAATAGAAAGAGAGATTAAAAGACAGAAAGGTAGAGAAATAGAGAGAGCTATAAAGAGGGAGATGGAGGTATATAAAGATAAAAAGAGAAATACAGAGAAAGAGATAGAAAGATATATAGATATATTTAGAGGTGGAGAAAGAAAGAGACTGGTAGAGAGATAAAGAGATAGAGAGACATGGAGGTAAAGATAGAGATGATTGTGGTGATGATGGGGATGATGGTGGTGGTGGTGGTGATGGTGGTTACGTTGGTGGTTATGGTGATGGTGGTGATGATGGTTTTTGTAATGGTGATGGTGATGATGGTGATTGTGAGGGTACTGATGGTTATGTTGGTGGTTATGATTATGGTGGTGATGATAGTTTTTGTGATGTTGATGGTGG
>NC_139584.1:29076974-29114474 GCF_946808225.1 Silurus aristotelis | reverse complement strand
CACCATAAATTACATTTTATTACTGTCATTATGAATAAATCAATTAATTAATTAATGTCATTGTACTTGTATTTATTTCATTCATGTGTTTACTCATTTATTCACTCATGTATTTATTTATTGTATTTCTGCCAGAATCAAATCAATCAATTAAATTATTCGATAATTATTTATGTATTTATAAAATTATATATTAATTATTATCATTTAATGTATTGATTTGATTATTAATTAATGTATTCTTGCCAATAAATTAAGTAATTGATTAAATTATTTTTTTATTTAATAAAATATTATTATTAATAAATCAATTTGTTTATTCTTTTTTTTTTTACATTTATTTATTTGTTGATTTATTTATTTATTTATTTATTGACAATCAAATAAATCATTAATTTAATTGTTTTTTGATTCATTCATTCAACCAATGATTTATTTATGCAACAAAAACAAATGTTATTCCTGCATTAATTAATTAATTAATTGAATTATTTATTTATACAATTATTGATTCATTTTTTATTTATTTATTTATACTTTTAGTGTTTTTTTTCATGCCTTCGTTAATTAATTTATTTAATTGTCTATTTTTTCATGCGTTGTGCGCGTCTGTTATTTACAGGCTTTTAAAAATTGTTTAAGAAAATCAATTCTCTGAAATGAGTGAAAAGCAATTAATAAAAATAACAAAGGAAATTAATCAATAAAAATAACCGTAATATCATTTATATTGTTTTATATAAAAAAAGCAAAAAAAAAAAAAAAAAAAAAACACAGCTCATTGTTTCCCAGAATGCACTTCACCCTGGCATAGGACGTGGCATGAAAGGGCACCTGCTGAACAAAAGATCATTTGTATGCGTCACACACACACACACACACACACACACACACACACACACACACACACACACACACACACGTAGAGGCGGAGATCGTCTGTATAAACACGTCGGGGTACTAAGGGGGGCCATGGAGAGCCCGGTTAAGCCTCTTACAGGATCCGTATGACAGCTTACACACACGTGTGTGGAAATGATGAGGAGAGCAAAGGAACTGATGAAGGACCAAGGAGAAAACATTAAAGCATGATGGGATGAGATGTTTATGAAGAGTATTGTGGTGGTCATGTACACCATATGGCCAAAAGTTCATGGACACCTATTCATAAGTGTGGTGCTTTCTTTTTAATTATACCATTCCAGTCGCTGTTATAATGAGCTCCACTCTTCTGGAAAGATTTGGTAGAGTTGTGGACATTCATTCAGCCACAGGAGTGTTGGTAAAGTCAGGTACTGATGTTGGTAAAAAGGTGAGGAGGCCTGAGGTGCAGTCAGTGTTTACGTTTATTCATGTTCAAGTTCTACAGCAGGAGATCCTTCACTTCAACCCATGGAAAGCAGTTGTTTCATGTCTACCCTCTTCTACATCCTTTTTTTAAACGCACGACGATGCCAAAAGATAAACTCCTGAGAGAAATAGTTGTGAAAGGAAGGAGGAAGACAGTGAACAATGACTTTCTTGGTCGGCTACTGTTTAGATACAAGCCGTTGTAACGTGTTGAGTCTGGGTGAAGGGAGCGCTCGCTAACTCCAGTTACAACAGAAATCATATAAGCACAGACAGGTTTCCAAAACTCGTGCTTTTTTATTTTTCTTGGCAACAGTGTTACGGGTTAGTCAAAGAAACTTAGACATGAGCATCAGAAAATAATAAGGACATATTCCTCAGTCTTGCACACATGCAGTAATACCAGAAAAATGCTTAGTTACACTGAAAATAGTTTCGGTGTAGACACCTGCGGCTAAAATAAAAATCTTTGTCAAATTCAGTGGGTGCGGCTTATATAAGGGTGCACTTTATAGTCCGGAAATTACGGTAGTAAAGTATAAAGTAAGTAGTAAAGTATGAAATAAGTAGTAAAGTATAAAGTAAGTAATAAATAAAGTATAAAGTAAGTAGTAAGGTATGGAATAAAGTAATGAAGTAAAAGGTACGTAAAGTAATAAGTAAAATAAGAAGTCATGTAAGAAGTAAAAATTTGAAGTAGCTGCCATTCAGGAGTGATAGATAATGTAAAGAAAGAAGTAAAGAATGAGGAAATTATTGAGTAGCTGAAACAATGTTGTAATAAATAAAGTCTCAATGATGTTTTAAATGACGTAAATCATCGGGACACCAAATGGAACTTTTGCTATGTTTCCACACGGACGGTTTTCATTGCTGGATGTGCGCACCATGGCGGATTTTAATGCTGATTTCAGAATCGGCGCATCAGAAAAAAAAAATTTTAGGGATTAAAAAAAAAAAAGAGTTTATTTCTTTTTTAGATCTGAGTAAAAAACAAATGTGAATAAACGTGTGTCACGTTAAAGGTTTTTCATTTCGCCCCTTTTATATTGAGGAGCATGACATGTTCTCTTCTCTTGAACTTGGAGATCCAAACCTGTTCCACTTGTTCCAACAAAGTTTGAGGCGCCACAAAGTTTGAAGCGCGTGATTGTATTGGACTGCGTTTGAAAGCAGGAGCATGACATGTTCTCTTCACTTGAACTTGGAGATCCAAACCTGTTCCAGCATGACAATGCCCTTGTGCACAAGCCAGCTCCATGAAGATCTGCTTGACATGGGAAAGTTGGAGTGGAAGTCTCCTGCTGTAGAGCTCCAACCCCACTGAACATGAATGTGAACACTGACTGCACCCCAGGCCTCCTCACCTTCTCACCTCCATCAGTACCTGACTTTACTAACACCCTGGTGAATGGATCTCCAGAAATCTCCACAATATCTAGTGGAACATCTTCCGAGAAGAGTGGAGGTCACTATAAGAGTAAATGAGGACGAAATGTGGAATGGGACGTTCAAAAAGCACAAATCTTACAGTTTGGCGTCCACGGAATTTTTGGCCAAATCGTGTTCCTTCTAAACTCCTGAACAGCGAGCAGCTCAGTCGGTTTTTCATTATTATGTCCTGGCAGACGGGCATCACGCTGCCTCTCAGCTCATATCTGGGTCAGACTCACTGTGGCGTAAAATCAGACGTGCGACAGTTCCATCATGATCCAGAAAAGCAGAGAAAAAATGGTTCAAACGAAAAGAAAAGCTCCAGAATCTTCTACAGATTCGTATCTGTGAACAGTTAAAACATGATGAAAACGTTATTTTGTTGAATGAATTGGGGGAGGGGTTGTGTCTGTTAGCAACACGTCAGTCACGTGGACACCTTACGCCTGGAACCTTGAACCTGACAGACACGTTGTGTAAGAAAACGTCATATCTCCAGGTTCCATATGAAACCTTATAGAGACCAGGGAAAGTCAGGACGTGACGTTCGGGACGTTTCCAGACGCCCGAACAACAAAAGGCGGATTACACACGGACAGGCTTTTGTGTCCGTTTCAGGACCTGGTGCTGTAGAGACGACAGCTGTGGTCACGCTCGTAGATTTACTGACGTGGCCTCTTGGGGGTTTTTTGTGGTGACGAGAAGAAGAAGATTTGTTAGGAGGAGTTTACGCAAATGTCGAGTTCACTGTAGTTTTATGGAGTCCTGCAGCTGGTACCAGACACGTTTTCATTTTGCTAATTTATATAAGAAAGGATAACGTGAGATGGCATGACGTGACATGACGTGAGATCTCCCCCTCAAACATTCAACCTCCTGATATTTTATTTCCTTTCTATGGAATTGAACGAATTTTATTCCTGTTGCTTCAAAACTCTTTAAACGCAAATTCTCTCTGAAGCGCTACATGCTATGCGGCGTTAGCATAAATAACGCTAGTTTATCTCACCAAAAACATTTATAACGATCTCATTTATACAACTGAGAAGTTGAAATCATTAAAAAACAAAACTAAATGGCTGCCGCTACAGCTACGCATCGATCTTTGTGTTTTCAACTGTAAACACAACGTATGAAAAAACAGACAGCATCTGAGGTAAATAATATTCAGACAAACGTTTACGTGACTAACGCCGGGTTCACACTGTGCACTTTTTAACAGTCCTTCGCGATTGTTGCTTGTCAGAAAAATACTCGCCCGAAGTTTTACGTCATCGATCCGTGCCGCGTTCAGACCCGCGTTCTCACGCTAGCGGTAGCTAGCAGCAAAATAAAAACAATCTGTAGCCCTAATTTTGTTCAGGACATGCCTTGATAATAAAATCTCACTGAAATACATTTTCCCTGAGGTGTTTTCACGTAGCAGCGCAACAGTAATCGCATCACCAGGCTCCGCGCTCTTATTGGTTCTCGGTCTCTGTAGGAGACGTCACACTGAAGGAACGAATCTGAAATCTTCTGACGCTGCCAGAATTTCATCAGAGGAAAGAATCCTGGTGACCGAACCAGCGATCAGACTACAGATTTTAGCCTCGGATTATAGGAATCTTTTAGGATTTTCAAAATTTGTTTCAGACGAAGGAATCGTGGCCAAAAACCACACAGTGTGAACCAGCAAGCCATCGAACGTGGAGGATCGACAGCCGTCAGGTGCAACAAGGAAAACTATTTTGTAATTTCAAGATGGTGTAAAATGTGTAGGTTTGACGAAAACCAAAACAATTTAAAGCATAGACAGACAGCCAGACAGCCAGACAGCCAGACAGACAGACAGACAGACAGACAGACAGACGGAGAGACAGACAGACAGACAGACAGACAGACAGACAGACAGATTCCAAGGCAAAGTCGATTACTTTCCCAATTGTGGCACGTTTTACGTTTATTCCTCTTATACAAATGAAAATAAAGGGAGGTTCTGTTCTGCTCTCAACGGCCTCTCCTTTTTTACCCTCTCTCAGACAAAAACAAACAAACAAATATAAAAAATTTTAACACTTTGTCACGTTCCTTATAAACCCCAAAAACGAGTGTAAACTCCTCCTGTTCCTGTGGGCTGAAGCGCTGACACTGAAGATGTTACATAAACACCTCCAAACAGAGAACTCCAGACTCTGTGTGTGTGTGTGTGTGTGTGTGTGTGTGTGTGTGTGTGTGTCATCTGATGATAAATCAAACATGTTATCGGATATCTGCTATCTCCTGATGGAAATGTAAGATATTAAACATGCATCGTCTGGGATCAAACCGTCTCTGAAACGTGGAGCAATAAAATCAGTTGTTCTGTATGATAATAAAATTCATGAGGAGGACATGAGGACAACATGAGGCCTGTTTGATGGCAGATCAGATGCTTTGGGAGATATTTATAATTGCAGTAAATACACACACCATTCCACAGATCAGCAGATGAGGAATTAAACAGAATGTGGTGGACACTGAGATGGTTGATGAGGTTCGGGAGACGGTTGAAGACCTCAGAGTAATCAGACTCACCTTGGGGATTGTCTGAGGTTGTGATAACCCCTGTGTCCTCAGCGTTATCAGCGATGGAGCTCAGGCGTCTTTGTGGCAGCAAAGAAGCAGCGGCTGCATTTCTGGCTTCGTGGAGCTCGAGGAGAGCCGGATGTTCTCGCAGGGATGGGGTGCTGGGGAGGATCGTGGGTGTTGATGGAGATGAGGATGGTGAGGATGATGAGGACGGCACGGTGGGAGCAGGAGTCAGGCCGGGGATGGATGCTGCACCAGGGCGCAGGTTGGATTGAGGATTTGCTTCACCTGAGCTCAGGATCTGGCGAGGTTTCCTCACCGCATCATGCGCGCACGACCATCCGAGACACACGAGCGCCATGAGGGAGAAAGCAGGAGACGAGAACATCATCATCATCACCATCATGAGCATCTCTTCCTCTCCCTTCCTCTTTTTTCTCTATCAGACCTTCTCCTCAAACAACAACGCCGCTGCTGAGATCGGATTCCGTCCTCCAATTTCCATTGGGTTATTATTTGTTGTTGTTATTACAAAAGATATATAATGCAGAACATCTCAACGCTCCGATCCACATCCAGAACCGCGTCTTATTCCATTGCATCCAAAATACTGTTTTTTATCTCCAATAGCTATAAATCCACAGCAAGGTGTTTTGTCGGCACGTCTTATCCACAGCGCTCAGGAGACAAGCAGGCGTTTCAGCCAATCACACGCCTCCCTGCTGAGACTCTGACCAATCAGGAAGCGAAGGCGGGACTAACGCGGCGCTAGAATTCTCCCTGCGTTTGGGAATCGGTGAGGCGCTCAGCCAATCAGAGCGGCCGGAACGCTCATCGCTGTGCGTCTTTTCACCGCGCTGAGAGATCTGATTGGTCGACACGTTCAGCGCTTTGAAAAGGCCCCGAAATGCTCGCTGTTGTACGTGAAATAAAGCGGTTTCCGTGGCAAAAAAAATATCCTAATGTTTGTTCGTTACCTAAAATAAGACTAAAATACATTTTACTGCACGGGAATGTACCAAAAAAAAAAACCCAATGTAATGACCTTTTGGTTACAAACGTGCTCTATTGGTTAGCAAAAGTATTGGCACCCCTAGAACTAATCACAATGGAATAATAATAATAATAATAATAATAATAATAATAATAATAATAATAATAATAAAACAATCGAATGTTCTAAAAACGTTTCTTGTAAATGCCTAACAGTGTCTTCAAAAAGTCTTCAACCTCCTGGTAGAAGATACCAGAGTTTCATCTTGGCACCAGGTTTAAAGAGAAAAGATGGAGTGGAGGTTTTTTGATTTATTCTGTTATTTCAGAAATAATTGTGTATATGATGTGGGGAAAATCATTTGATCAAAACATCTGTAACGTTCTGATGATTTCAGATTTACAGATCTATTTACAATCACTCATTAAAACTAAGTAAATAAATATTTTAGGTATAATTCAACTTCTGAGTCATTTTAAGGACAGTATTGTTGAAGTTGTATTTTTATGATAGAAATTATTTCACTGTACATTTTAGATTCTGATGGTGGAAATACACAAATCTTGGATGAATTGGTCTGATGTTCCATGTTCAGCTGCTGTGCCTTAAATGAGAGGATTTAATGCTGTGAATGGAGTGTAATCTGGCAATAATCTGCACCATGTTTTATGGAGGTGTTGGAGCTCTGAGGTGAGCGTGAAACTCCTGCTGGTGTCAATAATTTAGTGGTGAAACTGAACTCCTGCCCGCTGCATTGTTGCACTATGACCAGCAGGTGGCAGCAGTGCAGTGAGACACCGCATGTCCTTCAGCATGAAAGGCCTGTTTTAACATTGAGGCACAAACACACAGTGATATTGAGACAGTTTATTTACTCCTGTGATTAAAAATGTCTAAATTAACACGTGTGAACACATTAAAAATGAAACAGATTATGTACAGGCAAGCACGTGAGTGCAGAGTATCAATTAAACACGTGTATTTACATGTTAAGTGTTTTTGTTTAATGGAAAACTGTTAAGGAATAAAGCTTAAAGTGGCTCTGTAATTCTTGCTCCCTATTACTTAATCCTTAATCCCTATTCTCTAATCCTTAATCCCTATTCTCTAATTCTTACTCCCTAATTATTACTCCCTATTACTTAATCCTTAATCCCTATTCTCTAATCCTTAATCCCTATTCTCTAATCCTTAATCCCTAATTATTACTACCTGTTACTTAATCCTTAATCCCTATTCTCTAATCCTTAATCCCTATTCTCTAATCCTTAATCCCTAATTATTACTACCTGTTACTTAATCCTTAATCCCTATTCTCTAATCCTTAATCCCTATTCTCTAATCCTTAATACCTAATTATTACTACCTGTTACTTAATCCTTAATCCCTATTCTCTAATCCTTAATCCCTATTCTCTAATCCTTAATCCCTAATTATTACTACCTGTTACTTAATCCTTAATCCCTATTCTCTAATCCTTAATCCCTATTCTCTAATCCTTAATCCCTAATTATTACTACCTGTTACTTAATCCTTAATCCCTATTCTCTAATCCTTAATCCCTATTCTCTAAATATAAATCCCTATTACTTAATCCTTAATCCCTATTCTCTAATTCTTACTCTATATTATTTACTCCCTATTCTCTAACTCGTACTTCCTGTTCTCTATTTACTCCGTCCTATCTATTCTCTATTCCCTAATCCCTACCTCCTGTTCTCTATTTACTCCGTCCTATCTATTCTCTATTCCCTAATCCCTACTCCAGATTCCATAATCCCTACTTCCCATTCCATTTTCTCTGTTTATTTCTACCCATTCCACACGAATTATATCATATTCCTTATTCCCTGATCCTCACTCCCTTCTTCATATTCTCCCTAATCCCTATTCCATATTCTTCCTATTCTCCAAATTCTATAATCTCTATTTAAGTCAGTAATCTCTAATCCTTACTTACTGGTCTCCTGTAATAACATAATAAAGCGATGCGTTTTTGATAATGAATAAATAAATAAATAAATAAATAAATAAATAAATAAATAAATAAATAAATAAATAAACACACACACACACACACACACACACACACACACACACACACACACACACACACACACACACACACACACCGCGAATAAGCAAAGACAGGTTCATCCGAGTAATCCTCAGCCAATCAGGTTCCCCCTCTTTTCTATCGCTGACCAATCAGAGCCTAGTCCCGCCTCCCCCCCAAATCGTCACGGCGAATCCGGTGATTGGGTGATGACGTGGTGGAGTCAGTTAGCACGAAGGCTAGCTGGAGGACTCTGTTCTAACTCAGAGGGATATAAATATAAATTATATATAAAAGATCCACACAGCATTAATATAAGATGAAAGGGAAACCGGAAGTGCTCGTGGACCGGAAGGACGTTAAAGCGCTGCTGAAATGATGACTGTTAGTTTGTGTGAGTTTTCCAGAAGGTAAGCTAATGTTCCGGTCTGCACTGGATTCCGGGTGGGAATTAGCATTGCTGCTAGCAGCCGGATGTTTATGATCTTAGCTGTTAACTGAGGGATGTGACACTGATGAGTTATGGACAGAATATCGTTTATAACGCTTATAATGTGGAAAACTTTATTCCCTAATTGTTCCCTGCTAATCCCTAATCCTTAATCCATAGTCTCCTCTAATTGTGCATTATAGACACATCATTTGGTCACTAAACTCCAAGCAATGCATTGTGGGATCTTTCTACGATCCCGCCGGTGTCCACGGTGCGACGTTTATTCGCGTCCCCCTGTTCATCAATTATCTCCACTTAACGTGACGTCACATGAGACGTCTGTGACGCTCGAGATGATTTTTGTTTGTGTTTCTTTTTGTTGTATTTTTTTTTTAGATGTGCTGCGTTTCTCCTGAGGGCGTCCAGCGTGTGTCCAGCGCGTGAAGACTCCTCGGTGTTCTAAAGCGCCGCGGCCGCCGTGTGAGACGTCAGAGGCATCGTGGGTTCGTCTTCCTCGTTCGCTTCATGATGTTCGCTAAGCTGAAGAAGAAGATCGCGGAGGAGGCGGCGACGGCGACGCCCCGCCCGGGACGCCTGCCTCGCTCCTACAGCAAAGAGTCCATCACCTCAGTGGGAGCTGATTCAGGAGACGACTTTGTGAGTCTGTCTGTCTTTCCCTTCCTCACTTCCTGTCTGTCTTTCCCTTCCTCACTTTTTGTCTGTCTTTCCCTTCCTCACTTCCTGTTTTTCTTTCCCTTCCTCACTTCCTGTCTGTCTATCCCTTCCTCACTTCCTGTCTGTCTTTCCCTTCCTCACTTCCTGTCTGTCTTTCCCTTCCTCACTTCCTGTCTGTCTTTCCCTTCCTCACTTCCTGTCTGTCTTTCTGTACCTCACTTTCTGTCTGTCTTTCTGTACCTCACTTTCTGTCTGTCTTTCTGTACCTCACTTCCTGTCTGTCTTTCCCTTCCTCACTTCCTGTCTGTCTTTCTGTACCTCACTTTCTGTCTGTCTTTCTGTACCTCACTTCCTGTCTGTCTTTCCCTTCCTCACTTCCTGTCTGTCTGTCTTTCCCTTCCTCACTTCCTGTCTGTCTGTCTTTCCCTTCCTCACTTCCTGTCTGTCTGTCTTTCCCTTCCTCACTTCCTGTCTGTCTGTCTTTCCCTTCCTCACTTCCTGTCTGTCTGTCTTTCCCTTCCTCACTTCCTGTCTGTCTGTCTTTCCCTTCCTCACTTCCTGTCTATCTGTCTTTCCCTTCCTTACTTCCTGTCTATCTGTCTTTCCATCTTTCCCTACCTTTTTCTTATTTGTCTGTTTCTCTCTACCTCTATCCATGCATCTTTTTCTCCCCTTTCTTCTTCTCTGATTGTTTTTTTCTTCCATTGCTCCTTGTCTGTCTGTCTGTCTGTCTGTCTCTCTCTCTCTCTCTTTCTACCTCCCTTTCCCTTATTATGTCTCACTTTTTATCTTCCTGTCTTTCTGTTGCTCTCTTTCCTTCCTTCCTGCCTGTCTGTCTGTCTGTCTTACTCCTTTTTTCTTGTGTCTTCATTTCGGTCTGTCTGTCTCTGTCTGTCTGTTGCACCGGTTTCTATGTCTTAGCTTGTTTTCTCTCTTTTTAGTCTCACCTTTTTCCTCGTGCCGTCTTTTTCCATGCGTGCGCTCTCTCTCTCTCTCTCTCTCTCTCTCTCTCTCTCTCTCTCTCAGTTCATAATTGTAATGCAGTGAACATTATCTGAAGTAGATCTGGTATCTGTGGTGTCTTCACCGCTCACACTCAGACCTTTATTACTGGACCTCATCTTCACCTGCTCTTTATGTTCCTCCTTCATGTTCCACTCTGTATAAGAGCTTCTGCTGAAGTCACATGACCCACAGTGACACTCCTTATATTTACGCTACGCATCCTGGTGAACATCACCAGCCAGCTGGAGGAAACGTGTATCAAGAGCACACAATCATCCAACCTGTGTAACCTGATACTGCTGTTCCACTTCACACACACACACACACACACACCAGAACTTCTCCCCTGAATAATTAAAAGTCAGGAGTATCAGGAATCCTGAGTGTGACTGAAGCTTTACCTCCTTCATAATCTTATAATTGTTTCACTCTACCAGGTTCCTGAACATGCAGGAACCAGGGCTGAGTTTAGTTCCTGAACATGCAGGAACCAGGGCTGAGTTTAGTTCCTGAACATGCAGGAACCAGGGCTGAGTTTAGTTCCTGAACATGCAGGAACCAGGGCTGAGTTTAGTTCCTGAACATGCAGGAACCAGGGCTGAGTTTAGTTCCTGAACATGCAGGAACCAGGGCTGAGTTTAGTTCCTGAACATGCAGGAACCAGGGCTGAGTTTAGTTCCTGAACATGCAGGAACCAGGGCTGAGTTTAGTTCCTGAACATGCAGGAACCAGGGCTGAGTTTAGTTCCTGAACTGCAGGGAAATAAGCTGACATTAGTCTTACTGTCCGTCTGTCTGTCTGTCATGCCCCTGGCTTTTGTTGTGTGTGTGTGTGTGTGTTTTTGTGGGGATCAGTGTGTATGAGATTATTTAATCTGTGTGTGTGTGTGTGTGTGTGTGTGTGTGTGTGTGTGTGTGTGTGTGTGTGTGTGTGTGTACAGGCGTCAGATGGCAGCAGCTCCAGAGATGACCTCTCATCTCAGATCCTGCGCCGGAACGATCAGATCCGAAAGCTGGAGGCCAAACTGTCGGGTATTACACATATCTCTCTCTCTCTCTCTCTCTCTCTCTCTCTCTCTCTCTCTCTCTCTCTCTCTCTCTCTCTCTCTCTCTCTCACACACACACTCTTTCTCGCTCATCCACTCGTACAGAGCGTTAGAGAGCAAGAGAAAAGAAAACACACACACACACACGGATAAAGCGATCTAGACGTACCACCACCACTATCTCCCACCCCCCACCCCACCCCCAAGAGCATGGTTGCCAGATTGAACCCGATTCACCAAAAGTACTGTAACACATTTTAGCCATTTTATTAAAAACCATAAAGAACTTTTCCCCCCTCATTTCAGTATCTCAGTCTCATTCTGATTCTCCCTCCATTTACTTCTCGACTCGACCATTTATCCTTTTGTTTTCTCCCTCTGTTTTTTTATTTTATGTTATTTTTTGTTCTCTCTCCCTTATGTCCAACCTGTGGACCCACATCCTTCCCCTCCCCTTCTCCCTATGTCCTCTGTATGTGTGTGTGTGTGTGTGTGTGTGTGTGTGTGTGTGTGTGTGTGTGTGTGTGTGTATTGATGCCTCATCCACTCCCTCCCTGAACCTAGACTACGCTGAACAGCTTCGGCTAATGCAGAAGACCAAGGAGAAGCTCGAGAATGCATTAGAGAAGCATCAGGATTGTACGTACCTGTTCTTTTCCTCCCTCCATCCCTCTATCTGTTCGTCCGTCTTTTCGTTCCATCCATCCCGTCTCTCAAGTTCTCTCCTGTGCATTGTGCATTTATCATGCCTCATCCCTCTCCTCTTTATCTCTGGTCTGGGATCAGTCCTGCTGCCTTTTTACTGTAACAACCATTTTTTTGTTTTTGTTTTTTTCCCTAACAGAAACAGACGTCTGATCTCGTTCCCTGTCTCTCTCTCTCTCTTCTCTAATCATCAGCTTTTAATTTTATCACCATTAAGCCACAAAATCTCTAACGTTTTCCTTCGTGACGGCATCTAACCTCTAAACGCCCTCAATATTTTCCTTTCCTTCGCCTCAAACCCTGTTTGTTATATTACATGTCTTTTTTTGTTTTGTTTTTTTTCCCTCTCAGCATCTATGCGGAAGCTGCAGGAGCAGAACGAGAGCTTCCAGGCCAACCGGGCCAAGATGGCGGAGGGCATGGCCTTAGCGCTGGAGAAGAAAGATCAGGTGGAGGAATTGGTTTGGATTAAGAAATAAATGAGTATGAGCTGAACCTGGACTGACTGTATTGTGTGTGTGTGTGTGTGTGTGTGTGTGTGTGTGTGTGTGTGTGTAGGAGTGGATGGAGAAGATGTCTGCTTTAGAGAAGGTAAGACTCTCTATTAATGGCTCTCGGATTGTGCGAAGCAGCAACACATATTTACATACATACATTATTCACTACTTATTTACATACTTACACACTTTAGTGTTCTTCTTGCTTACTTACATATTTACAAACTTTTTTTGTACCGACCAACTCGCATTCATACTTATTTACTTCCCTACTTGCATACTTACATTCCTTACTTACATTTATACCTGCTTTAGTGTTTACATACTTACATACTTTACTTCTTACGTACTTATTTACTGACATACATACTTACATACTTACATACTTATAAGTATTATATATTTGCTTTTCAGATTAGTGCTTTATTTGCTTACGTTAGTTATTTGCTCTCTTCTTTAAATGTTTATTTACTCTTTCGCTGACTTTCCTGCATGCTTATGTACACACACACACACACACACACACACTAACCTCAGTACTCGGCTGCTTACGTACTTATGGCTCACTTCCTTGCACGAATGCCTGTTTAAACATTTACTTTTCATTCATAATTCATCTCCTGCTTGTTTTCATAATTGAGTCTTAATTGTGTGTGTGTGTTTTAGGACAAGTCGGCATTAGAAGCTCGCCTGGACCAGAGTCTGAGTTTGTTCCAGAAGAGAGACGAGCAGGACGAGCTCGAAGGCTTCCAAATGCAGGAGCTGGCTAAAGTCAAGCACATGGTCAGAGACGTTTCTCGTGCGTTCCTCGTCACGTGACCCGATACGCTCGTGCGTGACGCGACTCTTGTGTGTGTTTCTGTGTTAGCTGTTGCGTAAGGAGGAGCAGCTGAACCTGAGAGAGCGAGAGCTGAAGCTGAGAGGAGAGGAGCTGAACACGGCCCGGGTCACGCTCGCTCAGACGCAGGATAAACTCTACGAGCTCGGAGAGGAGCACGAGGAGATGCTCGGCATCAACGCACAGCTGCGAGCGCACAGGTACCCACAGCGCAACTCCAAAAACCAACACCTTTTTTTTTTTTTTATTCTGGGCGTCCGTGTAAGAGTATGAGAGTGTGACCATGACACGTCTTCACAGAGACAAGCTGCTGCGCGAGAAGGAGGAGGCTGAGTGGAGGATCTCCAACCTGGAGGCCAGAGAAGAAGAGCTGCAGCAGCTCATCCAGCAAGTCTCTGACGATTTCCAGAAGGTAATCCACACGGCGGAAAATCCAGACACGAATAAATGCGCCGCAAAAGTATCGGGACACCCGATTTCCCCCAAACTTTCCTTCTCATACACTAGGAGACTCAAAAACCTGTTTCAGCAGGACAATGCCCTTGTGCACAAAGCCAGAACATCTCCATGAAGATATGCTCTACGTGGGTTTGGAGTGGGAGATCTTCTGCTGTAGAGCTTCAACCCTATTGAACATGAATGAATGTGAACTGCACCCCAGGAACCTCCTGAACCTTCTCACCAACATCAGTACCTGACTTTACTTGTGGATAAATAAATCTTAAGCAAACCTCCACAAAATTTAATGGAACATCCTCCCAGAAAGGTGGAGGTTATTATAAGAGCAAATGTGGAACTAAATGTGGAATAGAACATTCAAAAAGCACAAGTCCTTCGGTCAGGTGTCCACAAACTTCCGTCCAAATGCAGTTTTAAGGAGCGATTGACGGGGCCCAAGCACCATGGGTCTCCTCGTAATTCCCTATAAAATGTTCAACCAAAGAAATATCCACGATATCGATCAATCATTCCCAAGTTTATCGCTGACAAAAGCAGTTTAAAATGGAATAGTGACACACTTCCTGTTCAAAATCAAAGATGGCCGACTTCCTGTTAAGTGGAGTTAACGGGTGCAGGTGTAAAATAAATAAATAAATATTATTATAATAATAAATAAAAAAAAAGACACAAAAATAACCAGTTTTTGAGTTTATCTCTTCTGAACTCTCTCTCATCACAGTGCGACTCTGTTCCAGGCTCAGAGCGACGCGAACTCTCTACAGAAGTCCATGGAGTCTCTTCAGGCTGAACACGACGACCTGAAACTGCAGCACGAACAGCACAAGGGCAAGGTGACGACTTCCTCACCAGGGCCGAGCAATACGGCGCAAATATCGTATCGCGATTCTAAAAGCCGTCACCGATATCGATCCCAGACAAACAAAGAAAAAGCTGGAGGATCAGATATCGTAAAGAAAAATATTTATTATGGAATTCAAATCTTCAAAGAACGATTTATTCGATTTTCAATAAAATAGTTTTAAAAATTCTTTAGAATTTTACAATAAATATTTTTTGAATTTAAATGTTATATTTGCATTGATTTATTATTAATTAATATTTTTCGGGGGGTTTTTTTTAAAACGTTTTATTTAGATTTTAAATATCAATAATTTTATTTTTATTTTTTTTTTTATGAATTTCGAATACTGCCTTGTGATTGGTCAGGCTGCCGTGACGGAGGAGGAGCGGGAGCGGCTGCTGGCTGACCTTCAGGAGAAAGCTCTGTCTCTGGAGCGCAGGCTGGAGGCCAACCTGTCTCAGGATGAACATTTCCAGGAACTGCTCAAAGAGGTGACGATAACTAAACACACACACACACACACACACACACACACACACACACACATAATGGAGAACTAATCAATTTGCATGTGTGTAGAAATCGTTATTGGTGCACAGGTTAGACGAGACCAGAGGAGAGCTTCTGGAGGAACGGACCAAACACACAACATCAGTGAGCACTCTGGAGGCACAGGTACATCTCTCTGAAACACCGTTTTGTGTGTGTATGTGTGTGTGTGTGTGTGTGTGTGTGTGTGTGTGTGTGTGTAAAGTCATGGTTCTGGTTGTGGGTCAGATTTCCAGGTTGAACACGAACGTCTCTGAGCTCCAGACACTCCTGAGACATAAAGACGACTCGTCCAGGTCCTACAAGGAGAGGACAGACACACAGGTGAGAGAGTTCTTCTTGCAGATGGTTTGTTTTCTACGTGTTTGTGTCGTGACATTTTGTGTGTGTGTGTGTGTGTGTGTGTGTGTGTGTGGTGGGTTTAGATAGCTGATCTGGAGCAGAAGCTGAGCCACACAGCAGAGAGGTCGAGGAGTTTGGAGCAGCAGCTGGAGGAGAAAGAGGCCCACAGAGAAAAACTGGTAGATCCCTCAATGAATTTATTCGTAAATTTGATCCATTTCAGGGATTTTTTTTTTCCTTTTTTTAATTCTGTGCATAAAATGCAAAGGAATCCTTCTCATCCTTCTCATCCATATCATTAGACTGTCATGACTGTCACCTGTTCATATGCTGTATGTATGAGATCGTAAGGTTGTGCACTGAGTGACCTTTTGACTTTTGTCCCCTGTAGCTGGCGGAGTGGGCAGAGGAACGGGAGCGGTTGCAGCAGCAGGTGTCCATGCAGAGGCAGAGAGGACTGGAGAAAACCGCCAAGCTGGACGAGGAGATCCTGGTGCTGCAGAGAGAGAGGGAGGCGGAGATCAGCTCGCATCGGGAAAACGTGGTGTGTGCGTGTGTGTGTGTGTGTGTGTGTGTGTGTGTGTGTGTGTGTGTGTGTGTGTGTGTGTGTGTGTTTGAGAGAGATTAAATCGAGAGAGAAAATATCTGAAAGCTGATTCCTTGTGTGTGTGTGTGTGTGTGTGTAGAGGTTACTAGAGGAGCAGAAGGCTGCCCTGTTGAAGGACAGAGCTGAGCTGGAGAACAGTGTGGAGAAGCTCAATTTAGAACTTGAGAACTCCAAAGTGAGCATCCGTACAAATGTTTTTTCTATTTATAATTTTTTTTTTTTGCAGAAAATCCGTTTTAAGTGTGTGTGTGTGTGTGTGTGTGTGTGCGTCAGGCGGAGTTGAACAGCAGACAGACGGTCAGCGTGGAGATCGCTAAAGCTCTGGAGGAAACCCGGAAGCAGAGAGAGGAGCTTCAGCAGCAGGTTCCTCAACCAAACACACCTCACTGTATCCCTGACAATACGGAGCGCCAATAGGGCCATACATTCCCCAGTGAAAAAACCCTGATTGCCTTGTGTCTGGCAGGTCAGCAAGATGTCCGAGTCTGTGCTGAGGGCGGAGCAGGAGGCGTGTCAGCTTTCTGAGCAGGTGGGCGTGAAGGAGGCGGAGTTAAGCCGTTTGAGGGAAGGTGAGACTCGAGAGCAGGGTGTGGGTATGAACAGAATGAGTGAACCATATAAACATATATATACAGTGGCTAAAGTGTGTGTGTGTGTGTGTGTTAGAACTGGAGACGGTGCGGTGCAGTCTGTCGTCACTGCAGGTGGAGTGTGAGGCTCTGCGTAGGGAGACCGAGAAAAAAGACGCTGAGATAGAAAGTTTGCACCAAGAGATTCTTACACACACTCAACAAGCTGAAGCAAATCAAGCTCAGGTGTGTGTGTGTGTGTCTGGCTTTCTGTCTCTCTCATTTCTCCCTTTCTGTCTCTACCTGTTTCTTCATCTGTATCTTCGTCTCTCTCCCTTTCCGTCTGTCTGTCTGTCTCTCCATCTGTCAGTCTCTTTCCGGCAGTTTTTCCGTCTGTCTCTCTACATGCCTTGTTTCTCTTTTTCTCAGAAAAAAATGTTATAGCATGTGTTCACTGGCTTTATTGTTTTTTTTCGCAATAAAAAGTGTGTGTGTGTGTGTGTGTGTGTAGGAGTGTGAGGTGCAGGGCGATGTAGAAAGCAGCACCGCGGCGCAGCTGCAGGACGAGGTGTGTGTGAGCGAACAGAACGGCAGCGTCACAGTGGGCGACGTGGACGAGCTGCAGAAGGAGAACAAAGAGTTGGAGCAGCAGCTCAGTGAGAAAAACAAGGTCGGTCTCTCTCTTTCTCACACACACACAGTCGTGCGTATACTGTTACACGGGACTGTTAAACATGCTGTGAGACACTAGAGGGCAGTGTTCACTCAGCAATCACAGCTCTTCTAATCATGAATCCGTATTATTATTATTATTATTATTATTATTATTAATTAAAATGTTTATGTGAAACATCAGTGAATCCTGTGTGTGTGTGTGTGTGTGTGTGTGTGTGTGTGTGTGTGTGTGTGTGTGTGTGTGTGTGTGTGTGTGTGTGTGTACAGATGATTAAACAGCTGCAGCAGAGACTGACCGAGCTGAAGAGGACACTACAGAAAGAGCTGGTGGGTATAGTGTGCGTGCGTGTGCGTGCGTGCGTGTGCGTGCGTGTGCGTGCGTGTGCGTGCGTGCGTGCGTGCGTGTGCGTGCGTGTGTGTGTGTGTGTGTGAAAAATTGTAAGAGTAAAATTGAAAGAGAAAGTTTGAATGTGAGAGTGAGAGAGAGAAACACAGAAAGAAAGAGTGTGTCTGAGAGACAGGAAGAGAGTAAAAAGTGTGTGTTCGTTTAAGAAAGTGTGTAAAACAGGTTTTCCCCATCGTTGTGTGTGTGTGTGTGTGTGTGTGTGTGTGTGTGTGTGTGTGTGTGCGCGCGTGTGTGTGTTCTTGCGGAGCAGAAGCTGAAGCCGGATGCTGACTCTGACAGTAAGGAGAAGCTCCAGGAACTGAAGCCCAGCTCAGAGGCTCTGCTCCTGGCCGCGGCTCCTACTCCACCCCCCGGCTCCGGCTGGGGTCCGGGTCCAGGCCCGGGCTTCGCCGCAGTGACGTCCCAGACGAAGGTGACAAACAGCTCGGACCTGACCGACACACGGGAGATCAACTTTGAGTACCTCAAACACGTCGTGCTCAAATTCATGTCCTCCAGAGAGGCAGAGGTGAGATGCTCTCATCACGATGGCCGTCTAAAATTAATGGCACCCCCAAAAAATAGTTGGAAGGATTTATTGTATCGGTTTGTTTTCAAAATCGGCTCAGCCAATCAGATTTGAGAATCTTATCATATTTGGGTTAATTAATTTACGTTCACGTTTGAACCTTCTGGCAGAGGCAAACAGGTTATGAGCTAAAAAGAACACAGGGTTTTTCCCACCGATCGTGACTGAAGAGTTGTTTCTCCGCAGGCGTTTCAGCTGATCAGAGCCGTCTCGGTGCTGCTGCATTTCACACGTGAAGAAGAAGACATGCTCAAACAGACGCTCGAGTACAAGGTGAGTGTGTGTGTGTGTGTGTGTGTGTGTGTGTGTAAGACCCCAGAACTCTGTACGAACTGGGCCACGGGTCCCATGGAGAACCCGTATGTGGGTCTGAGGACGCTCTAGATTAAGAAATAGCAGCACTCCGATATTTATATCCCACAACGACGCTTCGGATTCAGGAACAGCCTCTGCACCAGAATTCATTTGAATGGAACTGATTATAGTATTATATTATATTCATCATCAATCGAACAGCCATTTATCTAATCATTTTACAATCCTGGGTCCAGACGCCGTCTCAGAACGAGATACACTGTAATGTCAAAAGTATCGAGACACCTGACTTGTCCAGCCCGATGTGGTTCTTGCTCCTGTGCACAAAGCTTCAGCTGCATGAAGATATGCTTTACATTGGTTAGACTGGACCTCCTCGCCCCAGGCCTCCTCACCCCAGGCCTCCTCACCCCAGGCCTCAATTCATTTATTAGTTTATTTAGCAAATTTACGTCACCATTGCCATAATCATGATTTTATAATTCAAAAGCGTTCACGCAGGAGACCCCCGTATCCCGTCGCATCATTGAATTCTGGGAAATCCGTCTGCCACGTCGCACCTGTATTAAGACGGCACGTTGCGTGTATGTGTTTGTTTTGCAGATGTCGTGGTTCGGCTCCAAGCCCACCCCCAAAGGCATCGTCCGGCCCTCCATCTCAGGAACCACAAGCAGCTGGATGTGAGAGAGCGAGCGAGTGAGAGAGAGAGAGCGAGGTGAAAAAAAAAAAAACATTTTAAATAGTTGCGGAAGTTCACGCAGTGGATGGAAGTTCCGCACGATAGTCTCGGATTGTTCCTTCTCTCTTCTGGGGTTGTTCAAAGCTTCTACTCGACCAGCTTTCCAGAGTCTTTGGAGTGAGTGAAGACACTACGCCTGGCTCTCGGGGAATTTTCCTTTAAAGAGCACCGCGTGAACTTTTTTCTTTTCTTTGGCGTTTTTCGACGGGGAGGGTGGAGTTTTTCAGGGGATGGACTTTATAATGAAGAGCAGCGTGCATGGATCCCGACATCGAACCACCATGAAGCATCTTCCCTTTACCTGCCCGGCGAACGTGTAAATAACGACGAAGCACATTCCGTACGTCTATTTATATACCTGTACATAGCGAATGTTTAGAAAATCATCGGATGTACAATTTCTTTTTCTTTCTTCTTCTCCTTCCCGCACCAACGTACGGCGTCGAGAGCATTACCGCGAGAGGAGCGCGCATGCCTTCTATAAGAATTCAGATGATATTTATAATATATAAAAAATAGGTGCTATTTTATTCAGCACGTCGGTGGGATACAGTTTTAGGGATGCAGCAATTAAATTTTTTTTCCTTTTTTTTTTTTTTTTTTTAATCTGATCTTATGAAACACGTCACTTCAAAACTCCGGAATTCAACGCTTCTATCTGGGTTTTTCGTTTGTTTGTTTTTTCCATAAAAAAAAAAAAAGTCAATGATTTGATCTTCAAACTTCAAGTTATTTATGGATAGTTTTTTTTTGTTTTTTTTTACGAATCACTGTGATTCTTTTTCGGATGTTTTGATTAAATTTGTGGTATTTAAAATACTCCATATTGAAATCCTTTTGAGTTCAGAATTTTCTTTTTTTTTTTTTTTAAGTAATCAAAACTTTACTGTCACTAATAATTAATCATATGAATTATAATAACTACTAATTAATAATACAACATTATGCACATGTCCAACTAAACTTATTTAAGTTTTGTTTTTTCGAGTCACAAGTTGTGTTTAGAGGATTTTGTTAAAAGGCGCTGAAGACGCAGACACGTGACCTCGACAGGGGGCGGTGGTCTGTAATGAAGCTTTGCAGTTTGTGTGAAATCCCTCGTGTGAAACTTCAAAGAAACATTTGAAGCACAAATTAAAGGGGAAAAAGATTTGAAAATTGTCTCAAAAGAAATCATTTGATTCCCAAACAGCAGTTGAGGAAAATATCACAGGTGACGTTTTTTCCCCTCACATAACAGATCGGATCGGATCGGATCGGATCATCACTAATTAAACCGCTCGCTTTTCAGGTCCAAAATTTTTGAATCAACGATTAACATTATTCAGGCCAAAATTTTCAATATTCCTCGAGATCGTTATCCAGAAACCAGTTTAATTTATTTTCTGAATATTGAGATCAACTGGAAATATTTTAGTCCGCCTTCTCAGCCGTGTGTGTGTGTGTGTGTGTGTGTGTGTGTGTGTGTGTGTGTGTGTGTGTGTGTGTGTGTGTGTGTGTGTGTGTTTAAAAGGGAAACAAAAACCATCAAATCACACTGTTTTTGTTTTTCTCTCCGGGTTGTTGAAACTCCGCCCCGTACCCCGATTCAACAACGTACCACTGCACGTCTGATTGTTGTTTTGTTTTGTTTTTCCCTCCAACAGACTGTCAAAAAAAATGAGGAAAAAAAAAAAAAACTTGAATAAATTATCTTTTTGATCAGATTTTTTTGTTCGTTATTTTATATTATGAATTTTGAAGCTTTTACATTTATATATCGTTTATATAAATTTATATAAATATCTAGAAGACTTCAGGTTAATTAACAAAGGCTTGGAAAGCAGAGGTGGTGATATAATAAACGCATCACTTATTTATAAACATAAATGATCATTATTAATTTCGTTATTCTTGAGTAGTGAAATTGACGACAATTTTATTAAAAATTGTATCAAATTTTATTTGCTTTACATCATTTGTTAAAGAATTTTATTCGAAGGGGAGGTTGTAGCTCAGCGGTTACGGCTCTCTGGGTTACTGATAAGAAGGTCGGGGGGGGGGGGGGGTTTAAAGCCCTGGTTTTGCCAAGCTAACACTCTTGGGGCCCTTGAGCGAGGCCCTTAACATTCTGTGCTCCAGGGGGCACTGTATCATGGCTGGCCTGTGGAATCATTAAAGTATTTTAAATACATAATTTATGAAAAGAAAAAAAAAATAAAGAAATTTGAAGAAACTTTAGATGTGATTCAGTTTGTATAAAAATAAAATTTAAATATATCAGACTGCTGTCTCATAACATCAAAGCCCAAGATATAGAATATTTATTGATTAAACCCAACGTGTGCGTGCGATTGAACGCAACAAAACAGGAAACATCTGAGGAACGGATGAAGTGATCCAGAGCGAAGTCTGAACTCCAGACGTTTAAAACAGACAGAAAGAGACGGAGGACAGATTTGTGATCTTTATTGCACCAGGCACTTCACATATAACCCCTGACCAACCCCCCACACCCACACCCACACATATATATCTGCATGTCCTCAATTATGTCTTTTGAATCGTCAAAAGGGCGGGGCTTAAAGACAATCGACCAATCACAAACCTTTATATATCAGTTTTCTTTGTAGTACTTGAAATAAAAATATCAGTGAGCTATTTAACTCATTCCATTCACTATTTCAAGAAAACCAGCCTGACGTGACGCTGTTCAAGAATTAAGCCCCTCCCCCTTCCCCCCGCAATCAGGACTCGCGCAACCTCCATCTGACACGAAATATATTTATATCATTAAATCCCCACTTTATATATTAATCATCTTTATGTACAAAAAAAAAAATCTGAAGAGATCTGAAGAGTGTGTATCTGAGAGCCGGAGCTTCATCTTCATCCGGTTTCCTCTTTTAAGTCACTGATCTGAAAATCATTCGATAATAATGTAGAATAAATACACCACACACACACACACACACACACACACTTCAGGTCGTTATTAAATAAAGCACACAATTCGATTTAGTGTGTGCGCACGAGTGTGGTGTGTTTGTGCGCACGAGTGTGTAGTGTGTGTGCGCACGAGTGTGTAGTGTGTGTGCGCACGAGTGTGTAGTGTGTGTGCGCACGAGTGTGTAGTGTGTGTGCGCACGAGTGTGTAGTGTGTGTGCGCACGAGTGTGTAGTGTGTGTGCGCACGAGTGTGTAGTGTGTGTGCGCACGAGTGTGTAGTGTGTGTGCGCACGAGTGTGTAGTGTGTGTGCGCACGAGTGTGTAGTGTGTGTGTGTGTGCACGCACTGTCCATATTTAAGGAAAAATGAAAATATGGTGGTTGATGCCGTGGCTCTGAATTGTCTTCTTCTTTTCCTCTTTTTTTCAAACGGATTTCCGCGCCGTCAGGACTCGTATGATGGAACCCAAACCTCCGACAGCAAACGCCTGTGAGAGACAGGGAGAGAGAGAAAGAGACAGAGGGAGAGAAAGAGAAAGAGACAAAGAAAATTTTAAGATTTTCGTTTTGAGGAAAAGTTTATAATTAATATAACGACAACATTTTCTATTAGTTACAGTAAAGGAGGCGTGGCCTTTCTGCCTGTCAATCTCAGGAAAAGAATGTGTCAGTCATAAAGAAGGAGGTGTGGCCTGTGTGTCAGTCATAAAGATGGAGGTGTGTCCTGTGTGTGTCTTATTAATAAAGGAGGTGTGGCCTGTGTGTGTCAGTCATAAAGGGGGTGTGGCCTGTGTGTGTCTTATTAATAAAGGAGGTGTGGCCTGTGTGTGTCTTATTAATAAAGGAGGTGTGGCCTGTGTGTGTCAGTCATAAAGGAGGTGTGGCCTGTGTGTGTCTTATGAATAAAGGAGGTGTGGCCTGTGTGTGTCAGTCTTAAAGGAGGTGTGGCCTGTGTGTGTCTTATTAATAAAGGAGGTGTGGCCTGTGTGTGTCTTATTAATAAAGAAGGGGGTGTGGCCTGTGTGTGTCAGTCGTAAAGGAGGTGTGGCCTCTATACCTACTAGTCAAAATTGGTTCTCAGCGTTTCACACCACACACTCTACTGACTCTCTCTCTCACCTTTTCGTGCCACTGCAGCAGGATGGCGCTGCTGTTATCTGAAGGCTTCTCGAACCCTCTGTAGATGTACTTCATCAGCAGATCCACGCCGTTCTTATCCAGAGATTTCACGGCCGGCTCGATGTCGCTGCTCTTAAAAGAGGTGAGAACACGCAGCACCAAGGCCTGGGCACGTTCCTGCAGGAGAGAGAGAAATATACAATATATATTATATATTTATATTTAGGGCTGTCAAAATGAAACCGTTAATAACACGGTGACGCAAATCCATTTTAACGGCAGTGATTTTATTAACGCACGATTAATGCAGCGCCAATTTGTGTTTGACCGTTTTTATTAAATAAATAAATAAATAAATAAATAAATAAATAACGCTCTAAACCGAATTAACAAACCGATAATTTATAATCGGAACGCCACAGCTGTCCTCCTTCTGCTTTCTAAAACAACATATTTTACATTGAAGCTAAAAAAAAAAAAAAACGCTGCCCAAATGAACACACGCACGTTAAATATCACGGCGTGTTCTATACAACTGATGGCTCTCACGTGTCGAAGAACAAACTGCTGTTTCTTTAAATACAATAACGCTTTTATAATCCGCCAGAAGATTCGTCTGATCATTGGGGAATGTATTTCAGACGCCTAAAAAAAAAAAACGGCTGGATCTAAACGGTATACACGTTGCGGTCAAAAGTATTGGGACACCCGACTTCTCCAGCCATATGCGGTTCTTTTCCAAAAGATGGATTGCGCTTAGCATTGAATTTTTCCTGCTCCAGCACGATGATGCTCCCGTGCACAAAGCCAGCTTCATTAAGATCTGCTTTCCGTAGGTTGGACGGGTTGGATTGAAAGATTTCCTGCTATTGAGCTCCAACTCTACTGAACATGAACAAGACCTCCTCACCTTCTTCTGAATATATCTCCCACATCTCCATGAAATCTAGTGGAACATCTTCCCAGAAGATTAAATGTTGAATGAGATGTTCAAAAAGCAGCACGTACCAATCCTAAGATCGGGTGTCCACAAACTTTTGGCCACACAGTGCATGTTGAGTCACACCTGTCAGCGAAGGTGACAAGCTCCACCCACCATGGTTCATACACCACATGTCTCGCCAAAACTCAAAACTCGAGTTCCTGTGACGGAAATGGATTTTTTATTTGCTAGTTACAGAACTAACTTAATTACAACAGTGGTGAAGGAAAAAAAAAAAAAACTAGTGCAATGAGAAAAGGATGAAGTGCAGAGTGAGAGCGTTACCTTTACGGCCGGGTTTTTGGAATCGATGGGCGGGTTCTTCAGAGCCACGTGGAATGCCGTCATCAAGTCTCCTGTGCATTAGAGTCGGTTAAGGAAGACAGGTAGGGAACTGGTGAGGCATGTGAGCCGGAGGGCGGAGCTAGGCGCCGATGACATCATCAGGTGCCAGCCGAGGCAGGAATTTCGTTCAAGCAACGCTGCATGCAGGAGCTCGCTTTACCTGTACACGTTTTATTCCTTAACCAGAGATCGCACGAACTGGGTCACATGACAAAATGACAAATCATTTTGTGTGAAGACGCGGAGTCACACGCCAGACAAAGTTTGTTTCTTTTTTTTCCCACAGATTATTAAGACAAACCGGTTCTCGTGGCCATCCAGAAGAACCGCATTTCTGCTCCTAACACACCTGCAGCAGGTATTTACAGTCCAAACAGGAACACCGAAGGACGTCTACAAACATCATCACTGATCACTGTTTAACTGATCACACACACCTTAACAAACAGGTAACCCTGGTAACCGCATCTCATTAATCCACCCCTGGTGCCCCCTGCCTCGTTCTCCTATGGACCGTTCCAGCAACTTTATGGATTCATTTCTTATACCATGATGTTTAGGTCACATTTTACGGAAGGAGTCTCCAGTTTCAGCACAACGTCTCGAGCGTTTGTAGCCGCCTATAACGTGACCAAAGACCGGAAGTAGCTTAAAAAGTAACAATACATTTATATACAGAATAAAAATAAAACTACACGAGTACCAGGACAGTGTTGAATCCGGTGGTTAAGATCTACTGTACATATCTGATGCGAATGAATGAATGAATGAATGAATGAATGAATGAATGAATTGCCGTGAACGCGCGCGCGTTCTCGCCTCCCTGACAGGCGTTAGACAGCGCTCGTGCGCGCGCATAAATAAATAAACAGGGTTCTGTTGAAGGATATTGCCTGATGAGCGCGTCCACCTCGGCTCCGTCCGGTCCCTGCTGCTCCGCCGACTCCTCGTTCTCGTCCACGAAGCGGTTCTCGTCGTACTGGTCGATGTCTACACCCCTGAACCGCGACCACAGCGTGTTCTTCGCCATGACGACCAGAGAGCGGCTCGAAGGGGGGAGCAGCTGGCAGGCGCGCGCTCTCTCTCACACACTCTCACGTGTTTCTCTCTCTCTCTCTCTCTCTCTCTCTCTCTCTCTCTCTCTCTCTCTCTATCTCTTTCTCTCTCATGTGTTTCCGGGCACGATAAGTGGGTCTCGCGCTCCCGTTTACCGGTAACGTTACCTCTCTATGAACCCGAGCATCTCCGCACAGCGCCGCCACTGCCGCTGCTGAGCAAACCGGAACCGGAAGTGCGTGCGACGCCGCTGTTTCCGCTTCCTGTGAGGTGACGATCTGCAGACTTGGCAGTGAAATTAAAAATACTATTTAATTATATTGTAATTATAAATAATTACATTACACTATCATAGATAGATATATTTTCAGCTTATAACAATATATTTATATATAAACAATAAACTGTTATCAAAAAATGGCTGATTAAAAATTAATCTAAAAGAAATACTATTAGTTATTTAATCAAATACTTAAATTAAACCGTAACATATAAATAAATAAATGAGCGAAAATGTAAATAATATATATATATATATATAGAACGGCAGATACACCAACAACAGAACACACCACATATTATTATTATTATTATTTATAAATAATTTTTAAATACAATTGAATAAAATCAAAACTACTCATACATGTATATATTAATATAAAACATTAAAATATAAACATTTCTAAAAAATGTTATTTAGGTATTTTTTAACAAATGAGTCAAGTGTGTGCTGGAGAATTTATTTCTTAATTAACCCATAAACAAACAATTAAATAAAGAAATGAATAAACAAATAAAGAAAGAAAGAAAGAAAATATTTAAAGGTAGGGTTTTGGGATGTGTTGGATGAATTCTGTTGGTTTTCATGTGGGTTTTATTTGATTTTATTTCATTTTCCAGTAGATGATCGATGCTACCAGAATGCAGGAGGTCTTTAGCCTGTAGGGGCCGCCAGTGATCTTTAATCTTTCCTTTTCTATCTCCAATTCTTCAATTCTATCATTTCAATTTCCTCATCAAATCATTTTTAATAAATGACAAACACGAAAATCTGTCCCCAGTGAATTATTTGATTCTTTGGTGTGATTTGTGACTCTCAGAACATCACTGAGTGAGTCTTTTTTCTCTCGTCTTCATACTTCATATTAGGCCAAGATCTTTCTTTCATTCTATCTCTCCATTCCCTGCTTGCTGCATCTGGACAATTTACTATACATCTGGGCACCATAATTACCCTCTACTTGTGTAAACCCCTTTATACATCCAGCTTATAGATCACACGTGGGCTCATAATGTAAACCAGCCCAGTGTGTGTGTGTGTGTGTGTGTGTGTGTGTACACATTTTTATCACTGACCACCTCTGACATCCTTTTCCTCATCTTGACGGAGCAGGGGGGAAAATATTTACCCCTGCCGGTGAGAAGGGACTTCAGGACATTTACCCCAAAACCACACAGACTTTAATAATGAGTGTTAATGGTCAAGTCTGTGTGTGAACTCAGTATAGCATTCATTTATTCATTCTCTCTCTCTCTCTCTCTCTCTCTTTCTCTCTCTCTCTCTCTCTCTCTCTCTCTCTCTCTCTCTCTCTCTCTTTTCTCTCCCTCTCTCTTTCTCTCTCTCTCTCTCTCTCTCTCTCTCTCTCTCTCTCTCTCTCTCTCTCTCTCTCTCTCTCTCTCTGTTGATTTATGAGTTCACCCACCCAGTAAATGACTTTTAAAACAAATTGAAAGGCTTTTAATGTTGTCTCGGGATTTTGCCTTTTTATAACCACTGCTGCATTTAAGTCTTTTCAGTCCTCACGTGGTGGAGCGTCACGATGCTGCGGTGCTGTACGTAACAGAGCATCTATAACGTGTTCGTGGGATGAATGTGAATGCAGCCCAGGCCTCCTCACCTCCTCACCTTTACTAATACCGCTGTAGCTGAATGAATCTCAAACAAATCTCCACAAAATCTAGTGGAACATCTTCCCAGAAGAGCGAAGGGTATTATGAAGGCAAATATTCAGAGCATCTGCAATACAAATTTTTATCAAATAATACAGATATTATCTGACTTCATATCCTTTAAACTAAACATGGCTTTTTTTTTGCATTTTCAATTCTGCAGGAGTAAAAAAATCACCACCCTGGCAACCAAGTCATTATATAATATTTAATGAATGCAGCTACAGTAAACACACTAACAGGAAGGAACACGATAATTAGGATGACACAACACGCCTTGTTCATCCAGACCACCATGTCAGTCCAAACCCCTCCACCTGTTGCTTCGTGTATGTAGCTCACACACACTCTTGGTCTCCTGAGGGCCTCGGGGCCCCCACACGAACGTCTTGGTGGTTTTGGTTTTACGAGATAGCAGAGGCCCACAGCACCACTCCGAGATCGTTATTTTGGGGCGTGGAGCAGTTGTTCCTCTGGGTTCTGTTTTCAAGATGTTCTGATTTCCTCTCCTGTCTAAGCTCGGGGGTGTTTCAGTCGCAGGTTTTACGGCTCTTTTATCGACTGGATCGTGCTGCGCTTTGGCTTGGCGGCGTTCCGGAGGGCGGGGCGTTCTGACGCGACGGCCAATAGAGGAGCCGTAAAACGACAAGATGGACGGCAAGTGAGAAGAGTGAGTTCCGGGGACCAATGAAGCCGGAGCTGGAAGAGTCAGGATCCTCTTCCGATTGGTTTCTTTGTTCCTTATGTGAGATTTTATCTTCATATTTGGTGCTTTGTGTCGTTCCTCTGAAACATACAGATGTGCTGCTGCTGTGAGTCGAGGCGCATCACCTGACTTTCCAGACTCTTCGACGGCATCGTGTTCGTTGCTCGGATCCTGATCGACGTTGTAACCATTTTCTTTCAGGTTCTCGTCTTTTTCGTTAAAATCATTCCGGCTGCCTCTTTGTTTTTCGACGTCTTTGTCAGCTTCTTCCGTTTCATGCTTTTGCTCGCTTCCTGTTTCTGTGGTAATGATGTCTTTAGAAGCATCACACCGTCCAGTACCTCTGGTAATGCCACCGATTTCGCAGGTCGGTCCTCGAGTTCCGTTCTGCGTTTCAGCATCCCGTCTTTCCGCTTCTTTCCTGTTGGGAAACAACTTCTGTGACTGATTGTTGCATTTCAAATATTGTAAATCTTCACACCCTCATGTGCCACATCCCCCCTCAGGAGTTCTCCTGTGTGTGGATTCGCAGTGTAACGGACCGGAACGCTACGATGTTGGGCTTCACACCATAACATCCTCACCCACAAAAGGGAACCGTTTTCATTGTCGACATTTTAGCGTCGATTTAGTTTTATTGTTGTTCATTTGTTCACGTTTCTGTGCATCATCATTATTTATTCTATTTTTTTCAGTGTAAAGATTTTTTTTACTTTTTAGTCACTTATATTTGTTAAACGCTGACATTTTTAAGAAAACAAATAAGTTCAACTCTTTGGAGGAAACATGTAAAGGATAAAAAGAAAGCTTGTTATTTCATTCCACACAACTTAAGTTGTAAAGTAAATCATGATCACAAACTCCGCCCCCTAACCGTTACATTGGATTGATTTAATTTGAATACAGAAGTAAGATCAGATACAAATATTATAAAAATAAAACTCCGCAGCCTAACATTTAATTTGGTATGAATAAAATAATTGGTTTAGATACTAATATCAACTCCGCCCCTAAGCTTATCTTTGTTTTGATTTGATACAAATAAAGTCGTAAGATCAGGTACAAACATTAACTCCGCCTCCTTACATTATCTTTGGTTTGATTTAATATGAAAGATCAGGTACAAACATTAACTCCACCCCCTAACATTTGATTTGGGATGAAGTCACCATGTGGAATATGAACAATAACTCCGCCCTTATATTTAAATTTTGATTTGATTCATTATAGATAAAAGTTGTAAGAGCATGTACAAACTTTAACTCCGCCCCTAACATTTGAGTCGGTATGAATAAAGTCACAGCATCAAATAATGAACATTAGCTCCGCCCCCCTAACATTAACTTTAGTTTGATTGAATATTAATAAAGTCATAAGATCAAATACAAACTTTAGCTCGCAAACTTTTTTCGATTTAGTACGAATAAAGTCATAAGATCAGGTACAAATATCAACAAAATGCATACATTTGTAAAATGTATAACTTTTTATTTTTCAGTCTCACTTTCACTCGAGCGTTTCTTTTATACGTCACTTTTAATTGAGTTCGACTTTAATGCTGTACCTCACACTTTCCTGTCTAAGTCTAATTTTCCTGTATATTTTGTAACCATAGAAACCAACGTGAGACATCCCATGACCCATGACTGAGTGGAACATGGTCTAAAATTGTTATTGTTTTTGGCAAAACTGTTACTACTCATTATCTGATTGAGACAAATGACGCGGATTGTGTTCTGTAGCACGATCGTACGTTACCCGTGTCTCGGATTCTGAGCACAGAAACCCTGAAACACCTGCTTCTATCGGAATTCCTCAGAAATAAAATCCGAACCCGTAGCGCCGACATGTCCACCGTGTCGACTCTGACATGATTTCCAGACCAGCTGGGTGTCCTAAACTGAGCCGGAGGGAATTAGGGGTGGACGATCAGATGAGACGAGATGATACCTGATATCCCCGATGAAGCATGCAGGGAGTTCCCACAATGCCATTTGTTCCCTCCACCCCAAAGATAAATACACCAGCTGCCTCGTAGCACACTTAAGGTACAAACCCCTGGCACTGTGGGAGGGTCTGGAATCGGGACAGAGCGAGATAGTGATGGATTTATAAACAATACGTTCCTGGGGAATGTCGCCGCCCATGAGGTTTTCATCGACACTCTCAGTATCGCTAAGTTAATAAACCTGCTTTCATTCTTAGCTAATGTTGTAACGTCGCCAGATACCCAGACTGCCAGCCGGATTGAATTCTGACTAGATTGTGAAAACACTTTATCCACACAACACACAACACAACATGAGGCTTGTAACAGTTCATTATAATCACCTGGTGTCAGGGGGCAGGGAGTTCGGCAGGTAGAGGTGAAGTACAGGATTTCCGGTCAAGGTGCCATCTGAAGTGTCAGGGGTTTTCCAAAACATCCTGCAGCCTGGAGAACCTAAACACACACACACATATGCCATTGTCTCTGAGTAAAAAGGTTTCAAATAGACATTCAATATGTCATTGTCACTCACCAGTTTCTAACTACACTGTACTGCCAAAAGTATTGGGACATCCAACCTTTCTACCCATATGTGGTTCTTCCCCAAAATGTTCCCACAATCTTGGAGGCACACAATTGTATCGGACGTCTTTGGAGCATGCAGGAGCATGACATTTTCCCTTTACGTGAACTAGGAGATCCAACCCTGCTCCAGCATGCAAAAGCCAGAAGATCTCCATGAAGATATGGTGTAAATGGGTTGGAGTGGAAGATCTCCTGCTATAGAGCTCTGACACTTTAAACATGCACCCCAGGCCTCCTTACCTCACCTACATCAGAACCTGACTTTACTAACACCCTTGTAGCTGAATCTTACACAAAGGTGTCAGGTGTCCACCAACTTGAGTTTTTTTTCCTCACAAAAAGTGGAAATATAACTCTGGAGGAACTGGTGGAAGGAGATCAGGGGTCAGCCTGTAAGACCCCCCTGAGCAAACCCACTCATTAACACCTGCTGTCTTCTTACTTCCAGATTCCTGAGCTGCCCCAGCAGACTAAGGCATTCAGGGGTAAGTACCTGGTGATTGATGGCGTGCGACTGTTCGTTTTTTTAAGTGACTGTTTATTGTGGTGGATGTCAGATGGGAAGAGTCGTCCTCGTCTCAAATGCCAGACTTGTTTACTTACTTACTTGGAGTCAACTTTGGAAACAAACATTAGGATTTGCTCCCGAGAGAGAGGGGCACTTAATCACCTGACAACTGCCTTAGTAGCTTTAGAAGGGGTCACATCACCAGCATTATTAGTACTTGCTAAAATCCTGAACCCTTTTGATTACATCTAAAAAAACTGGACTTGGGCTACAGAACAAAAGTACCAGGAGTACCTGGCATACCCGGGAGTACCTGGTGTACCTGATGAACCTCTAGTACCTGGTGTACCTGGTGTGAGTGAGTTAACATCACTCCATCTCGCCCAAGTGTTTGCTGGTGCAGTGGAGGGTCGAGGGTCCGGCGTCTCTCTGGCTCTCATCCTCAATATGCCGCTCTGCGCTCTCTTCTTCTCCTCACTCGTCTCCCCGTGTCCATCCACAATTCTCTCGGCCACGTTCGCTCCTTTCTTTACCTCAGATTCTTTGGTTTTCTTGTTTTGATCTTTGTTTCCGCTGCGCTCACGTCTCAGCGACAGAACACATCGCTTCCCACAGGCTGGTGCGGAATATAACAGCCTGCGGTTATGGTGTGTTGTGTTATGTTGTGTTATGTTATGTTGTAATGTTATGTTATGTTGTGTTGTGCTGTGTTGTTGTGTTGTGTTGTGATGTTATGTTGTTATGTTGTGTTGTGCTGTGTTATGCTGTAATGTTGTGTAATGTTGTGTTGTGTTGTGTTGTGTTGTGATGTTATGTTGTTATGTTGTGTTGTGTTGTGCTGTGCTGTGTTATGCTGTAATGTTGTGTAATGTTGTGTTGTGTTGTGTTGTGACATGTTATGTTGTGTTTTGTTGTTATGTTGTGTTATGTTGTGTTATGTTGTTATGTTATGTGTTGTATTAGTTCACAGATTTCCATGAAGAGTAAACACAGGGTCCCAGAGTTACGATGTCAATACTGTATGAATATTTTAAGTTTCACATGGCACATGCTCCGCCCTCCAGTCACAAACCGCTGCTTGTCCACGCGCCTGCTGCCAGACATATAAACTCTGAATACTTTATACAATACGGTAGTGTAAATTGCTGTTTTGCTAAATGATGTACTGTAATTTGTTACATAATAAACATATGACAGTATTTGACCCCACTCAGATCATCACTGGGTAAGACTCCTGGTCAGCTTGGCCGTGTCTCCACAGTATTTTCTCCATCGTAAGTCGGGGACTACCTGTGTTTTTTATAACGTGTAAAAGACTTTCATACTTAACGACTGCATCGACACGGCTGCCCATGTTCTTACCCACGAGCGATCCGTTCGTCCGAGGCAGCGGCGCCGACATTCCTGACGCCTCGATGCCGCGTCTGTGAAAAGCGGAAAGAGTCAGCAATCTGAAGTCATATTTCCTGAGTGCTTTGGGACTTGAACCTCGAGCCTGGTCCGAGACGTGTAGGTGAAATCCTTGATTTACAGAGAAGGACCAGGTTATGGAGGAACAGCTCCGGGCGCAGGGAACGCTGGGAGCGCTGGGAATGCTGTCACTCAGATGTCGCATGGCTGGAAGGCATGTCAGAGAAGATCTGAAAATAAATCAGAGAAAGAGAGATGAAGAGAGAGATACAGAGAGAGGAAGTATCTGTCACTCTGTTTCATATTACTGACCGGAAACATCTTCACTGCTGTCTGTCCCCGGCGCTACATTCCATCAGCGCAGTGGAACAAGTGTTACGCTAACACAGAGGGATGAAACGCCAGGATCAAAAACGCTGCCCCATCAGATGTTCATTAGCCCATCACGCTACGCTAACAAGATTTATATTCCAAACCATTTCCAGAAACTGAATGTGGTTCCTGCTAGCGGATTAGCTCAAGCGATGATCGATGGCAAGAGTGTGAAACAAACAGATACTTCAGACGTTGAGTTTCCTCTCCATCATTTTTTCTTTTCCCTTCATTTCCATGCTATCACTTTGCAGGATCTTGAACACCTGAAGTTCAGCCATCCTGCACTTTACCAGTCATATGTGGTTCCTCCCCAAACTGTTCCCACAAAGTCGGAAGCACACAATTGTGTAGGACTGCATTGGATGCGGGAGCATGAAGTTTTCCCTTCACTTGAACTAGGAAGGCCGAACCTTTTCCAGCATTACGATGCCCCTGTGCACAAAGCAAGAACATCTCCATGGGTTGGAGTGGAAGATCTCCTGCTGTAGAGCTCCAACACTATAAAGCACCCCAGGCCTCCTGACCTCACATGCATCAGTACCTCACTTTACTGCCACCATTGTAGCTCCACAAAATCTAGTGAAACATCTCCCCTGAAGAGTGGATGTTGTTCTCGGGGGTAAATGTGGACTCCGTGTGGAATGAGATGTCGACAAAGCACATTTTTAATTTCTCAGATCAGAGACAACAAAGGGGAAAAGATGCGAAAATTCTCGACATCAAGCACCAGATGACAACACGGCAAACCACAATCACTTCCAGATTCCAGCCGTAAATCAAACCCCTACTGAACACACTCGCTGTTCGAAGACAACAAATGTGAAGTGTGTGTGAAGACCCCTACGCCACCCCACCCCCCTCCCCACCCTTCTCTCTCCACCAATCAGATCCCTCCGGACCTATACGTTCTCTCAGAGTTAATGCATTTCCTGTTTTGCTGCACATATTGGTTCCAAAAAACAGTTGTTTTTCTTCAGTACGATTTCATTAATTTACAAATATGTTTCTAGGAACCAGAAGTTCCTCTGAAACTAGAAATCAAAGAAACCAATAGTTTCAAGGACCAAAAACATCTTTCTATAGTAGATACACAGCCAGAAATCAGAAGTTGCTCTCAATGCAAAATACAGCTGTAGGAACCAAAGGTCTCAAAAAGTAAAAAAAAACACACTTTTCTCAAGGAACCCAATATTTCATTTGTAACGTCACTAAAAGAAGTTATGCTTTAATTTATTTTCCAATCAGAAAATCGGAAATGCTGATCATGTGATCTCTGCGATTAGAAAACGGCAGAATGTGAAGCCACGGACATTTTTTTTGATTATTTTATTTACTTTTTATTGATTTTTTTTAAGTTTTTGATCTTATGGTGAGTTTCATTATTTCAGCTAAAGTTAAAAAAACACATTGATAAAACTGAACAGATAGAACACACACACACACACACACACACACACACACACACACACACATGACACCCGTCAGTCAGATATGATGATTTTGTTAAGAACATGGTTTTACCTGCCGCAGGTTCAGGTGCGTGAGCGCCGTGTTTATGGTTTGGTCTGTTGTCTGCGTTGCCGTGGTAACAGTTTGTTTAGAGTTTGACGATAAAGGTGAACGAGACATGCTGTAGTCAGTGGATACACAAACACAGCCAGTCTGACACCTGAGTGTGTGTGTGTGTGTGTTTGTGTGTGTGTGTGTGTGTGTGTGTGTGTGTGTGTGTGTGTACATGTGTGTATGTGTGTGAATGGACTGCATGTATGTATTGTGTATTTTTGCATATTTGTTTGTTATTACGTGCATGTGTGTGTGTGTGTGTATATGTGTGTGTGTGTGTGTGTGTGTGTGTGTGTGTGTGTAGGTGCATGTGCATGTGCATGTGTTTGTTATAAATTTGCTCTTTTTCTGTGAACATTTCTCGTCCTTGGGCCTCATGATTACACCATAAAAATGCCTATAAAGGTATTCAGAAATATAAATATTAAATGTTACTGTGTGTGTGTGTGTGTGTGTGTGTGTGTGTGTGTGTGTGTGTGTGTGTGTGTGTGTGTGTGTGTATATGTGTGTGTGTGTGTGTGTGTGTGTGTGTGTGTGTGTGTGTGTGTTTCCCACCTGTCGTTAAAACCAGAGGTTACAGCAATGATGCCTAAGAAAAGATTCCATGATTCTTCACTTTACATTCCAGTAATAATATACTAATAATAATAATAATAATAATAATCTTTTTATACACACTTTTACAGCACAAACTCCCACAATCCCCTGGGGCCTGATTGAAGTCACTCAGGGCTCCATAAATGTGTGTTAATTATCAGTGACTCAACTCGAAGCTCCACTGAGAACGATGAAACCCACATTCCAACATCACAGCTTTTACTCATTAACTATTACAGTTGTTATTTAACCTACTCGGTTTGGCCAAAAGTTTGTGGACACTTGACCATAAGATTGGTATGTGTTTCTTTTTGAACATCCCATTCAGCATTGAATCTCCATTTATTCTTAGATTAACCTCCATTCTTCTTGGCAGATGTTCCACTAGAATTTGGTGGAGATTTGTTTTAGCCACAATGGTGTTAGTAAAGTCAGGTACTGATGTGGGTGTGGCCTCTGCATTCACATTCATTCTTATTTCATATGGTTGAGGTTCAGAGCTTTATAGCAGGAGATCTTTCACTTCAACCCATGGAAGGCATATCTTCATGGAGATCTTCTGGCTTTGTGCACAAGGACATTGTCATGCTGAAACAGGTTTGGGTCTCCAAGCTCAAGTGAAGGGAAAATTTCATGCATCCAAAGACGTCCTGTACAATTGTTTGCCTCCAGCTTTGTGGGAACAGTTTTGAGAAGAAACACATGTGGCTGGGAAAGGTGAGTGTCCCAATACTTTAGTACACATAAACATGTTTTATATCAAATGTTTAAAGAAGGTTTATTTCAAACTGCGCCACACAGCTGGTTTCCTGTACGGTTCAAATTATATTGTTCTGTTTGTTTGTTTTTTACATACAATTTTATTTATATAATATTTATATTCAATTAAACTGTTTATGGACTCAATAAAGATTTTTTTCCCTCCTTTATCTAAATAAAAATGCTTGCATATCAGGGGGGCATATACTTATGCATCTTACTCAGATGTACAATGGATAATTGAATCCTGATGTACAACTGAAACGAAGGTTGATACCAGCGATCAGTCCTTTCCTCCCTCTGTGAGCTGAAGTGATAGAGCTGAGCACATCCCTCTAGAGAGAACCTCCTCCATCTCCACCTGGAGGTCAGATCAGAGCGTTTGCTTGTTGGTTTTGGACGAGACGACACCCGGAGCGAGTCCCGTCTCTGCCTCTTATTGGGTATCGGGCCAACATAGCGTTTTACAGAGTCACGGTTTACGGAGAGGAAACACGGCTGTGTGTGTGTGTGTGTGTGTGTGTGTGTGTGTGTGTGTGTGTGTGTGTGTGTGTGTGTGTGTAATTCATACGGATCTGCTGGAGAAGTTTTAATAAGATTCGATCCATGTTTCAACAGTAAGGATATGAAATTCAGTCTCGCGCTCCTACAACGAGTGTTTATTTCTTTTCCGCAGGTTATTTTGTGTAAAATGGAATTTGTGAAGCTGGAAATGTTCTGCGTCGTCACGTTCGCTCTTCAGCATGATGGAGACGCTGGTGGCAGGATTCTTATAAACCAACGAACCTAAATCTCCATGCTGAGTATCATAAAACATATCACTTGAGCATGAGATTGCTAAGATTTGTGCTTCTTTGGTCTTATAATGACCTCTTCTGGAAAAACGTTCCACTAGATAGATTTTGTGGAGCTTTATTTAAAGACAAGTGTGTTAGTAAATTCAGGGAGGTGAGAAGGTTGGGAGACTCCTTGG
>NC_139584.1:29041974-29069474 GCF_946808225.1 Silurus aristotelis | reverse complement strand
TATAGGAAGTTTATGGGTTCAAGCCTCTGTATCGCCAAGCTGCCATTAATGGGGCCCTTGAGCTAAGCCCTTAACCCTTGTGCGCTGTATAATTGCTGACCCTGCGCTATGACCGCGACTTCCTAAATCACTGAGAAATATAAAGAAAGAAATTCACTGTGCTGTAAGTTACACGTGATAAGTTAAAAACACTTTTCTTTCTTCTAAGTTGCTCTGGAGAATGACGTCGACCAAATGCCACAAATCTAAAGGTAAATATTGGCCTGTCGTTTCACTGCATATAGAGTTTTCACACATAATGCGTCCAACACTTGCGTTCTATCATTTCGTCCAAGTTTTTGACCTTTCTTGCGTTCTCTGGCGCTGTAACACATATTTGCCCACGTGTGACCTTCGAGTAGGTCTTCCCCATAAATCGAGCGAACATCAGGGGAGTCGTTTGTTATCCGTTCGACAGGAAAAACCCCGAGGAATGAATCGTTCCTTCAGTGGGACTTTAGTGAGAATTCCTTCAATTCTTTTTAGCAGAACCGGGTGGCATCTGACCCAATCCATCATTCCAAAGAGGACATTGTGTTTCCTTCAATAGCATCTTACACTGAGCGTGTGTGTGTGTGTGTGTGTGTGTGTGTGTGTGTGTGTGGTCACAAAAGCCCCCGTTGTTCCGATCAATGGTGGATCGGATTCAAGCACGTAACTAAACATGAGTCGCTAATAAATGCTGCCCGATTAAACAAAAACAGGTGAAATACACACAATTCAAATCACGTATCTGTTATAAATCTGTCACATTAAACGATTGCGTCAGTAGCAAAACAAATCCAAACAAAGGCTTTGGCCTCGAACCAGTTACACTTTACCTTACAGTCTCGGCTCCAGACATGTCTGAGCGTAATAATTCTCATTCTAACTCTACCAGTTTGTGGACACCTGAGCGTACGATCGATTTAGAAAATCCCATTCAACATTTAGTTTCCATTAGATGTTATAATGAGCTCCATTATTCTGGGAAGATGTTCCACTAGATTTTGTGTAGATTTGTGTGAGATTCACTAAGCCACAAGGGTGTAAGTAAAGTCAGGTACTGATGTAGGTGAGCATCAGAGCTCTCTAGCAGGAGATCTTCCACAACCCATGTGAAGCATATCTTAATGGAGCTTTCCTTGTATACAGGGGTATTGTCATGCTGGAACAGGTACGAGACTCCTAGTTCAAGTGAAGGGAAGATTTCACGCTCCTGCATGCTCCATAGACGTCCGATAGAATTGTGGGCCTCCAAGTTTGTGGTAACAGTTTCAGAAGAACCACATGCATGTGGAAAAGCTGTGTTGTCCCAATACAGCGTACACATGCTTATTAAAGAGATGCTTGGCAACCAGTTCAAATTCGAAATGTAAGTTTGGAAGCGATTTTGTTTACACGCTCCATGTTTTGCAGTCGTGGTGTTATTTCTCACGACGCTCCACACCCAGGTTGAGAAATCATCCCTCGTTCTCAGTAATTATGTCCGTAATGGGATTGTGGACTGTCCCGAGACCAGATATTAACGTAGGAGACAAAGACGATGAAGCCTGACATGAAAATAAAGAGATCCAGATAAAGATCTGAAGAAGTTAAAAATTAGTCTCTGATGTGAATTTTGGAAAATCCCCAAATCCACATTACATCATTGACTTGATTAAAGGGGCAGAGCTTCTCCATCATTCTGAGCACTTCTCACAAGCTTTCCAAAGCTAAAGATTTGTGGACACCAGACCATGAGACTCGTGTTTGGGTCTCTTAGTTGACGTGAATGGAAAAGTTTATGCAACCGTATCCCAATACGTCCTATACAATTGGGAGACTTTGTTTGGAATAGTTTGTGAAAGAACAACAAAAGTCAGGTGTCCTAATACTTTTGGTCAAAAAGTAAATGGGTAATGATCCGGAGGTGAAACGGCTAATCGTCTGCTTAGATTGTAGGCTGTAAAATCCAAGCCAGCTGTCAATCAGAAACACTGGCCACACCCACTTCTCCTACACAGACATGTTGGAAAATCTTCGTAGGCAAATCTTCATCAGATGCGCATTTTCCTGGACGTGGGAATGGAGATGAGGGAAAAACCCAACTAGCGGAACGAGGAAAGGAGAAGACATTCGACAAACTCCAAAATCTTATAATCTTCCCTTCAGACATTATTTGCCTTTTTTTTTGTCACGTAAATGTTATAAATCTCTCAGGTAGGTCGATAGCGTCGCTGTCAGAACGATCAAAACGAACAGTTTGGGCCTCAAATTCGCATAAAATTTTTTAAAAATCCTTACAGTCCCGAGTGAACTCATTTAGGGCTCGGAGATTTACTTCCTATTATTAGCATTGGAGCGCTAACTCCATCTTTAACGCTATGACGCAGCTAGCGAGGCTATGGCAGAGCTAGCAAAGCTATGAGGCAGCTAGCGAGGCTATGACGCAGCTAGCGAGGCTATGGCGCAGCTAGCGAGGCTATAATGCAGCTAGCGAGGTTAGCAAAGCACTGTTTACCAAATCACACATCTAAATCCTCACACTTTTCCTTAAATTCAAGAAAAAACTGATTTTATTTTGATAGTCAATGTTTTTCAGCTATTTGACTATTTACATTAGACCATTGGCGCTAGTTTTTAATTGTTGGAATTTGACTATTTAATATTGATATTTTAGGCGTTTTGATTATAATATATTCAAAGACGTTTCATCAAGCTTGTAGATCATCAACATGTTCTGGGTTTTATTAAAGCAAGTGAATATGAGCCACAAGCCAAACTCCAAGTTTGTGCTACAGGTTTTTGATCATTATACTCTGTATGAGCAAAAGTACTGGGCCGCCTGACTTTTCCACCTACAGTATATGTGGTTCTTCTACAAACTGTTGAAGGCACGCAATTGTATCGGACGTCTTTGGAGCATGAAATATCGCCTTCGTTTAAACTAGGAGACTCAAAAACCAGTATGTTCCAGCATGACCATGCCCTTGTTCACAAAGCCAGAACAGCTCCATGAAAATCTGCTTTACATGGGTTGGAGTGGAAAATGTGAAAACTGACTGCACCCCAGACCTTCTCATCTCATAAACATCATACATGACTTTACTCACGTCCTTGTCTCTGAATGAACCTCACTTAAATCTCCACAAAATCTAGTGGAACATCTTCCCAGAAGAGTGGAGCTTATTATAAGTGTAAATGAAGAGTAAATGAGGAATGGGATGTTCAAAAAGAACCACAAACTAACGCTCAACGTGTCCACAAAGTTTTGTCCATAAGTTTTGCAGAGTAATAAAAATCAGACCATGATCTAAATGATCTCAAAGCATCTTTATAGGAATATTTCTCATTGTAAAGGCAGTGTGGTAATGGAGTCACAGCGAAGAAAACAAAATATCACCCTCCACGTGAGTCATAAAAAAAAAAATCAAATCAAATCAAATAAAGCGTAAACTCATCCAGGAGTTTAACTAACGTTTACTACAAAAAAAATCAGAATCAAAAACCTTACGCATCGAACAAACACGTCTGTCGCTCACGTTTCTCTGGAAATATTTACAGTGCAAACGTCATTTGTATTTTACAGAATGAAAATTGTGTAAATGAGTCATTTACATACACACATACGCCCTGTTTAATACAAGTACCATAAACATTCTACATGGTGGTTTATAGGGTTATTAAAGTAATATTTATTCACATAATATATATATATTTAAATACGTTAAACATTATGTTGTGTAGTATCATTAATTTTTTTTTTTAATAACAAAAATTAAATCCTGAAATAATGTGTATGGATAATGTGAGGAAATTTTCCCGGGAAAATTTTTTTTTTGCCAATTATTTAATTATTCATATATTTGGAGTGAGTCTCAAATCATTTTTTTTTTTACTGGAAATAATTTTTTGTGTCAACCCTGAATTTTTTTTCATTTTCTGGAAAACTGCTACACAAATGAAACAAGTCATCATTTATTGAACGTCCATCCAGTTCGTTTCCCTTATTATAATCTTCTTTATATTTGTTTCTCTCTTAAAAAAGTCAGATTCCTGAATGAAATGTTTTTAGTTTTCCTCGCTGCTCTCACTGACCCACGAAGTGAATATTATAAGTGAGCTGGTGTCCGTTGTCCCAGGCGTACAGCACCTTCTCTTTGGGATTGTAGTCCACTTGGGTGACGAAGGCGTACTCGTTGGTGAACGGGAGCCGCGGTGCCGCCTCAGAGTTGGTGTGTGTGTCGTAGGCGTACGCCACCTCGCCCTCTCTTTGGTTGTACACGTCGATGGCGTAGAGCACGCCGCACACCACGAAGCAATTCCCGTATGTGCTGCGCTTCAGACCCGTCCTCCACGTCGTCTCCTTCTTGGTGGACAGGTCGCTGGGGTCCAGCTTGCTAATGATGATGACCTCCTGCTGCGAGTAGTCGTAGTCCAGCGCCGGGTAGATCACCCAGAGCCCGCTCTCGTCAACGGCGAAGTCAATGTCCGAATGGCCGCGCCACTTCCAAGGCGTAGTGTCCTCGTAGACCACGTCGTGGAGGAGCGTCCACGCCGCCACGTAGCGCAGACGCAGGTCGTACTTGATGATGTTTTTCGTGAAAGCTCGGTTGTAGTAGAAAGCGCCATTGTAGACCACATGACCCGTTCCTATCCAGTTATAAGGCAGCTTGTAGAGGTTACTCCAACGACCTGGGGTTAGATACATTTTGGACATGGTTGATAACACAGAACTTCTAAAATTTTAATACAATTTTGTTTATACGTACTGCTATGCATTTGTTTCCCCCCTCCCCTTGCATTCCTTTTTACCCCCTTCACATATTCATATATGAATCAACACGTAAAATTGTGCATAAACTTGTAGTATGTGTGGGTTGAAAGGGTTAAATGGGTTTTGAAGAGGCTATGTTCTTTGGATGGGGTGAGTGTTATTGTAAATATGGCCAAAAAGTGGCTAAATTGGACCCTGAACACTAGAACACTATCACTACTGTGACTATGAAGCACGGTTGTGGTAGCATCATGTTACGCATTACATTGGGCCTCTAGGTTGCTTCCCATAATCCCCTTTTGGGGGAGGTTACCACCTTGCTTGAAATTGTCCAGGTTGCGAAACTCCACCAGGTTGTTGCCGTAGTAGTAGTTGGTCACGTAGATCTTGTTGTCCTTGGCGACCGGGTCCTTCATCCAGGCGCCCTCGTTACGCCCATAGCTGTGGTGCTTCTCCGGCATCTCCACCGATGCTATGGTGCCCTCGCACTCCAAAGGTTTAACGCTTACTGCAAAGAGCAACACACACATACACACCTGTGAGGGAAAGGTAATGGAAAGTACTAGCTACACAATTTTTTTCTATAACCACCTGGTAGAGGCAAACATAAAACCAAACATATTCAGGATTTTCGTCCTTTTACTATTATAGGAATTTGTGTTACACGGTTAAATTTATTGTAGCTGATTTCCTCGTTAATTCGTTTTCCGTCAGTGCTTTATCCTGGTCAGGTGTTGGGAATTCTATCCTATAAATACTGGACAATTGAGGAAACGTTATATGGGAATGTGATGTCTCACACGCATATCACACACACATACACAGGTTTTCAGACCTAGGAACCTAGGAATTTTGAAAACATCCACCTACTAAGACGTTTTTGGGAGGTTGAAGGAAACCGGAAAACCAGGATAAAACCCTCATGTACCTGTTTTGTTAGATCCGGGTTTCACGCTCTTTGGCAAAGGCGTGATGGTGATGGTGAGCTTCTCCGTCCTGAGGTCCGACTCGTTAGAGTCGGTGGTGAGAAGCTCCTCTACGCTGGTGGTTGTTTCTATTAGTGATGAAGATGTTGTTGGCACAACGGTTGTTGTTGTTGTCGTCGTCGTCGTCTGAGTCGTCGTTCTTGTTGTTTTTGGCAATGCAGGAGTGGTGAATTTGACAGCCTCCAAGACGAGCTCGGAACCTCCCTTTTCCTCGATTTGGTGGACGGTGTTGGTTTTGGCCGTGTTTTCTTTTTCTGAGAAAAAAGGAAGGAGAAAGGATTATGACCGAATGAGATTTCAGCAATTCTTTCACCCCCTAAGTATCAGAGATTTCACTTCAAAAGCGATATTTATTATTTATGAGATGTTGCGCTCGTAGTAACTTCCTGCACTGTAACCGAGTCTATCCCTGCAGTGTTTGCGTTTTTCAACCGAGTCTGTCTCATGTCACGCCATGCAAAACACATCTCCATGAAGACAATGTCTGGGGAAGAGAGAGAGATAGAGAGCGAGAGAGAGAGAGAGACTAATCTAAGCCCACTCTTCCTGCACCGGGGGGGGCTTTGTCTGGAATATTAACCATAAACCAGCTCGGGACAGAGCCAGATATAAATACAGTAAAAAATAATTGCGCATTCAGTCAAAGAATCCAACTACAACATGTCTCCAACAGCGCAGGACAAACAAGGAAAAAAGGAAGAGAGGATCTCAAACATCTCATAGCGAAGACCATGAGATGTTTGAAGTTCCTCAGGAGATTTATAACGTTCATGGCATGAGAATTTAATATCATTCCTTTTTGGGGTATATAGCAATAATAACAGCTTTGCTTTCGCATGCGATTAAGTTTCGCTCTTGCTGCGACGATCTGCATTTCAAAGACACGGAATGTTGGGGATAAAGTGGGCGGAGCTTTTGTTGTGTTTAGCGAATATAAGAAACTCGGGTCAAATATGAGAATCAGGCAAATGAGTAGAAAAAAAAGAACTCTCTTAAAAAAATCCTTTGTTCAGCAGCCATCTTTAGCCTTCAGCAGCTCTTTTTTTTTTAACGTATTCATAGTTCATTAATAAAAACTCAAACCGTTTTATACACAACAGGGCACATATCAGGGCATCTGACTTTTCCAGCCACATGTGGAAACCCAAACCTGTTCCAGCATGATGATGCCCCTGTGCACAACGCCAGCTCCATGAAGATCTCCTCTTCATTGTTTGGAGTGGAAGATCTCCTGTTATCCAGGCCTCCTCACCTCACCTACATCAGCACCTGACTTTACTGACACCCTTGTGGCTGAATGAATCTCCAAAATCCGGTGGAACATAAGAAGATTGAACAACCCTGAAATAACATCCATACAGGCGTGGCTTCGACTTGGGATTGTTATAGTGCAGAACTGTATTAGGATTATTGCTTTTGCTAGCTGTTGCTAATAAGCATTTGCTTCTGAATCCTTTCTTCAGCCTCGGAGCTGTTCTGCTGTTCACAATTACGGAGAAAATACAAGAGCAGAGGGATTCTCTTTATGGAGGGTAATTTAGAGATACAGGTCGCCTATAGCAGATTTCAGCTCCTTGTAAAACTTTGTGAAGGGCGTTTCCCACCGGGGGGTGAGGTGGGCATGACTTCCTGGCACCCGGAGGTGTCTTGAAGCCGATCAGCCAAAACAGTAAAACAGCTCCAAAGCTAACATCCTTATAATGAAAGCAAGCTGAGTGATGGCATTCGTTTAGTTAATGTTCTGTAACAATGAACGACTTGGCGTCGCTTCTTTAAACAGCATGAACTCGTCACAGAATGACTGATTCATTTGGAAAACAAACCTCTGTCTGCTTTGGCTGCGCTGTCCGTCTCAGAACCATCAGTCCTGGTGGCTTTGTAGTAGGTGATGCCCCTGATGACCCCCGGCTGGTGTCCCGCCACTTTGCTCTTTGGGGTCGGCTCCGGTTTGGCAGGTTTGGGCGTCTTGGGCGGTGGAGGCTCCTTTTTGGGTTTGACGGGTTTCTCTTTTGGCTTCGGAGGAGGTTTAACCACCGGAGGCTTTTTGTTGGAAGGTTTTACTGCCTCTTTGCCCTTCTTGCTATCGGTGGCCTGCAATCATACGTAGTCATTAATGAGTCACAGAGCTGGGAATAAAAAACTAGCAAACAAATGTGAGTAACGATGACGATCTACAATTAACCCGAAAACTGACTGTTCGATTAGCAGATTAGCAAAACGAGCTAACTGTAACTCTCATTCACTCATTCATGAAACCATCCATGCATTCATCTTTTCATTTATTTACTTATTTCATTAAATTCTTGACTTACTTGTGTTCCGTTTGTTCGTGCGTTGTTTAATTGTTGAGTTTATTTATTGCTTTGATCATTAATTTTTTTTCTTTTAATCAGTTCATCATTTCACTCGTTTACTCGTTAATTAACACATATGTTCTTTATTTCTTGCACTCATTCTATCCTTGCATGTTCAGACAGACAGACATAGATAGATAGATAGATAGATAGATAGATAGATAGATAGATAGATAGATAGATAGATAGATAGATAGATAGATAGATAGATAGATAGAATTAATGCATATAGCTTTTCATATACTTATTAAAATATTAATAATTCATTAATAACTAATGACCTTCTTTTTAATAATAATTCATAACTATTCTATAGCTGTATATGGTCACATGACCACATAAATTTTACAGCAAGATCAAAGTAGCATTTTGTGTGTGTGTGTGTGTGTGTGTGTGTGTGTGTGTGTGTGTCTGTGAGTGTGTGTTTGTGTGTGTTTGTGTGTGTGTGTGTGTCTCACTTGTTCTTTGTTGTCTGTTGCGTCTTTCTTCAACAGCTGGACTCCCAAACTGGAGATTTCCTTCTTAATGCTCACCATGATGTCTGAGTAGTTCTCGTACTTCTTCAGCTGATTGGACAGATTTACTACACTGTCTCGGACGAAGTCGTTCTCTCGACTCAGGTTCGTTTTTATCGTCTGCGGCGAATAAAGATCGAAATGCTGTCAGGTTTATATCCCGAGTCCGATATTTCATCTCCACTCACCCAGCAATCTGACCACACATTATTCATCTACATCACTCCATTCCCTCTAGAAATCATTCATTCACATATTTACTCCTCTATTTCATAATGTAATATCTATTCATTCGATTCATCTGTTAATTCTTTTATTTATTCGTTTGTACAGATGAATAGATAGATTACATTACATCATTACTGATGTTCTCACCTCCTCCAGTGTGTTCATGTGAGCCACCACTTTATTCATGTACGCATGAACCTTCATCAGATCCATACTGTACAGCGTCCCTTCCAGCAAGTCCACCATGGTGTGCAGCTACACACACACACACACACACACACACACACACACACACACACACACACACACACAGGCTGTTATCATTAGTCAGACATCCTTTTACAAATCCAGCTGCCGTTTTTGTAAAATTACATCCTAAAAAACATCCTGATTTTTATCAGAGAACTCAGCAGGAGGACACGAAGGAAACGTGAAGCGAGACGTCTGTAACTCGAACCCGATGCGTCTCTCCAGGAACTCGACTTTTGTCAAAACTTGGACATGTTTTTATTTTATCAGAGGCACACAGTGACTTCTGTTCGCATGCAGACAAGGGACATGGAGTGAAAAGGAGAAGATTCTGTCTTTCTGTCATTTATATATTAATAAGAATAAAACTTCCTGCGCGAATGACAAACAAAAGCAATTTCTAGGTAGAGGTTATAACGTCTGCACAATATCCGAAGTAGCAGGTCTATCGTCAAAACACTCAGGCTAATGCGTGAAATATTGCAAACAAAGATTAACATAAATAATGAATAAATAACCTGCAGAAGGGCAGTGTGTAAGAACATTTATTATTTATGCATTATATTACAATTTCTAGTATTTGTAAAAAAAAATCTTACATTTTGTATCACTTTTTTAATTATAATTTTTTTTTTTTTAATGGTTTAATTATTTAATTTAATAATTGATATGTAATTAAATATTTTTTATATGTAATAAAAAAATTGTATGTTCATTAATTCTTACTTGTAATCTTTTTTTTATATTACATTTTGTAAATTATTATTTATCTGTAAATAAATCATAAATTTTCAATTTTATATATTTGTTAAGGTGAATTTAGGTTTATTTGATTTCTTTTTTATTATTATTTTAGGTGGAAATAAATATGTAATTAAAAAAGATAGGGCAACTTTAGGTTTGGTTGTAAATAATTTAGCATTATTATACTATTATTATTATTTGGTTTAAGTGTGTGTGTGTGTGTGTGTGTGTGTGTGTGTGTGTGTGTGTGTGTGTGTGTGTGTGTTAAATGAAAAAATTTGACACCGGAAAAAATGCAGTGTGAGCTTTAGACCAATACACATGGAGCTCAAGTGAATCATGTATGCCACAGTGATTTTTGTATTGTGTGTGTGTGTGTGTGTGTGTGTGTGTGTGTACCTTGAGCAGCTCGGGCGATTGTTGCTTTAGTTTCTCCGTCCTCCACTCGTTTTCGCAGGGGTTCAGAGACGAGGGCGGAGCCGTGCACGAGCATTTACAGTCCGATCCTGAACTCACCGTCTCCACAGCGTAAAAATCGTCCACTTTCAGGGTCCCGTCCCGAAGCCTCGCGCACGCCTCGATGCTCAGCGGACGCATCACACACTTACAGCGACAATCCGAGCCCTCAGTCGTCATCCTTACGGGCTCCAAGTCCCCGAATACCTGAACGCAGAGAAACACCACTGTGACTTTGGAAACATTCTTGTTTTGGAAGCATGAGATTTTCCCTTCACTTTAACTAGGAGACACAAAACCTGATCCAGCATGATTAGCAATACCTCTGTGCACAAAGCCAGCTTCATAAAGATCTGCTTTACTCGGGTTGGAGTGGAAGATCTCCCACTATAGAGCTCTGAAGCTATTTAACATGAATGGATGTGAAAGCTGACTGCACCCCAGGAACCTCCTCACCTTCTCACCTCCACCAATACCTGACTTTACTAACACCTTCGTGGTTGAAATAATCTCACACAAATTTCCACAGAATCTAGTGGAACATCTTCCCAGAAGAGTGGAGGGTATTTGAATCCATGACCTTCCAAATAAGAAGCTCAACATCTCATCCACTGAGCCTCCACTTCCTACATCCTTAATCTTATAGTTAGGTGTCAAATTTCTGGGCATTTAATTTATATAAAACAGAAGAAACACTTTTGGAACGTGCTGAATTCATGATGTTTTTTCATACGTTTGAAAAACGTTTCTACAACAATGCAGTGTACAAGTAAGATTTATTAGTGCATAGAGAGAAAAAAAAACAGAAAGATGGGTTACGGAAAACAAATTTCTCGGACCCAAAATAAAAGCGAGACACAAATGCCACACGACTTCACAGCACAACAAAAACACAGCAGTGTAAACACAAGCAAACTAATCAGCGAGCAAACACAGAGCAGTTGCACACACTCGGTTAACAAACCAATGACGGAATAAGCGATGGGAAGAAATCCAAATCAGAAAGCAAAACAAACACTAGCACATGGCGTGAAGGAGGAATCTGTAACACGAGGATTTTATGAAATGTTTTCACGTTTATTTCTTTTATTTTTGCTACTGCTGATTTTGGACGTTTTTTTACATTACAGATGAAATTTCCCGGTTCTTGCTAAATGCTTAGCAAAACTTCTATACAACTATCAAGTAATAAAAGAAATAGTAGTAATATCAGATTGCTGTAATATTACAGTTATTAGAACATTGTTAGAAGGTGAAAGCACAACCATCTTAGATCTTCTTAAAGAACGTTCTTAAAATAACTTTCTGGCAACGTTTTAAAGATCTCGCAGTACTGACGGATTTAAACTAAATACTTCAGCGCTATGGAAACAGCAGTAAGAATTGTGTTAACAACGTTCTAATAATACTGTGAAACAAACCAGGAAGGTTATTTTAGGAACGTTACACATTGACCTTCTGAGATCTGGATGAGAAATCTTCGTTCTTATTAAGATGTTTCAACGAATTCCCACACTGATGTTCTGCCTTCTTTTGGAAAAACTCCTCACACTTGAAAAACAAACAGGAGGTCGGATAACCCCTCATGCCATCCTGCCAATGACACGACCTCCAGCTGTGAACCCTAAGGCTTTTTGGAAGCCAGCAGAGAACTTAGAGCAGGGGCTTGCAACATCTTTACAAAAAAAACAAAAAACTAAACATGAACGTTGTGTTCTTTTTAAAAAAACTCTCCCTTTAGCTTTTACCACAGCAGTGTTTTACCACAGCTTCAGCCATGCCAAGACTCCTGCCTGCAAATCCAGTCTTAATGAATCCAATTGCTTAGGAGAAGAATGTTGGGGGTATGAAGAGAAGTCGAAGAAGATCCTGTAAATATTTTCTCTCTCTCTCTCTCTCTCTCTCTCTCTCTCTCTCTATCCATATGCTAGACATTATATAAAGTCCATGACCATAAACTCAGGCTTTTATCATGGCACTGGCTTTGAACTTGTCTTGCAGGAACTCGAGATGTCCATAAATCCATCATCATGATGAGACTTGATGGAATCTGCATTTTCACCGATACAGATCCAATCATTTTGTACATCTCGGTACATCTCCATATACCTACGTTTGCACGCATGCACATTCGCTATGCCGTTAAGCCTTGATTGGACAGGGATGAAGGTTAATACACTGGCAGGTGAACGGGAGTTTGGGACGTGTATACTGTATGGTATGTTGAAGTCTGTATGATACGATCCACATGCACATCAAAGCCACACGTGAAGCCGCCGTGGTCTAAACTAAGCGGCTGTAAAGGCTTATGACGTGGAAAGTTTCACAAGTGCACTTTGTTTTGAAGTTTAAATTGTTTGAAAACAAGATGATGACATTTAAGTTTTTGGCTCATTAACAGTCGGAATGTGTTTTTCGAAAAAAGATACAGAGGCCTTCATTTGGACTGGCAGGTACAGAAGCATCAACTTCTTCAACAGAACCTATAGAAACAAAGGCCACACCTCCTGAAACTCACAGGTACATAGGCCACGCCTCTTTTATTAAGAGTGACATCTAATTTATTTAAACTGATAAATCCAGGGACATCCTTTATTAGAATTAGTAAGCAAAGAAAATAAAACTCCTGAGACTAACATTTATAGAGGCCAATCCTCCTTTAATGTGGTTGACAGGCCACACCCCCTTTTAGGACTGACATACAGAGGCCACACCTCTTTTTTTAGTCTGATGTGTAGACAAATCACACCTCATTTCCTGAGCTTGACATGGATAGAGGTCACACCTACATTAATTGAGTCTGACAGGCACAACAGGAACAATACATCAGAACTGATAGATAGAAGGGCCACATCTCCTTAACTGGGACTTGAAGAGATTCAAGGGTCACACCACCTTCATGAAGAGCGACAGATAAAGAGGCCAGCAATGGATAAAGAGGCCACACCTCCTTCATTAGGAGTGACAGATAAAGAGGCCACACCTCCGTCATTAGGTTTGACAGATAAAAAAGCCACGCCTCCTTCATTAGGAGCGACAGATAAAGAGGCCACCCCTCCTTCGTTAAGAGCCACAGATAAAGAGGCCACACCATCTTCATTAGGAACGACAAAAAGAGGCCAGACCTCCTTCGTTAGGAGCGACAGATAAAGAGACCACCCCTCCTTCATTAAGAGCGACAGATAAAGAGGCCACACCTCCTTCGTTGAGAGCGACAGATAAAAAGGCCACACCTCCTTCATTAGGAACGACAAAAAGAGGCCAGACCTCCTTCGTTAAAAGCAACAGATAAAGAGGCCACACCTCCTTCGTTAAGAGCGACAGATAAAGAGGCCACACCCCCTTCACAGGGACTGCCATGAATGCTGCACTGATTTTCTTTAAAGCTTGAGATATGGTGGACCTTCAGCTGGCTCTCCATCTGTGTGGTTATCAGTTGATCAGATTTTTGTGGCTGTGTTTGGTTTCTCGGTCATGATCTCTGGTGCTTCGGTTCAGAGGGCTTACGGTTGTCATCTTTCCTCCTGAGATTTACAGATCTCTATACAAACCCAATCTGGGCCACATGTGGAACTGGTTACAGCCTGAGATTCTTCACTGTAAGCTCCTGCTGTCTGCGCCGAAGTGCTTCAAGACATCCGTTCATCTGATCTCGTCTCTCAAGTGCCACGTTGTTGTCCGTATGTGTGTGTGTGTGTGTGTGTGTGTGTGTGTGTGTGTGTGTGTGTGTGTGTGTGTGTGTGATAAGAAGAATTCAGAGCACCAATTGTTTGTTTGATATTTGGCATTTGCTGTTTGACTCTTAACATCATTTTGGTGGCCATCTTAGACTACCAGGGCTTTCTCTTGTTCCCAACATCGTGTCACTGATCTGACGATCTCTTTTCTACGTGATGTTTACAGAAATATCTCCTCACATCTTCAAAAAAACAACTGAACTTTGCACTCCGTTCTGATCAAAATCTACAAGGCTCTGAATATCTTTATTCTTATTGTTCTCTATTCTACACTTTCTATCTAATAAAACATGACAGATCTAAACACGTGTTCCATCGTGAACAAACTCTTTTCTATTTTAATAAATACTATTCTATTCTACTCTCTCAATTCTATTTTACTTTAATATATTCTGCTGAAAGGTTTTATTTTACTCTAACCTATTCCATTAAAACCACATTTCAATAACGCTACATATTCTACACTAATACAACTTTAATCCATTATGGTAACCGCTGAACTCTATTATACTTCTAATGGCACTCTATTCTATCACATTCTACTTAAAATGAAGCATTATATATTTTTCAGAAGATAAATATATTTTGATACCTGATAAACATCTAATCTATACCTGTCCTTTATTGTACACTAATAAAACACAATTCTATTCTATTCTATTCTATTCTATTCTATTCTATTCTATTGAACTGGTGTAATTACTCTGATTATATTATAGTAATTGTACTATAATAAAACTCGATTATATTATATTCTACTCCAAGAAAACACTATTCAATTCAATTCAATTCAATTCAATTCAATTCAATTCAATTCAATTCAATTCAATTCAATTCTATTCTAATAAAACACCACTGTATTTGAATTCTAATTTATTATGCTCACTTCTATTCTACAATAATTAAACCCTATTCTATTCTACTCTGATAAAATATTAGTTTATTTCTACTGTATTAGAACACCTATTCTATTCTATTCTATTCTATTCTATTCTATTCTATTCTATTCTATTCTATTCTGTTGAAGCACTGATCTATTCCACTCTAATTCTGATAACTCTGTTCTAAGTGTCTTCAGAAAATCCTTGTTCCTCCTGTAAAATCTATTGATATGCAAATTATCACCACAATTCAGACAGTATGCAAATTGCAAATTGTGACACGATCGAGTGAAATTTGGAGCCTGCAGTCGCTAAAGACCGAAACACTGCCTCCATCATGCACTCAGAACTAAATGATATACAGTAAACTGAGGTGGAGACGGGAAACTCATTAGTCAGGATTAAAAGCCTTACTCTCACACACACACACACACACACACACACACACACACACACACACACACACACACACCATAGTGGGTTTGGTGGTAATCACACGCTCAAATATCCGCCTCTAGCCCTAATTGTGTTGAAAAAGCCGTCAGAACAGGAAGAGATTAACACGGCGTGAGTGCTGCAGTGTGAAGTCGCTACATGAGAAGGGCAGAGACATGAACGAGACTCAGTGCTTTCCAGCAAACCCACAATATTCTCTTTTCAAGCTGCACAATAGGGCCATTATCGCTTTTTTTAAAACATGATAATTAGGTGAAAGAGCTCTAACATTCACACATTAGAGTCCACTGACATTCAACAACGTCTCTGTTTGTTCACTCGAGACGTTTTGGTCATGTGCTTGGATTCCTGATGACATTTCTGATAGACCCACAAGACTATAAACAAAAACTCAGAGACGAAGTTCTTGTGGGGGTTTTTTTTCCTCTCTTTTCTAAATAAATCTCTGCATCTTTAAGACGTGGTCTTTGTCCTATTGAATTCACCGCTGCTCAATTCTGGAATCTGATTGGTCAGAAGTGTGATATTAAAGTCCGTTTTCTGGTCCGTTATTGTTTCTATAGTAACAGTGTGTGCAGGGGGATTCGTACTTCAGATGCTGCACATTAAACGGAGTACAAAACATGTGCAATTGTTAATTCTCCTGATTTTCCATCTATGAAAGGCGTCTTCAGTGTCAGAGTTTTATAACTTATAGTCTGTTTCAAAGACGTTCCATGACAGGAAATGTAACTATAAATGGATAAATAGTGTGATATTCAATAGATCGTTTTCTATTGTAGTTTATAAAAATTGCTTTGGATGCATAAGTAAAATAAAACACTTCAGGGTAGTGCTATTATAGGAAAATATTTAGCTTCAGGGTGGTAGCATTAACTGCTCGTGTGGTTCTCACACCACTGATTAGTTTATTAGGCCCTGCTCATCTTCAGGGCTTCGACATGACGACAGCCACTGCGTGCACAGTGACAGCTCACGCTTGGTCACCTGTCATTCACACCATCACCAAAATACCTTCAGAGCTGACCACACAGGGACGCGAGGAGACAAATGTGCCTGCCAACCCAAATGGTAAAAATGACAGTTTCTCACTGGTGGAAATTGGTTTGTGAGTTCAAAACGGCAAAACCTCGTCTCCTCGTCTCACCTCTGGAGAAATTGACCTATTAAACAGTTTCTATTTAACTTCTACCATCAACAGGTGACCCCGTCTGATATATAGTTAATGATCCACACTTTAACTGGAAACACAGCTGGTAAAATAGTTAGGGTGTATTGTGTTGTGCCTTTGGCGTTAACAAAATGTAAATCTCAGACTTTACTGATGACACGTTTTCAGGTTTCAAATGTAATTTAGGACAGTGGTCCCCAAACCTTTTTGCGCCACAGACTGGTTTAATGTCAGACAATATTTTCATGGACTGGCCTTCAATGTGTGGCGGATAAATACAACAAAATAAAACGATACGACCGGCATAAAAACTGGTATTTTCTAAATATAATAATAAACGTGAATCCACTGTGTTGTTTTTGGGGGTTTGAATTTAGCGGTATTGTATTATGTGTAGAGTAGATCAGTAGAAATGCCAAAGCAGGTTAAAGAATGTATTAAAAGTATTCACGATTTTAACACACACACACACACACACACACACACACACACACACACACACACACACACACACACACACACACACACACACTATCATTAGCCCAGAAGTGTGAATGATCTCCAGACTAGTTTAGTGGGGACTTGTTGATTTTAGTTGTACACCACTACATTCCTGCTGATGGTGTTTATGCGTCTCAGTCTGCGCTCTCACAGATGAGCAGGATTGAGCAGATGCTTGGATCAGAAAAGAGATATGGCATTTGGAGACAATAAAAAGAATTTAAATGAAATGTCTGTGACAGGGTTGTTTTTTTTTTTCTTTTCCAAAGAAGCACTCCAGTAGCTGGTGTAAAAAGTGTTTAGGGAGAAAAAACTGATATAAAATAAAAAAGAAGAAGAAAAAATTGGAGACTATACATTCAGATTAGTAAAAAGAACATCTACACTTCTCAGGAGGATTATCTCTACTTTTGGTTTATTACACATATATGCATTTGAATACCAATCATGGTTGAGATCCATATACATCTTCTCAGAGTTTCTGCAGTAGCACAACTATGATGCTCGGCTATGATGAGTCCACCTAAAGAAGGGCGACATCCGATGACGCCAAACTCAGGATGACTACAAATTTGCAATGATAGACAGGGAGATATTGAAAGAAAGATAGATTTCTGTTACAAGTACATTAACAGATTAAGAAGAAGAGAAGTCTAGATGGCTATAGGAGTTTTCCGTGATGTTTGAAAAATTACTACGGAAAAACCTCTGTCTGAAGGAGGCACTGAGTTTGGTAAATGTAGCGCCAAACTGGACTTAAATTATTCTTAAGTAACAGGAAAAAAAATCACAATTCATATGGGTTGGAAAGTCAGAACATTGAAAGGCAGAATGGATTGCAGATGTATGCTGAGTTTGGTGAATGTAACTTAAAAGGTTTAAAGTAGTAACAGTTCAACATTTTTAATGGGATGGGATTTTGGCTAATTTGAGCTTCTGTAATATTGTAATTCCAATAAGTTATAGAAGTCAAAGCACAGGAATAGCAGAAAAGGATGATGGTGTAACCTCCAGATGGAGGGTTTGGTAATTTAGCTGTAAAGTTTTAGGAGTTATTAGAAATAAACATTTAAATGGAAGTCAATGAGAACTTGAGCTAATTTGAACTTCTGTGATAGAACTTTGGTTCTGATAAGTTAGAAAATTAAGAGCACACTTCGTGGTGTTTTTGGCACATGAGCTTGGCGCATTAGGAGAGATAGTAGGGTAGGTCTGGGGTTCAAACTCCGGTATCGCCAAGCTGACACTTTTGGGGCCTTCAGCAAGCCCCTTAATCCTCTGTGCTCCAAGGGTGCTGTAACATGGCTGACTCCAGCTTCCAAACATCAGTGGGATATGCAAAGAAAGAATTTCACCCTGCAAAGTACATGTGACAAGTACCTTTCTTTCTTTTTTTCTTTTTTTCTTTCTTTCTTTCTTTCTTTCTTTCTTTCTGTAGCTTGAATAATAAATAATGATAATAATCATCATCATAAGACAAAGAAGAATATGAATAATTATAAGATTGAACAGTAGAACAGAATGTTTGCTTTGTCAAGGCATCATAAAAAGATTAAAACCTGACCCAGCTCACACCATAATCCTGTTATGGAATTTTATGCACCGGATTTACTTAATTGAATCAATACAGGGAATTCTTCAAATGATTTATACCAAGGAAATTGGCTTTTTGTCTCTTTAACCCATCAGAGAAGCAGCAATTCCTTGCTACTGTTTATTATTATCATCTGTATAACATTTTTGTTTATCTCTCCCTTTGGCTCTGGTTGTGGATACAGTGGAGCCTGTGAATATAAACTATTCTCTTTCTCCAGAAGCCCTGAGACACACCTTTAATACTTTTTCGGAGAACCACAACTCTGACATGAAACAGAACCGAAGTATAAAATTAGCCTAGAGGAACATTAGAAACTTCTGAGGGTCAGAATATTCACCCGACATCCAACAACTCGAAACCTCTGTGGCAGACCACAGGCCAAAAATAATAATCTGTCACACTGATAAACATGATAATGTGTACTAATGCTAACCAATGCAGTCTTTATGCTAACCATAATTAGCCCATCACTTAGCAAGCTAGTTTCACAGTCTCTTCAATCTCTGAGTGAAATAGTAGCCAAATTAGGAAATAGATATGAGACATTTTTGGTTTCGATTTCATTCAACTAAAGTGTCTCTGAACATGATTTGTCCATGAACAGGTTTATGATTCCTATAATTCTAAAATATAGTTATTGTTAATTAGCCAAGCTCACGAAGGAGATTTAAAAAAATATTTTCTGATGAAACTGTAAAATATTCAATAGACATATTATGCAGTAAACAGAAAGTATATCTGACAAATGTGTAATTTCTATAGTTTTAATTGATGTATGGTGATTTGTTGGCGAGTTAGCTAGCTCGCTAATTTGTGTGCTAATTCATATCTTGGAAATGAAAGAAATCATCAACAAATGCAAATGAAATGTACAATGCTAAAATCCCATCTATTTGGAAACCTACATCAAAAAAACAAAAAAAAATTTTTTTTTAAGAAGCATTGTGTGTAACAAACAGTGTAGAATATAGAATATAAAATCTAAGTATTTAAATAAGATGAAAAAAAAAAAGAAATATATATTTTAAAAATACATTCAGCCAACATGTTAACCGAAAAATAAAGAAAAAAAAAAGAAAAAATTTTTGCAACAAAGTGTATAAAAGATTATATATAAAACAATAAAAAGCAACACAAAAAAAGCTAACTTTTTTCGCATCCCCATCTTTTAGCGTATACTAATAGATTCTTAGCCGATCAGTACGCATTCAGAAATTTACTTATTTAATAGCTAGCTAAAATAATACTTAAATCTGTTTGCTGATATATATTACATTTATACTTTACTACTTCTTAGTAAAGGAAAGAAAAATCGGTTAGCCTCTGTTAGCTGTTAGTGTTATTTTTTTCCTCCTTTGTGCTAACCAGAATTTAGCCAATAGGCTATTCATAGCTTTTCAGTCATATATTATCATACTTTGTATACTATTTTGCACTTACAGCCAAAAAATTAATAAATGGAACATTGCACTGTGGGGTGGCTACAAGCTAAATCATTCACACGATCCCTTCTATTAATATGAAATAAAATCAAAGTTAGCATCCCTGTTAATCCGAGCTAAGCATGTGGATTTATGTATGCAGCTACATGTGACGAGTGCTAACAGATTTACACAGATAATCAGAGATAAATACAAGTCTGGAGGAACAGCTGCAATGATCATGCAGTAAGCATTAGCTTGTCCAGCAGTCCACAAGCTAAAATAACACTGGAAGTTTGTCAGAAGCTGACAGAATTCAGCCACCGTCTCAAGTCTGCCACATAGAATACACGTTTCCTTCTCATGTAGCGTTCAAGGGTCACCACATGCATTAAAAAGTGTCCATGTTAGCGTTTGTGCACATTCTGCGGTTTGGTTGGGAATTTTTTTAACCGATATACAAGTCCTTCAGCGCTCTGAATGCTACGGTCACTGAAGTTGCTGGACACTGAAGTTCACACGTTTATGTTTATCTCTTCGGGAAGAGAGAATCCAGTGACGATCCTGCAGTAACTCATCCTCATATCATTATGATTAGGCTTTTATACTCCATCTTAATGATGAAGTAGGTCATATCACTCTAGCATGGTTCCTGACTTTCTCACTGCAGTTACAAGCAATTTTTACTTCAGATTTCGCAAACATTTATTTTATTTGCACACATTTTTTTTTTTATTAGCTGTTTATTTTGAAGCTCCTTTTCAATCTGTTGAAATTGGCACAATGCTTGGTTTCCATTTTTCTTAATACACACACCTTTTATTAACAGTAATTATAATCACTAAACTTGAGTTGTTGTGATGATGAAACAATGCAACCCTGAAGCAGATCCAAACAAACTAGAGCCAAGAACCCAAAGCAGTTTCTGAGCTCCAGCACCCTGGATTTCCCAAAAAAACTAAAGTCCTCAGAACTCCACTTTTCCCTTCATCATTTCTATTCCTGATACTGTTTTTAATTTTTAAGGTTAATAGATACAGGCTGTGATATTATATACACTTATACCTTATATAATGTATGTGTGTGTGTGTGTTACAGTATATAAAATGTGTGTTTTTGCATAAATTAATCCTTCGTTTGTTGATCAGGCTACATCACAGGACAGCAGGACACAATCAGTGAAAAGCGCTGACTGTCGTCTTCCTCATACACAAGCTCATGATTGGTCAGTGTTCCTCTAAGTGTCTCTCGAAGACGAAGAATATATACTGCTCCGAGACATTAAGGCATGAATCCTAATGAAACCTCCAAAGAGGCACAACCCTCTTCTAAAACTCCAGCTGTGGTGGTATAAACCAAAATAATAATAAAAGTCAAATATTTTACTTTTGACTGCATTTAGTAAAATCAGTCGTTTCTTTTTATTAATGAGGATAAAAAACGTAACTGGTGAAACACGCAGCGAGTCACCAATCAGGATCGAGCGCACGCTCTGTTTTACACGTGTTCTGATCGGCGCTTGGTGAATCTACTGATCACCAACATACAGATCAGCATCAGTTCAACATCAAGCAGAACATTTAGAGAGGAATAAATGATGAAGAAACTCCAGACTCGAACTCACCACCACACACGTGACCTCGTTTACACGTTTTTATTGAAGTAGTTGAAAAGTTTTTGGGTTCATGATAATTGGAATAGAAATCAATCAGTGTTTGAGTCATTAATATCATTCTATTAATAGATCAGTGTGCTGAGAGTCACATTCAAGTCTTTACACATAAACTGAGGTGATTAAGTGAAGAGTCTTGTGATAAAAATGATAACATGAACATTATAGTTATAATAAATCATAGCACTTTGGATACTTGAGTACATTTGATGGCAAAACCTTTTGAACTTTTATTCAAGTGAAAGTTTTAAGGAAACGCTTTTACTTTTATTGCAGTCACATTTTACGGAGTGAATCTACTTTAATTTAACTACATGGTACTTCGTCCACCACTGCAAATATACATATAAAATTCCATAATGAAATACAACAATAAATTATACAATCAAATCAAGAAACACTTATTGAATTGACTGTTATGTTATGATAATAAACTTTACATTATTAGTGACTTCTACCTTCAGAAAAGGGTTTTTCCCCACTGAACTGTGCTGCGGGTCTCAGATGTGGTAACTAATGAATAAAAATAAATCATCTGTGTGGAAATACGGCAGGAGAGACCAGCCTGGACACGGGGTATTTCTTTTCCGCATTTTTGCTAAACACACACTTGTGAGCCCTTTGGCCTTTATTGTTGTTGGGAGATCGTAGCGAAGCGATCAGGTTCCTCAAATCTATACGGGGGGATTCGTAATCACAAAGCAGCGGTCAGGCAATTACTTAAAGCACAGAGAGCGTGACTATCGGATGGAATGAGGGTTAAAGGGCAGTCTGACTCCTACACAGAGTCAGAGAGAGTGTGTGTGTGTGTGTGTGTGTGTGTGTGTGTGTGTGTGTGTGTGTGTGTGTGTGTGTGTGTGTTTCTCAGTATGAGAGAGGGCAGGGTGTGTTGGTGTGGTGTGTGCTGTGGGAGAGGCAGTGGCACTCCAAAGAGCCACAGCTGTGTAAGCACAACTACATTGTTTTTAACCCCAATGGATTCACTCCATCTTCTCCTATTACAGTCCTGGGCTTGGTGCCCACACACACACACACACACACACACACACACACACACACACACACACACACACACACACACACCCAATCTCATCACACTTCCACAAAGTGTATTCGTTCGAAGACATCTGTCTCAACACCATTAGTTCTGCATTTATATCAACTAAAACCTCGTCTCATTCAGTACACGAGTAAAGAAACGTTACACCAACGTTGTTCTGACATTCTTAAACAGTTTTTGTTTCCCTGAGTTCAAGGTCTTGCATTTGTTTCCACAGGATTCTGAGAAAACAAGTAGAGAACTAGGTTTGGATTCCCTCATTTAGATAACCTTCTTTCACAAGGAGCTCAAAAACACGATAAAACGGATTAAAGTAAACGTTTACAAGCAAAGCACTACGGTGGCTAACGACTGTAATCGTCTTAAAGATCGTTTTTCAGCTGATAAGGTGATGAAAGAAAGCAAGAAAAAATGGGAATAAAGGCAGTGGAAAAGAGTAAACGATCTCTACTAACGTTCCCTCTGCAAAGCTTTTTGCTAAATAAATGTAACCAGTTAATGCTAAGCGCATTTAGGGTGTCATTTCAGTCTCAATGAGCGTTTTCTTGCGAATTTATCAACACACCTGAGGTAAAAGTTGACGCTCTCATGACGTTTATCTAATTTCTAAAGTAGTTCCGCTTTGCTAAATGCCGTTTCGCTTTATTTTAATGTTTTTAGTCAAAGCTTGTGAAAGGATCTCAGATTAAAAAGATCATTAGCCTTTATTTTTAGCAAGTAAACAAACTAAAATGGTATAAAACGACATCACGCGTTTGCATTGCTAGGTTAATTTTTATTTGAGCAAAAACAAGGCGATTATACAGTACATTTTAGCATGTGCTAATTTTAAAGGGAATTTTTTAAACCGCAATGAAACACAAGCTACATTGAGATGTTAGCAAAACCTGCACTAGCATGTAGCCATCCAAATTTGGGTCCGATGTTTACCAATTTGATGCTAAAGTAGATTTTATATTAACGTAGCATGTAAAAGGTAGCTAATATTGCCGAAGTGCTTGGCGTATTTTGTGGTTTGGATACAGATGTGCCAGATGTAAGTGTTGGTTACAGATGTTTGACAGATTTTGACCATATGGAGCTCTCAGATTCAGGATCAAACGTAATTCTCTGCCTGATTTTTGCAGAAGTGCGAATGGAGTGATGCGGACGTGTGGAAATGTGTCTGTAGTTCAGGTTTATTCAACCATGTCCTCATCAGTGCACCTGCTCTTTCTGTCTCTCAACCTTTTTCATCAGTCTTTCTCTCACTGTCTCTTTTTTCTTTTAACGTCTCTCATTCTTTATCAGTCTCTCTCTCCCTCCCTCACTGTCACTCTGTCTTTCAGACAGCCTGTCTTTCTCTCTTTTTCTCTCTCTCTCCCTAATTCACTGTCTCTCTGTCGATCTCCTAATCTGTCTCTCTCTATCAGTCTCTTTATTCATCTTATCTCTATGTTCTAATCTTTCTTTCTTTCTTTTCTGTCTCTATCAGTCTCTATCTCCCTCATTCACTCTGTCTGTCTTTCAGTCAATCGGTGTTCTTTCTTTCGCTGTCTCTCTCTATCAGTCTCTCTCTTTAATTCAATGACCCTCTGTCTGTCTCCTAACATGTCTTTCTTTCTTTCTTTCTTTCTTTCTTTCTTTCTCTCTCTCTGACTCTCTATCAGTCTCTCTCTCTCATTCTCAGTCTATCTTCCAGTCAACCATTCTTTCTTTCTTTCTTTCTTTCTTTCTTTCTTTCTTTCTTTCTTTCTTTCTTTCTTTCTTTCTTTCTTTCTTTCTTTCTTTCTTTTCCCCTGCATCTCCATCAGTCTTTCTCCCTCCCTCATATACTGTCTATCTTTCAGACAACCTGTCTTTTTTTTTTTTAAAGTCCTACTTTATTTATTGTTATTTGACGTGTTCCTCTGGGCAGGTGTCACTCAGAAGGTCATGGGTTTGAATCTCAGCATGATTCCCCCCCATGCACATATCTCCGCACTTGGACTGAATTCTGCCTCTTTTTTAAGTCCTTCCAAATGAATAAATTGTGCTTTAACGCATGAATAATTCAGTGCTCTGTGCATTCTTCATCAGCGAGATGAAGCTGAGGTCCACGCCTCTACAGAGAGGCTTTAAACCTCTCCAATTCTCTACGGAGCTTCATTTCGAAACCTGGGCTCGTTTCCTCCCTTAATGAGCTTCATAAAAAAAAACACTTCATAACCAGGCTGAAAGTGCAACGTGATCCCTGAGCGTGTGTGAAGATTCCTGCCAATTCAAATAGTCCACATTCTCTCCAGTCACTCCAAGTACCAAAGAAGTGATCCATCACGCTTCAGACGGCACCGCAGGGGTGAGTTAATGACCCGGAGGATCTGGGAGGATCTGGGTTTGGGTCAGGGTGTGGCACTGAGCCAGGTGGACTGAGAAAGGTCCTCCTCTAAATCACCTGAGATACAGGACGAGGTGCAACAGAGCAGGAGAAACAGAGCAGGAGAAACAGAGCAGGAGAAGCAGGAGAAACAGAGCAGAAGAAGGAGGAGAAACAGAGCAGGAGAAACAGAGCAGAAGAAGCAGGAGAAACAGAGCAGGAGAAACAGAGCAGAAGAAGCAGGAAAAACAGAGCAGGAGAAACAGAGCAGGAGGAAATGAAGGAAGGAGGGAACTTTAATGACAACACTGTCAGTTTGTGTTTAATCAGCCCTCTCTCTCTCTCTCTCTCTCTCTCTCTGTCCAGCTTTCCCTCTCATACTCCACTCAGCTTCTTTTATGCCCACCCTTTATGTCCATCTGTCTTGTCTCTCTCTTTCCTTCTCATACCCAAATCTTTCTGTCTGTCTGTCTGTCTGTCTGTCTGTCTGTCTGTCTGTCTGTCTGTCTGTCTCTGTCTCTCTCTCTCTCTTTCTCATATCCCTCCACACTATTTGTCTGTCTGTTTCTCTCTCTCTCTCTCTCTCTCTCTCTCTCTCTCTCTCTCTCTCTCTCATCCAACTCTATTTCTGTCTCTCTCTCTAACACACACACACCTGCTCTCTCTGTCTGTCTCCCTCTCATCTCCACTCTTTATCTCTCTCTCTCTCTCTCTCTCTCTCTCTCTCTCTCTCTCTCTCTTTCTCTCTCACACACTCTTTATTTTGCTGTCTCTCAGTCACTGTCTGTCTCTGATTTTCTGTCTCTCATCTCATGCTGTCTCACTCTAATTTTTTTGTCTGTCTGTCTGTCTCTCTCTTTTGGATTCCATTCAAGATTCAAAGCTTGCATGTCTCAATCACTCTCAATGCATCTGTAAACAAACAAACAAACAGACAGACAGACAGACAGACAGACAGACAGACAGACAGACAGACAGACAGATAGATAGATAGATAGATAGATCAAAAGTAATCTATTTTTTTTTGTTTCTGCTTCTCTCTAATATGTGTTATTTTCTAAGTAAATAAATACGAGTAATAAGAATGTAGAAGGGCGCGTATGAGAGAGAAAACGCCGTTACACACAGATCTTTGGAAACATCTCCGGAATCAGAGTTGTGGTTCTCTCTATTTTTTTTACTCTTTCACCTCCTGCACATCTTCAGTTTATGGACTGATAGAAAGAAAGTCAAGCATGTAAACGAGTTTGGAAATCGGTGCATGGGAGGAAATATCTCGTTAAACACTACAGGAAAAGAAGGATCTGATATGCCAATAGTTCTGCACGCCATATTTATTATATTTCTCATTGCTGTGAGCGTCACTCCGTGCGCGCGAACGCAAATAAAGGGTGCCAATATTTACGCGCAGCGATCAGGATGCCTTACCTGATTCAGAGCGCTCACGTGCGCAATCAGGACGAGCGCCGAGACGACGCACGTGAGAATCCGCATCGTGTTTCTCCTTCTTGTGTTTATTTACGTAAAAATATGCAATTAAAGAAAAGGAAAAAAAGAAAAAGAAAGAGATCCCACTGCAGAATGTGATGATGCTGTAGATGAGGTGGTTGTTGTTGTTGAGGTTGTTGCTGATGATGATGATGATGAGGTTGTTCAGGTTGTTCAGTGGGACGCAGCGCAAAGCGCGAGCACCTGCAGGATTAGATACTCCGTCGCGCGCTACTTCACCGCTCCATGTCTCGGCGCGCGCGAGCTCACACGCACACCAGGTTTTAGAAAAGAGACGTCAGTCATCACACTTTCGACCAATCGGATACACAGAGGGGCGTGGCCACAAAAGACCCGACACCAATCTAATTGAAATATTGTAGCAATTTTGATATAATATATAAATATATTTGTATTTTTTTTTCAGCAACAATACAAATAAATGAAAAGTACCACTCGTACAAACAAATTTAAAATAAATAATTTTATTTTAAATTTTTTACTAATAAATAATTTTTTACTAGCATTTTGTAAATAAAAAATATAAAATCATAAACGCATCCAGGACATTTGTGTTTTCTCTAAAAACCTATTCCACATCACAACAAACACACAAATAAATAAAGACCGGCTTGAGACAACAAGTATGTCTGAAACACAATGCAATTAATATTTCACATCATATATCATAATAAAAAAAAGGATATTACACTACATTATACGATTGAAAGTATGTGCACTGATCATGTGACATCACCACCCCATGTGATTTTTTTCCCCGAATTATACTATAAACTTTTATTTTTTTTTTTAACTTTTTACTGTTGCATTTTGAGATGTAACTGTACATCAAGACCTAATATACAAATGTA
>NC_139584.1:29016974-29036974 GCF_946808225.1 Silurus aristotelis | reverse complement strand
CTCACACATTTCTTTTCTCTGTCGTTCTGGGTAGCTGAAAAACAGGAAGTGAGGAGAGCGGTGTTGAGCTGCTCGCTCAGAAAACTTGGAGTAGATGATGGCGACAAGGATGAAGACAGTGAAGAGGAGGAAACCTAACTATAAATCACGCCACACACACACACACACACACACACACACACACACACACACACACACACACACACACACACACACACACATTATGTGGCACGTTATCTGTATTATAAGTGAGAGTAAGGATGACAAAACTTTTCACCTTTAAACTGTAAATCAGTTTTGTCTTTGATTTTCCTCAGTATCCTGAAATCATCCTGGACTTGATGCATCCCTAACTTTTTTTTTATTTTTACACACACTGTTACACACTGCATTTGATGTAAAATGATAACTAATAATAATCAATTCATTAATATTGTATATGAAAAACAAATTGTGTCAGTGTTATTGCTCTATAGAAAATAAACTTTATTTAAAGAAAGGAAATAAAAGTATTAAAAAGATATTATATTGTCTATTTACAGAGTTCACACGACACGTTATATGAAATCACAATACATATTCGAGATGTTGCACAATAAGTTTTATTGTTTGATTTGCAGTTAGTACAAACACAAATCACACCCGTTTCGGCACCTATGACTTTGTTTTTAATCCAATCCGCTTTTGTGACGTCGTGTTCTAATTGGTTAGAACGATCCCAAGTATTAAGCTACGATTGGTTACTCTTACGCAAATCAGCCAATCGCAACTCAGGGGCGGGGTTTCGTTTCCACTAACCAGGAGCATCGAGCTTGCGCTTGCGCACAGACGACTCGCGCCAGCCGTATAAAAATATCATCCGGGTATCTTCACTTCCTGTTTGGCGATCCGTCGCCACAAGAGAGGAGCAGTACGTTTCAGTGCGCTCGGGAAATCTGGGCCTGAAAACCCAATTATATACCGCGGTTTTCCCGCAGCTGGAGAGCGGATAACGCTCGGTGGGAAGCAGGAGTTCCCACAACGAAGGGGAGCGAACAACCCCGTCTTCTCACCCCTTCCTTTTATTCTTTCGGAGACATTTTGGATTTGGTGTCTCTCTTGTTGTTGTTTTTTCTCGGTTTGTTTGGTGGTCATGATGTCGCCGTAATGGAGTATCCGGTTCTGACAAGCATGAGCAAGGGCCTTCGCCGCCTGACCCGCACTTCCTATAACAGCCCGCTTTTTTCGTTTCCTATCCCGTTTCATGCTAGAGAGCTCAGCGGCTCTCTTACCGGAGCTCGGTCTCAGTCCTTCACCCACAGACATGGAGAAAAACCCGAACGCCAACACCAAGGTCCCGCCCCGTTCCAGTTCCACAGGGCCAGCGGCGGCCGATTCTAAAACCAAAACCGGTGTGTATACACTCTTTATTTTGTGTTACAAATATACATTTTCCTCCATATATACTAATATTCCAGGTATTGTTGCTGCAACACAAAATCTCCGTTATTGTTATTGTTTGTTCTCCCTGTTCGCCATGACGTTTTTCAGGCCTCGGGTCATGTGGTGGCTCAGACGCATTGCTATTGGTCGGTTAGTTCCATACGTCACGCGTAGAACCCGGAAGTTTTTTGTGCACTGCGTAGGAATCCTATGTAGGGAGCAGGTGTGCGTTTGGTGGTCATTTCAAGTGTTTTTCGTGCTCTATAACTTTTTTGGGGGCTTTTAAATGTCGACCAAATACCCCAAATACGGAATATTCATCCTGAAATGCTTCTTAATGCTTGACTGGCATATACCTGTTGCACACACACACACACACACCAGTAAAATATGCTGAAAATGTTTTATTGCTCTTATACCACAAAAATCCCTTTGCAATTATAATTATAATTTAGATGTTTCACCAAACAGGATATTTATTGCGTAACCTTATTTGTTGAATTTCAGTTCTATTCCATGGGAAGAGAAATTGCACATTATAAACCAGTCAGTCCTGAAAAATGTTCTCTCCACAAAAAAAAGCCCTGAGGTCTGAAGACTCCTTCCATGGGTGTTGAACGAATATATAAATAAATAGGAAATATAGTCTTTTCAATAAGACCTGATTTATGTCATCTATTAAACGTGTGTTTACATAAAGCTGTCTCAAGTCTGTTTGGTTGGTCGAACAGTTTTCTCATTGGCTGCTGTGACGAGAACTCAGATCGACTCGATTTACTTTTAACTGAGTTCGTTGTGCTTGTTTGTTTGCTCAGACGATGACGTGCACTTTTGTAAAGGCTCAGCACGCGGCCCGAAGGAGACGTCCATGTGAATTGGAGGCTATTCTTGTTCTATCACATGATTTTGAAATTCTCTCGTCTCCTGGAGAGTCTCTGAAGCTTGTTTTGATCACGACTTGTCCCGTGATGCCGCTCTGCGTCCAGATGATAAGCTCCACGCCGACACCCTCGACTCTTATCATACAGTTGTACTTGAGTTGTCTCACGTCAAACAGCCGCTGACTGACCTATGCACGGTGACTGTTCGTTGTGTTGGAAAACGCTTGTGATGCGTTTAACGCTCCACGTCTGACTTTAGCTGTCCGTGTACGACAGTGTATATTATAAATCTATTTAACGGCTGGATTCTGGAATCCCGTTTACACACGTTTTTGCTACTTTCCAAAATTGTCGTATGAGATTTTCAGCCACAAGGGTGTTACTAAAGTCAGGTACTGATGGAGGTGAGGTGATGAGGCCTGTGGTGCGCAGGGGCTTTGTCCTGCAGGAACAGGTTTGGGTCCCCAAGTTCAAAGAATTTTATTCACTTGGATCGAATGACAATGTCCCAATACTTTTGGTTGAATGATGTTGCAGTTGGTTTGCTGCTGGTTAACAGGTAATAAATATCATGTGATGTTTGGGGTCATCAGCACATTCATCTAACATTTCATGTCTCTCTTCTTTTGTGTTCTCCTTTAAAGACTCGAAGAACAATGGCGGCTCCAAGCGCTATAACCGTAAGCGGGAGCCGGCCTTCCCCAAAGCAGAGAGTTTCCCAGGCCCTCGGCGCACCCACCCACAGAAAGGCAAGAATTTCGACAAGAGACCCCCCCAGAGAGGAGGAGGAGGAGGCAGTAGACCGGGTGGGCTCATGGGCGGTGGGAGAAGAGAAGAGGTAAGACGCAGAGAACAGTGTACGTGAGAAAACGATCGCGCTGACCGCTCAATCCCTCTACCTGTTCCTCCTCGTCCCTCAGGTAGCCGAGACGCGCCGGGCCGAGTTCAGCCCGGCTCAGTTTTCCGGACCCAAAAAAATCAGTTTGAACCATTTGCTCAATTTTACCTTTGAGCCCCGCGGAGGCCACATGGGCCCCGGAGGCGACGGGCATTCGTGCTGGGGTCGCCGCAACAAGTGGGGGCACAAACACAAGCCCTTCAACAAGGAGCTGTTCCTGCAGGCCAAGTGAGTGGTGCTGTTACGCTGTTGGTGCAGAGTTCCTCGTGGTGGCTTCCGTCTGATCTGTCGCTCCTGCTCTTGTCTCCGTAGCTGCCAGTTTGTGGTGATCGATGACGAGGATTATCAGGCTCACTTCACTGACCCCGACACGCTGGTCAGCTGGGACTGTGTGCAGCAGGTGGTGAGTGAAACCCGTTCATCAAGATCTTCAAGGATTCTAAAGGATCACCGGATGGGATTTCTAGGGGTCCGAACACTATTTGTTCATCCTTCTTTCCCTCTGCCATATAGCGCATTTACAGCCACGAGGTGCCGTCGTGTCCGATCTGTCTGTACCCTCCGGTGGCGGCCCACATCACTCGCTGTGGCCACATCTACTGCTGGCCCTGCATGCTGCACTACCTGTCTCTGAGCGAGAAAACCTGGTCCAAGTGTCCGATCTGCTACGAGGCCGTGCACAGTGCAGATCTCAAGAGGTACGAACGCTGATCGTGAGAGGTGCACATAGGGTAAAGAAGGATGACCAACACATAGGGTAGACTCTCCATGCTGCAGATGTTCTGGTTCTACATGTTTGTTCTGCAACGTTCAGTATGGACCTGAATCTCACAGACTCTTCTGCTCTTTCTCAGCGTTGTCGCCATGGAGACGCGTCAGTACGCTCCCGGCGATGTCATCACCATGCGCCTGATGCGCAGGGAGAAAGGTGTGTTGGTGGCTCTGCCCAGCTCGCAGTGGGTTAAAGTGGAGGAGCCCATTCGCTTTGGAGGTGAGGGACAGGAGATATCGTGAACATCACAGCGTAGAAATTGAAAACTAATCATCTGGGTTTTTATCCGATTCTCTATTAAATTTTTTTCCTGATTAATGGCTCTAATTGTGTGTGTTGCAGACGTACGTCTGAGCTCTTATTCCAAGCTGCTGCTGGCATCTCAGGATCAGGTTCTGGGTCTTCTAGCGGAGGAGAGGGCGGCACTGCAGGCTCAGATGAGGCAGGAACGGGACGACCCACAAGCCTGCTTCATACAGAGCGCCTTATTGCAGCTGCAGGTAATGCGTACACACACACACACACACACACACACTCTCTCTTAGTCTATTAGATGAGCAGCCTGTTAAATAATTACATTTTGAATTAATTGCGTGCAGGAGCGAGAGGACGGCCTGCTGAAGCGGAGCGTTCCAGATAAGACTGGAGTGGACGGTGCAGACCTGAGGAATCTCTCTCTGACCGACCGACATCTGGACTCGACTGCTTCAGATGTGGCGATCAGCAAACTCACCAGCTCCAAGGTTTAAACGGCAAAAAACCCAAATCGGGTTAAATTCAGTAAAATAAAATGGCCAGATATTTCACTTTGTTCCGTCCCTCAAACTGAACCTCTCGTTTTCCAGCCCATCCTGCAGTATGCTTCAGCGTTCGACGACCAGATTGTGGAGACTACTGAAGAGCTTCTGGAGGTCACGCCCCAACAGGAGGTGGCCGAGGAGGTCGAGCAGGTGCTGGATGGACCTGGAGAGGAAGCACTGACTATTGAGGCTGGGTCACAGCAAAACTCTCAGCATGGTCCATACTACTACTTCTACCAAGGTGTGTGTGTGTGTGTGGTAGTGTGCATGAAAAGACATGGTCTTCTATCATAGGGTTTTAAAGCGATGCCCTCTCGATTGTATTTTTTTGTGCAGCTGAGGATGGGCAGCAGATGTTCCTGCACCCGGTGAACGTGCGCTGCTTGGTAAGGGAGTACGGCAGCCTGGAGAAAAGCCCTCAGTCCATCAGCGCCACTGTAGTGGAGATTGAGGGCCACACAGTTAACGAGGTAGAACCTCACAGAGTCAAAGGTGCACTCAAAAAAAAAAAAAAAAAAAAAAGTGGCAAAGTATTTAAAGTGTGTGTGTTTTGAAGGACGTTCGTCGTCGACACCGTTACCTCTCCCACCTGCCCCTCACCTGCGAGTTCAGCATCTGCGAGCTCAACCTCCAGCCGCCCGTCCTCTCCAAGGAGACCCTGGACAGCTTCTTAGGTACACACCTGGACCTGTTCTTTTATTTTTTTTATATATTTTTTTTTCATTTTGTCCAAACATCTTGAGCTGCGTTCTTCCTCTGACAGACGACCTGGAGCGCAGGAGGCGTGCAAGGCAGAAAAAAGCGAGAGATGAGAAGAGAAGGGAGAAACGGATTGAGATGGAGGAGAACAGGAAGCAGGGGAAATGTGAGTAGATGAAATGCAGTGAGTGTGTGTTTCCTCTGAAAGAGGTGATCCTTCTCCTTCTCTTCATAAGAGCTGAAAACACTGAAGTTTCCAGAACATGTGTTTTCTCCTCTGTAGACCCAGAGGTGCACATTGGGCTGGAGAACCTGCAGCAGTTCCCAGCATTTGGTTCTCCTCCTCAGGACAGTCCACCAGGACTCAATCCAGAGTTTGTGTTTGGACCCCTGACTCCTCTGAGCTGCAGTCCTGTCTCAGGTACGCCACTGGTTCTCAAAGTGTGGAGCTCCCTCTAGTGGAGAATAAAAACATGACGGGCGCAATAAACGGCAGGATTTATATAATTAATGATTTGTTATTAAGAATAAAGCTCACACACATACAATGAGATTTTTCTTTTTTAAGTTCGAAGAATTTCATTACTATTTCTTTGTGGTGATTGACGACAGACGGGGGATTAAAATCCACCCCCGTATTGTGAATTGCAAGAAAAAAGTTTCAGAACCAATGTTGGATTTTAAATCTAATCCCTTTAGTTTCCAGAAGAGGGCGCTATTAATTCTTTTTTTTTTTCTTTTCTTTCTGTTCAGATGTGGCGATGTTCCCCAGTCTTAACGGGAACAGTCAGTCGTTCAGTGTAGGCAGTGTGGAGGAGGACTCTCCCTGCATGTCCTTCGCTCAGGTAAATCCCTCCTTCCTCCCCACCTCCTTTCATCGTTAAATCATCAAACTCGTTAAACGTGTGTCCGATTCTAATCCGTGTAGATGCTGAGAGATGGAAAGGCCCGTGCAGACGTCTGGCCCAAACCTCCTCCAAAGAAAGGTGAGCGACTCAACGGATACGGCTGACGTACGTGAGTGTGACTGTTGGATGGAATGGTTTTTCTGTAATAAACCTCTCTCTGTGTAGATGCGTTTTTGGCTCCTCCGGTAGCTGATAGCGATGGGGAAAGCGACGGGTCGGACCGCGTGCCGGTCCCCAGCTTCCAGAACTCCTTCAGTCAGGCGGTTGAAGCGGCGCTGCTGCAGCTGGACAACAAACCACCAGTCAAGGCTGAAGCTCCGCCCACCACTGGTTTGTCTTACACTTTGTGTGTGTGTGTGTATAATATTATTATTCAGGCCACAATTGTATCAGTACATAACTGTTTATATTTAATAACCGCAGTGTTGTTTGTTTTACTCGTCCTGATCTTCTCTCCATGGTGTCCTTCTTACTCCCCCCACAGATGAGAAAGGAGGGAAGAAGAAGAAGAAAAAGCAGAAGCTTCTCTTCAGCACCTCTATGGTTCACACAAAGTAAATAAGACTGCAGGTTATACTTTCACCCCACCCCACCCCACCCCCTCCATTTTTTATTATTTTTTTTAATAATTTTTGTTCTTAGGGCTGTCCCTTTTAAGCTACGCCGCGGTTTCACGAACTTGGACGCGGCATCACCAACACGTCGCTGTAGGCTGAAGAGACGCTGTTCTGTTAATCATCGAGTCGTTTACTCAAAAACATGGCAGTTTCTTTTAATTTTGAATGAAGTGAGATTTCGCTCATGAAGCAACATGAAATAAATGTAAAGCGTCCAATAATAATCACCGCACAGCGACTCGATCTCGTCACTGCGCCAGACTCCGATACGCCTCCGTCATCATCTGATTAACTCTCGTTCCAGGGATCAGAGACGACGTTCAAGGGTGGAACTCGACGGCAGTCAGCCAGCTGCTGAATAACACGCCCTTCACGTCATCGCTGAACCCACGACAGTTTCAAAAGGGAAAAAAAACCAAAACATTTTTACAGTTCAACAATCGCTTTATTTATTTCCTTTTCTCCCTCCTTCATCGTTCTCACACTTCAATGAGGCACTTTTGGTGTTTTTCCGCATATATTAATCAGCTGCACGCATTAAACACGACCCACGTTTACACGCTGCTTCATTCGGGTTTTCACCAACACGTCATAAACACGTGATAAAAGCCTGAGTTTGGTCTCGGACTCGAGAGGAAGTTTGACGCTTCGGTGAGGTGCAGCCTCTGTATTTTTGGGGTGTGTTTTTGTTTTTCATGTTCTAAAATTAAAATGATAAAAAAAAAGGAAGATTTCGGATTTTATTTTGAGGAATCTGCAATTTAAACCTGCACATTGATTTAAGGAATAAAATGTTATCATGCGCTGCCTCTTGTTGGGTTGCTCTTTTTACTGACCTAAAATACATTTCATAAATACACACACACACACACACGTGTAACACACTTCTGTCTGAAGCTTCTATTCACCCTAAACCTGTGTGTGTGTGTGTGTGTGTGTGTACACCTACGCATATGATACGAAAAAGATCGTGCTTTTTGAACACACCATTCCACATTTTACTGTACTGTAACTAACGATTATAGATCCCTAATTTAGTGTATTTATGTATAAAAGTGAAATTTAAAAAATGCAAAAGGCAGAGTTTAACCATCTTTAACTCGGACATTTTAAAGCTTTATAGTAGCTGCTTTTCTTAAAATAAAAAAAATTAAAAAAGCATTTGAAATATAAAAGATGAAGCAATTTGTGTAAATCAACTTTTTTTTTTTTTTATTGTGTAGGGAAAGTTGACAACTAATTAAAAAAAAAAATTGGGGTGGAAAAAATTGACGTTTTGTTCAGTTATAAAGAAATAAGCATCCGGAATATATAATGAATTTGATTTTGTATAATTAAATATGTGCATAATTTAAATATACAAAAATTACATTTAAACAGTGAAGCTGTGGAAAATCACGTTTAAAAACAGTTTAAATGTAGTAGACAAACCCTGTAAAAAGAAAACAGAAATAAAGGAATATACATTAGTACACAAACACACAATAATTCACTGAAAACCACATCAGTGAGAAAATCGTTTTCTGCTTTTAGTGTTGGTTCACACCGTGATAAATGGATCATAATGTTGTGAGAGAAGTGATTGCGTTGAGATGCTCTGGGGTTCGTACTTTAATCTCCTGATTCGGTGGTTTAAAATCTACCGACTTGACTCTTTTTAGTGACCCGTGACGTGTTCACGTGAGATCCTTCCCTTTAATCATTCGCTCAGGACACGCCACAGGAGCCCACGTCTTTATTTACAGTTTAAATACAGTATATATAGATTCTACAGTCTGTTCAAAAACATAGCACACACGTGTTTCTCCGTCAGTGAACACACACACACACAGCTGTACAGAACGCACTCAAGCTCGGTTCTGAAGCAGAGCCTCGAAGTCTGGTGAACAGACGAGTTTGTGTTTCACGTGGCCGAGCACGGTCACGTCACCTCTTCTTCCCTCTGTGTTCACCGACACCAACTCCTACACACACACACACACACACACACTGCATATTTAATAAATAAACATAAAAAGTATGGAAAGTATATGACCACTTGTCAGATAGAGACTGTGTGTGTGTGTGTGTGTGTGTGTGAGACCTGGAGAAAAGAGCAGGATGTCCCAATAGCCACATCCAGTGTGATGTTCCCCAACACCAGCTGCACTCGTCCTGACTTCCTCACCAACAAGCGTCCCACCAAACCCTCCTGCAGCTCCTTCAGATGACAACTGTTCTCCTCCTCCTCCTCCTCCTACCACACACACACACACACACACACACATACACACGTAAAAACTTAACCCTTTTAAACACAACCATAACACGTATTACAGACAATGCACATAACTATAAACGGATAAAAAGTACACACACACCTGTCCTTCAGTCTTCTGCAGCACGTTCTGTCCATCCTCGGACTGCACGGTGGTTTTCGTGGGCCGGGCATCACTGGTCGGTGGTTGTCCTGGCAGCGAATCAGGAAGCTGAATGAACAGAAGCTCCTCCTCCTTGCAGTGACTCCATGCGTCCAACAGGTCTGGCAGTAAGACTGGTTCAGGAAGGGGCGGCGGCTTAAACATCGTCTCCGCCTTTTTCATCACAGGGATATCAGGAGGCTCTTGTTTAACTGCAGAAAAAGCAAAACTTCAATAGACAAAACTGTCTGTCTCTTCGTCTCTGTCTGTCTGTCCATCCGTCTGTCTGTCTGTCTCTTTGTCTCTCTGTCTGTCTAACCCCCCCCCCCTGCCTTTGTCTGGATCTTACAGTCTTTATTTCCCTGCCTGTCTGTCAGTCTGTGCATCTATATCTTTCCATCTGTTTCTCTACTGTGTATATTAATCTGTAAGAGGTCGACCCATAGTGGATTTTACCGATAGCTAGATTGGATCGTAACCGATTAATCGTCGAATAGTTTTAAAAATTGATACTGGAGGGAAAAAAAAAACCTCCATGTGAAATAGTACTGAACAAAAAATTAATTAATAAAAAAAAAAAAAATACAGTACTAAATAATGAAAATGTGCTTCAGGAAATAAAGACGAACATATTCATTAATAAAAATAATTATATAATTAATAAATATAGCGCTCTCCGTGCAGTCTCGCATGTAAAAACAAAAACAGCCTGTGGAGTCGGTAGTTCACCTCTAGAGGCCGCTCTTGTAATGACAGCAGACCTTTTCAGACGTTGCAAAGGACGCGACCCAGAAAAACTCTCGGTATGAATTTTTGCTGATTGTTCTAGCGAATCGACAATTGGTGCGGATTATACCGATTAATTGGTCAACCTCTACTGTCTATCCTTCTCTGTGTATCTCTTTGTGTCCATGTCTACGTCCATGTTCTATGTCTCCGGGCCTCACACCTTTATATCCATCTCCGTGTTAGCCCCTGTAGATCTTAATCTCTATGGCTCTCTCTTTCTTTCTTAGTGAGCCTCTCTGCTCATCTATATCTCTTCTCTGTCTGTCTGTCTGTCTTTCCATCCATCCCTCCTTCACCTGTAACAGCAATTCCTGAGCTTTCAACGTTCATCTGTTCATCCTCTGCACTCTTCTCCTCTTTGACTCCTTCTTCGACCTCGGCATCTTCGTCCTGCTCTTTAAACACCCAGCCGGACACAGCCAGAGGAAGCTGCACGGGACAGCAACGCGCTTCGTTCTTCAGCAGCGGGTCGTCCACGAACTGCAGCACACATGCAAAGGATCATGGGTATCATCGAGCCTACTGCAGCGATAACTATTCAAATATTCTATCTAGTGAAAACTGAGTAGGTAATTCTGACTAATTAAATCCTGAATCAAAAATAAATAAATCACACACACACACACACACACATTGTCTCTCTCCAGGTTGCGCAGGATCTCTTTGGTCTCCTCTTCAGTCTCTCGCTTCTCCTTCTTAATGTTGATGATGGGGCAGGGAGCGCTGCTGGACGTGTCCCGCGTGTCCTCATACACACCTGGCAAGACAAAAGGAAATTACTGGGCTACAGCCGAAGGGTGCCAAAACTTAAATCCATGAGTGGCACTACTGTTAGCCACTCCCACATCCCCTGTGTGTGTGTATTTGAGCACAGTACTGCAACTCCTCACCTCTCCTCTTGGCCATCATCTCCGCCGGTCCCTGCTCAAAGATGGAGTGGGATTGGATGACCTCTGGCCGGCCCCGCCCCCTGCCACGCCCATCTCTCTGGCGTCCACGATCGGCATCTTTCCTCTCTCTCCTGGGTCCCTCGTCAACTTTCAATCTAAAAGTAAAAACAGCAGGAAAAGTAGAATCGGTTTATTGGGATGCTTAGGTCATAAAGGTTTCGTGAAGTTTCGTTCTGTTTTACAGTTACAGTCAAAGAATCTGATAATAGCTGCTACAGCGTTGATAGCAACCAGCATAGCCTCTGCTCAGCGTCAGAACGCTTTCTAGTACAGGTCGACCCATTCATCAGGTTTGCTGGTTGATTGCTGAAACTATCAACAAAAATCCATACAGATAGTTTTTCCGTGTTGCTGTAATTATACAGTATAAGAGCGACCTCTAGAGGTGAAGGATATAACACGTGAGACATTAACTAAAGTTAACAGGTAAAATGAAAAAGAAATTTCGAGATAAGAACTCAAACTTCACTTACTCTTCTTTAGTCTTTCGGCCGATGATGTTGGGCGTGAAGGTTTTCTGTGGGAGAACAGACCACACACACACACACACACACACACACACAGAGAGAGAGAAAGATACAGATAGCCATTACACATTGTATGAATAATTTATAATGATGACTGAATTATATGATGCTTTTTTTAATCACAGCCAAATGTCCAATTCTTTTTTTTTAAAGACCTCAAGTTTAGCACAAGACAGAAATGAAATGAAAACGCCTGAGTTTTCTCCACTCTGACTCCGAATTAAACAGGATCTCCGTTCTTCTCTACAACACTCTAATGCTAATCAGTCATGATCAGATCCACCCTACAGATACCAGAGAACATGATACGATCTCATGATACGGTTTTTGAAGCTTACAAATAACCACGATGTTTTTTTTTTTTTTATCTCAAGCGTACCTTCTTCACTCCACCCAGCGTCAGGTCTCTGGGGCGCATGGTAGGAAGTCGGCCAGGAGTCCTGAGGTTCAGCATCGCACCCCGACCTCCAGCACTGGACCTCGGGGTGGAAGAGGAGTCGCCGGAGCTTGGGGTCGCCATCTTCACTCTGAAAACCATCAAGAAATAACACAATACGCATCACTGAGAGCATACACCAAGTAAGGCTTTATAACTACATAACTTTGTTGGAGGTTAGACCTGAATTGCACTGAATTTAGAACCTAAAAAAGGAAATCATTTCTTAATAAGGGTTTAATGAGATGGACTTTATAACAGGGGCTTATAAAGGTGTATGAAGGACAGAAACAGAGCTGCTGGCGAGCTGTATAGAACATCTGGAGAAAGTGTAACATCTGGACATTTATAGATTTGTTTGGTCAAAGTAAATCTTCATGCTGAGTTTGTTGGATAGAAACAAAAGGAACATGCATGTGTCTCTCAAAAAACCATAAAACACTATACTTTGGACACTAAATATACACTTGTCTTTATATACTGTATGTCTGAAAGTTGATTCGGAATCGGCTCGGAGTCATTTTGGACCTTTCCAATATGGCGGCCGTGTTGACGCATGCATGGAAGCACCTGAACGCTGACGCGGCGTGTTTAACGAGTTTATTTGATCTAAACGCTGATTTAACACAAACAAACGGGTTCAATAGAATATTCTTAACAATTCCCTGCGGTGTGGGTCGTTATTTAATTAATCCATCACTCATTTAATGCTCTACACAGTGCACTTAATACCGGAAGTATGGAGACACTCGGAATTGAGCCACACGCATGGTACCGACACTACTGCAACTTTTTACACACACACACACCTGAAACGTCAGAATAAGTTTATTGTGTAATTAAAAGCTGTGAAACTGTCTTTAGTATCTATAAGAGCTCATGTCATCAGAAACACATGGCAGCGACACATGGCTGAACAACCGGCTGCTAAAACCAACTCAAATCTATTACAGAATCAGAGACTATTTCAGATAAATACATATAAATATATAATTACCCGCTTTCTTCTCCTGCTGACTGAATCCAAATGTCCTTAAACACTGTGTGTATCTCACAGAGTTCTCACTGAAATCAGCGCTCTGATGGGATTTTCCTTGTGTAGTGGGCGGAGTTTGATAACCTTTGAACGGTGTGACGTCTTTGGACAAATTTTTAATCAAATATCAATTTTTTAACAAATGAAAGCTGCAAAAAAATACATTTGGAACTGCCCGAGTTTCACAAATGTACTTTTTCAGTATAACAGTACAGTGAATTATAGTAAAGTATAGTTTAGTGCGGTCTAATATAGTACAGTATAATATAATATAGTACAGTATAATATAATATAATATCCTACAGTATAATATAACAAGTACAGTAAATTATAGTACAATATAGTACAGTATAATATAGTATAGTCTAGTATAGTACAGTATAGTATAGTAAAGAATAATACAGTATAATATAGTATAATATTTTACAGTAAAGCGGGGTGTAATATAGTATAGTACAGTATAGTATAATGTATCAAAGTATAGTATAATATAGTATAGAATTGTATAATAGAGTATAGTAAAGTATAGTACAGTGCAGTCTAATGAAGTCTAATACAGTATTGTTTAATATAGTATAGTATAGTGCAGTACAGTACAGTATAATGAAGTATAGTATAATATAGTAAATTATAATATAGTATAGTGCAGTATAGTATAGTGCAGTATAGTATAGTGCAGTATAGTATTGTATAGTATAGTGCAGTATAGTATAGTGCAGTATAGTGCAGTATAGTATAGTATAGTATTGTATAGTATAGTGCAGTATAGTATAGTGCAGTATAGTATAGTGCAGTATAGTATAGTATAGTATTGTATGGTATAGTGCAGTATAGTATAGTGCAGTATAGTATAGTATGGTATAGTATTGTATAGTATAGTGCAGTATAGTATAGTGCAGTATAGTATAGTATAGTATTGTATGGTATAGTATTGTATAGTATAGTGCAGTACAGTACAGTATAATGAAGTATAGTATAATATAGTAAAGTATAATATAGTATAGTATAGTGCAGTACAGTATAGTATAGTATAGTATAGTGCAGTATAGTATAGTGCAGTATAGTATAGTGCAGTATAGTATTGTATAGTATAGTGCAGTATAGTATAGTGCAGTATAGTATAGTATAGTATTGTATGGTATAGTATTGTATAGTATAGTGCAGTATAGTATAGTGCAGTATAGTATAGTATAGTATAGTATAGTATTGTATGGTATAGTGCAGTATAGTATAGTGCAGTATAGTATAGTATAGTATTGTATAGTATAGTGCAGTATAGTATAGTGCAGTATAGTATAGTGCAGTATAGTATAGTATAGTATTGTATAGTATAGTGCAGTATAGTATAGTATAGTATAGTATTGTATGGTATAGTATTGTATAGTATAGTGCAGTATAGTATAGTGCAGTATAGTATAGTATAGTATAGTATTGTATGGTATAGTGCAGTATAGTATAGTGCAGTATAGTATAGTATAGTATTGTATAGTATAGTGCAGTATAGTATAGTGCAGTATAGTATAGTGCAGTATAGTATAGTGCAGTATAGTATAGTATAGTATAGTATTGTATGGTATAGTATTGTATAGTATAGTGCAGTATAGTATAGTGCAGTATAGTATAGTATAGTATAGTATAGTATTGTATGGTATAGTGCAGTATAGTATAGTGCAGTATAGTATAGTGCAGTATAGTATAGTATAGTATTGTATGGTATAGTATTGTATAGTATAGTGCAGTATAGTATAGTGCAGTATAGTATAGTATAGTATAGTATAGTATAGTATAGTATAGTATTGTATGGTATAGTATTGTATAGTATAGTGCAGTACAGTACAGTATAATGAAGTATAGTATAATATAGTAAAGTATAATATAGTATAGTATAGTGCAGTACAGTATAGTATAGTATAGTATAATGAAGTATAATATAGTAAAGTATAGTATAGTATAATATAATATAGTATAGTATAGTATAGTGCAGTAAAGTACAGTATAATTAAGTATAGTATAATATAGTATAGTATAGTATAGTATAGTGCAGTATAGTATAGTGCAGTATAGTATAGTATAGTATTGTATAGTATAGTGCAGTATAGTATAGTGCAGTATAGTATAGTATAGTGCAGTATCGTATAGTGCAGTATAGTATAGAATAGTATTGTATAGTATAGTGCAGTATAGTATAGTGCAGTATAGTATAGTATAGTATTGTATTGTATAGTATAGTGCAGTATAGTATAGTATGGTATTGTATAGTATAGTGCAGTATAGTATAGTGCAGTATAGTATAGTATAGTATTGTATGGTATAGTATTGTATAGTATAGTGCAGTATAGTATAGTGCAGTATAGTATAGTATAGTATTGTATGGTATAGTATTGTATAGTATAGTGCAGTATAGTATAGTGCAGTATAGTATAGTATAGTATTGTATAGTATTGTATTGTATAGTATAGTGCAGTATAGTATAGTATGGTATTGTATAGAATAGTGCAGTATAGTATAGTATAGTATTGTATAGTATTGTATTGTATAGTATAGTGCAGTATAGTATAGTATGGTATTGTATAGTATAGTGCAGTATAGTATAGTGCAGTATAGTATAGTATAGTATTGTATGGTATAGTATTGTATAGTATAGTGCAGTATAGTATAGTGCAGTATAGTATAGTATAGTATTGTATGGTATAGTATTGTATAGTATAGTGCAGTATAGTATAGTGCAGTATAGTATAGTATAGTATTGTATAGTATAGTGCAGTATAGTATAGTGCAGAATAGTATAGTGCAGTATAGTATAGTATAGTATGGTATAGTATTGTATAGTATAGTGCAGTATAGTATAGTGCAGTATAGTGCAGTATAGTATAGTATAGTGCAGTATAGTATAGTATAGTGCAGTATAGTATAGTGCAGTATAGTATAGTATAGTATTGTATAGTATAGTGCAGTATAGTATAGTGCAGTATAGTATAGTATAGTGCAGTATAGTATAGTGCAGTATAGTATAGTATTGTATGGTATAGTATAGTATAGTATAGTATAGTGCAGTATAGTATAGTATAGTATAATGAAGTATAATATAGTAAAGTGTAGTATATCATAGTAAAGTATAGTATAATATAATATAGTATAGTATAGTGCAGTACAGTATAGTAAAGTATAGAATAGTATAGTAAAGTATAGTATAGTGTGGTAAAAAATGGTGCAGTACATTATAGAATACACTATAGTATATAGTAGAGTATATATAGTATTATAGTATAGCATAGCATAGTGCATTATAGTGTAGTATAGTACAGTATAGTGAAGTATAGTATGCTATAGTAGTGCAGTATATTAGTGTATAATACAGTTAGAACAGTATCGGACATTAGAGTGAAATATTGTAGAGTATAATGCAGTACAATATAGAGAAGTATGGTGCTGCATAGTATAGTATAGTATAGTATAGTATAGTATAGTATAGTATAGTATAGTATCGTGTAGAACATTATAGAATAGTACAGTAAAGTACATATTAGTGAAGTATAGTATAATGCAGTACAATGTAGTATAGAACATTATTGTATAGTATAGTGAAGTATTGTACAGTATATTATATGGTATTTAACATCATTCAGTATAGCACAGTGTAGAATAGTTCTATATAGTATATATAGTATTGCATTCTGCACTATAGTGTACCCTATGTATTACGAATATATGTATGAAATATTTTAAGAACCCTGAAGTTCTGAATCTGAACAGCAGAGGGAGCTCATGAATCATACATTTATTGTTAATAAGTGAATACATGTGTGATTATATTCCACTAGTTCAAACTACAACCCCTGGAATTCAACAAAATGTGAGCATTAAAATGGGAAAATGTAAAAAAAAAAAAAAAAAAAAGAATTATCCACGTTTTAAATCCTGCTTTGTGTAATAAAGGACAAAAAAAGTCGAACTGGATTGAGAGCCATGGGGCGAAAGTAAATGTTGCATGGAAGTAAAAGCTGAAAAATGTGTGTATTTACATTCAATTAAAGAAAAGTCAAATTCACGTATGCCCTTTAATTCTAGTTTCAATTTATAATTTTTGCAGCTTTAATAAAAAAATAAAAAATAATAAAAAAAAAGAATAGTTTTTTTTATGTTCTTTTAGAAGTAAAGATCTGTGCCACATGGATTTTCTCTCTCCTTTACCCGCTTCTCATATTTGATATGGTTCACTGAATCAAAGGTCACCGTCAGCCGAATTGGGCCCACAGGCCTCGTCTGGGCGTCTGTGTTCTAATTCTGAAATCGAGAATAAATCAGAGTTAGAGCTTCTCTCATTCATCTCTCATTCATCTCTCATTCTCTATTACTCTGTCTGTCTCGTCCTCTGTTTCTCTCCATCCCTGTTTCTCTTAAATTCTCCCTCTCGCTCTCTCTCTCTCTCTCTCTCTCTCTCTCTCTCTCTCTCTCTCTCTCTCTCTCTCTCTCACACACACACACACACACACACACACACTACAGATGTGTGATTAGACAATAGATAGAGATTATACCAGAAAAACAGCTGCAATATTGTTTATCTTTATGAGAGTTTATGAGTTTAATAGACGCCTGTGAGACTCGGAGTCGGTTTGTGGGGGTTTGTGTTTACACACTCGTTGGCTGGATGAAGAGCAGAAGACACTTTTGAGGAAAATGTGTTTTGATTCTTCTGTTCAATGTGTAGGATGAATCCTGGTGCAGAGTTTCAGCTCTGCAGCTCGTGTGCTGTGTTTAATACTGTGTACTGATCAGCGGGCTGTAAACATTCTCCTTTCACTCCAGCGATGCCTGTGGTACTGGACCATATGGGACCATCTGGCTCTTCTCTGGAGAAACCCTTTCCCCGAAAACTGAGGAGGACTTTGATGAGGATGAGGACGTATTTAGGGTGTAATTTGATAGATAGATAGATAGATAGATAGATAGATAGATAGATAGATAGATAGATAGATAGATAGATAGATAGATAGATAGATAGATAGATAGATAGATAGATAGATAGATAGATAGATAGATAGATAGATAGATAAATCGAATGTGATTTTCAATATAAATACAATATTTACACACGAAAAGCATCTTTATATAACAGACAGTATGAAGAACAGATATAAATATTATCACAATCTAATTATTTATATTCTTTATTTTTCTTTTCTTAGCATCTTGAGCAAATCAAAAGTCTATGTAAATAAATAAATAATAAAAATCTGATAATAAATCGTAATTTCATTATTAATAAACTTGTGAAAGGGCGGAACAGATTCGAACAGTGTGTCAAGATCCAGACAGAAAACATCCCAGCGAGTTTTTTTTAAGGTGAAGACGCCAGTCGCCCCCCCCCCCCCCCACGCCTCGTCTCCACGCCTCGTCCCCCTACGCCACGTCTCCACGCCTCGTTGCCGTTAAGCCCCTCCCTCCTCCCCCGGCGTGTCCGTCTGTCTGTCCCCACTGAGCTGCAGAGCTGCTACTGTACATACACAGAGAAGGAAACGGAAAGAGAGATTGTCTATGCCACAGTCACCACCGGCTCACCAGGGACAAACTTACACTTATAAAGAACAATTGTATTCATTCTTTATTACCGTCTGTGTGAAGCTACTTTGAGACAATGTCCAAATACAAATTAATTACATCAAATTAAAACATCATGAACAGGAACGCAGATTATCTACAATCTGCATAAAAGTGAATGTTGATTATTTTCCTTTAACTGCAGCTCCGACGCCACTGAAGATCATCTCTGTAGCTACAACTGATTTAGGAGGGTGTGGTTGGTTTTCTTGGACTGAGATGTTTAATTAGTAAAGGAGTCTCCAGTGTAGAAGTAGTTTAGGAACTGATTTTTTATTCTTAGAGAGAGAGAGAGGGGGGGGGGGGGTGATGATGGAAAGGAGTATTTACAGCTGCTATAATGTGAGAACAGGAATTCTGATACTTTGATGTAGTCATCATCACTGATCTTCATCACACATCATCACTTCATCTTCATCACTCATCTTCATCACACATCATCACTTATCTTCATCACTCATCATCTCTCATCTTCATCACTTCATCACTTCATCTTCATTACACATCATCTCTCATCTTCATCACACATCATCACTTCATCTTCATCACTCATCTTCATCACACATCATCACTGATCTTCATCACCTTATCTTCATCACACATCATCACTTATCTTCATCACTCATCATCTCTCATCTTCATCACTTCATCACTTCATCTTCATTACACATCATCACTCATCTTCATCACACATCATTACTTCATCTTCATCACTCATCTTTATCACACATCATCACTTCATCTTCATCACACATCATCACTCATCTTCATCACACATCATCACTTCATCTTCATTACTCATCTTCATCACACATCATCACTCATCTTCATCACACATCATCACTCATCTTCATCACTCATCTTTATCACACATCATCACTTCATCTTCATCACACATCATCACTCATCTTCATCACACATCATCACTCATCTTCATCACTCATCTTTATCACACATCATCACTTCATCTTCATCACACATCATCACTCATCTTCATCACACATCATCACTCATCTTCATCACACATCATCACTCATCTTCATCACTCATCTTTATCACACATCATCACTTCATCTTCATCACACATCATCACTCATCTTCATCACACATCATCACTCATCTTCATCACACATCATCACTCATCTTCATCACTCATCTTTATCACACATCATCACTCATCTTCATCACACATCATATCTTCATCTTCATCACTTCATCTTCATCACACCATCATTTTATCTTCATCACTTCATCTTCATCACACA
>NC_139584.1:28964474-29011974 GCF_946808225.1 Silurus aristotelis | reverse complement strand
TTGTTTAAAAAATGTCTATATGTTTATCTTTAAAAACTTGCAGCTGTATCTCTAATTTAGACCATTGGGGTTTCATTTGGGTTCAAATACATTTAAAATACAGACTGGCATGTTTGCCTCTGTGTGTGTGTGTGTGTGTGTGTGTGTGTGTGTGTGTCCCAAATCTGTTTCATGGTTGATTTCTGTGTTGGTTGGGTGTATCATTATTATTCAATACCCGTGACCTTGCTCTAGAGGGTGCCAATAATTTTGGAGTTGTTTGCATTAGTGTTATTCAATCCCTGAACAAAGCTTTCTAAAACTGACTTTTTTTTTTTATTTTTTTTTTTTTATGAAATGAAAGTGGAGCATGTGTGTGTGTGTGTGTGTGTGTGTGTGTGTGTGTGTGTGTGTGTGTGTGTGTGTGTGTGTGTGAGTGAGTGAGTGAAATTTAAGGCTTTGATAGAAGTCCTTGGAGATTTTTAGTGCTCTATATTAACTCAGAGAAACAGAGAGAGCTCTCAGGAGAGGATGCTGTTTCCATGACGCTGAAACAGCAGCGCCATTGCGTTACCAAGGCGTTACCACGGCATCACCACATCGTCAAAGAGGTGTTACTATCTGAGTGCTACACTATAGGAAAGATGTTTATTAGCTCGTAAACTCTGCAAAGTCTCACACACACACACGCACACACACACACACACACACACACACACACACACACACACACAATACTGGGTGGACATGCATGACAGACTCAGGGTTACGAGAGTTCTTTGTCATCTTCTGACAGCCATATTAACAGCGCGCACACACACACAGACACACATACGCACACACACACCATTCCTCTGCTATCCAAATGTAATCACTCAGCCAGGATTATAGCTAGCATATTAGCATAAACCACCACACACTTACCCATTAACTTTCATATAGGCTAGCTTACTCATAAAAATAAAAACACATAATATTAGCAGCCATCTTAGACTATAGATGCTGGTGTAATTACACAGGTGAAAAGCTAAAATCTCCAAATTCTTCACCACACAGCTTTCCCGACAGCAGGATAGAAACACGGATTAGCTTGTAAGAAGTTAAACGCTAATCAAATCTGTGTGTCATTTACTCAGTCACTCGTCTGTAGCACGAAAGCGAAGCAGGTTGAAAGCAAATGATATCGAACTGATTTATTTGCCTTGTAAACTATAGCAACAAAAGTATTGGGACACCTGACAATTCCAGCCATATGTGGTTCTTTCCCAAATTGTTAGCAGAAAGTCGGAGGCACACAATTGGACAGGACGTCTTTGGATGCAGTAGCATGAAATGTTCCCTTTACTTAAACGAGGAGACCCAAATAGAAGATCTCCATAAAGATCTGCTTTAAATGGTTTGGGAGTGGAAGATTTCCTACTGTAGAAGTCCAACCCTATTCTATATGAATGAATGTGAACACTGACTGCACCCCAGGCCTCCCTACCTTCTCATCTCACCTACATCACTACCTGACTTTGCTAACAGCCTTGTGGATGAAGGAATCGCCACAAAATATAGTGGAACATCTTCTTAGATGAGTTGAGCTTATTATAACATCAAATGAGGTCCTAATGTGGAATGGTATGTTCTAAAAGACAGTTTTATACTCCGGTGTCCACAAACCTTTGTTAATATAGTGTATAGAAGGATTATAGCTAGTTTTATTGTTGATAGTTAGCAATGCTAGCCTGTGCTGTGATAGCTAATTAATAACTAGCACGTCATCTGATTAGCCTGCAAGAAAATACTGAGCGACCCGAGTAACTGAATGAACTAGAAAAGAAACGCTAATAGAAATCTGTTCTCAGGTGGATCTTTAGCGTATAAGTGATTTAACAATAATAATATCCTTACAGTCAGCGCACTCCGATAATATATATCTACAATTTAAATTTTTTGTGTCCAACAATATCTTGTGATGTGACTTGATTTGCAATTCATGTCTATCAATTTTCATTAACTGTTAGCAGAAACAGCCTCGTAGCACCACTACATAACTGAAGCTTATAGCTTTTATAATATTAGCATATCAGATCTTAAAGCTAATCAAATACAACAGTCCTCTGACTCACAGTTCCGGGTGGTTATGAGTCCAGTGTGTGTGTTTTACGTAACAGAATTGCACTGAGGCGTGGAAGAGTGTGAAATATTGTGAGCTTTATGTCTGGGGTTTATGGAGAGAACGACCTCAGAGAGAGGAGAAAGAAGATGTGGTCATAATTCAAAGTCCTGACGCTTTCCCTCTCTCGTGCTGTGTGGAGCGTGTGATAATGGGTTTTCTCTCTGTGTGTGTGTGTGTGTGTGTGTGTGTGTGTGTGTGTGTGTGTGTGTGTGTGTGTGTGTTTGTACACTCTCTTTTCAATCACTTCGGCTAATCGAACCCATAACGCATGCCATCACCTCCACCACACAGCTATCACTAATCACTACACCAGAGAGACTGGAACTGCAGCACACACACACACACACACACACACACACACACACACACACACACATTTGAAAGGAAGTTCTAAAGATTCAGAGACGGGTTTTTAAATCCGATCTGATACAATCTGATTTAAAGGTTTGATTCTCACTTAGACAGAATGAGAGAGAGGGAAAGAGAGAGAGAGAGAGAGAGAGAGAGAGAGAGAGAGAGAGAGAGAAAGAGAGAGAGAGAGATGGTCCTTCACTTCAAACATACTCATCTCTCATTTTCTACACATAATTTGGATTTTATGAACAGTCCTATCTATCTATCTATCTATCTATCTATCTATCTATCTATCTATCTATCTATCTATCTATCTATCTATCTATCTATCTATCTATCTATCTATCTATCTATCTATCTATCTATCTATCTTCCTGCCTATTAATCCGTTTGTCTCTCTGTTTGTCAGTCTGTCTTTCTCTCTGTCTGTTTATTTGTCTGCCTGTTTTTCTTTCTGTCTGCTTCTCCATCTGTCTGTCTGTAAAAGTTTGAGCAACTGTCGACTAAAGACATAATGAAGGTGAATAAAACTAGATAATAACACACTGGCAGCATCCACAACCCGACCTCATCATAACTCCTTACAGCTGCACATGAAGCCCCTGTGTTTTCATGACACTCTTTCATTAATGAGTCTGGCAAGAAATTCTGACTAAATGTTTGTTATTTAATCCTGACATTTTACTGCTCAGCCTCGCAAGACATTTCACACCTCTCACAACCGCACCGGGATGTTGTGAGTGTGTGAGTGACGTCTGGTAAGGTGATGATTGTTACACGTGAAATCAGATTAACGGCGGTAATAACCGATCGCCCTGTCAGAATTCACTGACTGCAGGAAGCATTTATCACCAACATCATTCCTTCATTTCTTTATTTCTACAGCACTTTTACATTTACTCAAAGCAGCTTTACACAGATGGAGCCATTATAAAAGATTGTGTACGTTTGTTCTGTATAAGTGTACGTTTATCCCTGATGAGTGAGCCAGTGGCAACTGTGGTGAAGGAAAAACTCCCTGAGATGGTATGAGGAAGAAGCCTTGAGAAGAACCAGACTCAAGAGGGAACATCATCCTCATCATCGAATGTCCAATCATTACAGTTCCAGCATTGTTGTGGTGTTAAGTGTTTCACGCTTAAATTCAACATGTGGTCCTGAGCTGGTGTAGTAGACTGTTGATATTAATTACAGTCCAAATTTATCCTCAAAGTTCTTGTGTTGTTCAATAATAACATTTTCTTACACAAACCCACAAACATGCACACAAGCTCCCACACTGCTCAGTCCAGAGCTATGTTTCACCAGATCACACTGCAAATTGTTTTTTTTTATCTATCTATCTATCTATCTATCTATCTATCTATCTATCTATCTATCTATCTATCTATCTATCTATCTATCTATCTATCTATCTATCTATCTGTCTGTCTGTTTGTCTGTCTGTCTGTCTGTCCGTCTGTCCGTCCGTCCGTCCGTCCGTCCGTCCGTCCGTCCGTCTATCCATCTATCTATGTTTTTTGTTTAGCTCTTTAGGTTTTCCTTTTTTAAATTTTTTTATTTGTTTTTTTACTCCAGGGTCATCTATAAACTGTGCTCTTATTAATCATTAGAATAAAGAATGCTAAAACTGAATGAGACATAGAGACAGACAGAGAGAGAGAGAGAGTGAAAGAGTGAAGAGAGAGAGAGAGAGAGAGAGAGAGAGAGAGAGAGAGAGAGAGAGAGAGAGAGAGAAGGTGATGCGGTTTGATGGGTCATGCATCCAAAGGTTAATTGAATTTTGTCTGAGGAGAGCAGATTGCTTTTTCATTGGCCTGCTGTAATTTTTCACCTCTTGACATCTCTCTCTCTCTCTCTCTCTCTCTCTCTCTCTCTCTCTCTCTCTCTCTCTCTCTCTCTCTCTCTCTCCCTCTTTCCCTCACCCTCTCCCTGTCTCCGCAGGTGATGGCTGAAGTGGTAGGTCTCCTCTCCACACCCCATAACGTCCAAATCAGTGAGGTGACCTGTGACTCGTTCCGTGTCGCCTGGGAGATGACCCCGGAGGATGCGGGGCGAGTGACGCATTACTTCATCGACCTGAGCCGCAAAGCCGGAGGAGAGAGGAACCGCTTCAAACACAGAGTGAGTACATCAAAATCACGCGTGGGATTTTTTCCCCTCACCACTAAACACATCTCAGTCTGACTCACTGGTCTGGCTGTTCATATCTGAAGCATGGATGTTTTTTGTTTTACGCACCATTCGGTGTAATCTCTAGTGTGAGCCTAAAGGGTATAAAGTAAAGGGTTACTGTAGTTATTATTACTGTTATGGTTTCTTACAATCTGACATCTTCTGTTTTGTAAGATAAAAATTCATTTACCTCACATGTTCTTCCCATATGACAAATTTAACTCATGAACATGGGATAAAATATTTAGTGGGAAAATCAATTTTTTATAAAAACATATTTTACATATGATAAAAGTTATACTCCCTATATATCTATTTCCATCCCTTGGTTTAACTGCTCACTGTTAAAACAATAAATGTGTTTTTCAAACCTTAGAAATTTTCCAGCACTGTCATATCCTTAATAAAAAAAAAGAGACTTAAAATAATCTAAGAAATAATTTTTCATCTATTTGTAATTGTATTTAAAGTTTTTTCTTCCTATCCTGTTTCTCTCCCAAAACCCAAAGACCTAACTGCTAAAATCCCACGCAATGTCTTCATCACTAAAAGTACCCGAGTCTTGGAGCTCGTCCCCCTTAATGCTTGTTACGTGAATGCTTTTCTGCTCACCACGGCTGTAAAGAGTGCTTATGTAGGTTATCGTAGCCTTCTCGTCTGCTCCAATACGTCAGTCCCTGCTTCTCAAACCCATCGCTTTAATGGCATTCACTGGATGTTTTTTCTTTTGTTTATGTTCATTCTGTTTACAGTTACTAGAGATTGGATTGTTACTGTTCTGTTATTAGAGATTGGATTCGATTTATCTATAAAAAGTGCAGGTAGGCGGTAGTGAGTAGTAGTACAGGGGTGTACTGTGGAGAGAAATGAGTAAAAATATCTATCCATCATTCATTCCACTGAGCAGTTGTGGGGTTCAGAGCCATGTTTTGGAGAACAGTAGTGGCAGCTTGGTGAGGCTGAGATTTGAACTCACGACCTTCAAATCTAAGCTACCGTCTAACCGTGTCTAAGAAAACGTCTACAAAAGAACTACTAGCTGTCAGTACAGGGTTTGTTTGATCTACTTTAAGCTACAGTGGGTTTAAAGGAAATATCAATCGGACATGTCCCTATTTTAGACATAAAACTAGAAATGAGAAACTATTATAGTTGTATTCAGTTGGAAAAAAAAAACGTTTATACGGATTTAAAATATCACTGGCACTCGGGTTCTTCATTTGGGGCCAGTTTTTCTTAAGGTGAATCTGGATCTTTGATGATCACAAATGTTGAGCTCTGTAGCTCCTAGTTTTATAACCATAAAGACTGTATAAGACTGTAGAAAGATCATTACTTACTTGCTCATGTTAGTTCTCACTCTCCAGTGTTTGTATTGTTGAAATATTTATGATCAAACTCTTGATGTCACCCATATGAGGATGGGTTCCCCTTATGAGTCTGGTTCCTCTCAAGGTTTCTTCCTCATTACATCTAAGGGAGTTTTTCCTTGCCACAGTCGCCACGGCTGCTCATCAGGGATAAACACACACCATTCACCTTCACTGTTGATTTCTGTAAAGCTGCTTTGAGACAATGTCTGTTGTGAAAAGCAATAGAAATAAACTTGACTTGACTTTTTCTCACCACTGGTTTAATTATTAGGAATAAATATTGTGTTCATTTTTATTTAATATGTCTGTACGTCTATAAACCTGCTTTGTGACAACGTTCATTGCTCAAAGTACTTTTTTTTAATAAATAAAAATGATTTTAATTGGTAATGACTACAAAACCGCAGGAAGTGAACTCCTCTGCAAGCGCTGACACTGGAGTCTCCTTCAAGATTTATCGTTTTCTCTTTTGTAGGAGAAAAAAGAAAAAAAAGGAAACCGAGACTGAAAGCGGCATCGACAATAGATCTTTTCTCAGAAAGACAATCAACGGCGTTTAGCTTTTTTTTTTTTTCTGTTCCATTTAGAACATCAAAGTCCATTATGATCTGATCGATAAAGTTTTTCCATGTTTCATCTTTGATATTCTGCCAGAAAAATAGAGAGATACAGAGAGAGAGAGAGAGAGAGAGAGAGAGAGAGAGAGAGAGAGATAGGGAGAGAGAGGAAGTACACATGAAAGTGCTGGAGGTTTTGGAGATCAGATTATCAGTCGCTTTTCCGGTCGCTTCTCATCTTGAAACCCGAAAGACCTCGTCATGAAAAGTGCCGTAGGCTTGGTGACTCATCACACGCTCCCTTCCTCTTCAATAACAACAAAAAACACACGGTGAGCTGAGAAAGGCCACTGTGCCGGAGCGCTCACCAAGCAGACGGCTCAAAAAGACGTTGAACTCGTCGATAAAATGTGTGCATCATAAATAAACATCAATGCATAAACCATTGCTCCTTGGGGTTTGGTTCTCAACATGGCTGCCTTGAAAACGCACCTGATTTTACCTTCTCGTGAGTTGATTTTTTACACATTATTCCTTGAATAATGTTTCCCTCAATGTCCACGTAATGCAGCTCTTTTTTTCGGTCAGCTGCAGAAAATCGCTGCTAAATGCGTTTATAATCACGTTCGTTTCCACCACGGTCTTCGCTTTACTCCAGATCGAAGGATGGGGTTGCTATGGTTATGAGATCCTGCACTTCCGGTAATTGGTTTCGCTTGTCAAAGGACCCGAGACTTCACAACAAAAACTAATTAGCTCTGATATTAGTCCCTGATAAGAAGGAGGGATATTTCGAGTGCACGGCCGTCGGACGCCTCAAAATGTGCAAACAGCAGAATTAACACAATTCTTGTGTTGAGTTTTAAGTAAATTGGTCTGAATTTACTCCTGAGTGTTGATGTGACGTCAGAACGGTATTAAGACCATTTATGAAGCATGCAGTCAATAAACAAAAGTACTTTTTCTAGTTATATGCAGTTCTTCGTCAAACTGTCGCATGCAGTAGCAGAAGACTTTCCCTTCACTTATACTAGGAGACCCAAAAACCTGTTCCAGCATGACAATACCCCTGTGCACAAAGCCAGAAGATCTCCATGAAGATATGCTTTCCATGGGTTGGGGTGGAAGGTCTTCTGCTCTAGCGAACACTGTGAACGCTGACTGCACCCCAGGAGCCTCCTCACCTTCTCACCTCCATCAGTACCTCACTTTACTAACACCCTTGTAAACAATAGCTGAACAAGAGCTCCTACAGCATCAGACCAAGACTCCAAGAGAATAATCTTGATTGAGCAATAAGTGATATAAGGAATAAAACCCCAGAAATTTGGAAATTATTACTGTTATATTTCAAATCTAGAATGACACGTCATACTTAAAAATTATCATAATATTGATAACATATTGCATATCTTTATGGAGATCTTCTGGCTTTGTGCACAGGGGTATTGTCATGCTGGAACATGGTTATGTTTATTATTATGAAACATCCACGTAGCATTTATATTTACATTGATGTACATCATTTGGTAGCTATGGGTTTAACGACCTTGCTCATGGGCCCGTGAGTGGCAGCTTGGTGTGGCTGGGATTTGAACTTATGGCCTTCAGATCTAAGCTGAGATCTAAAAACTCCCCATGTCTAGCTATGATCAAAGTGTCTATGAAGTGTCTAGTAGCTGTGTCTGCTAGTCAACAAAGTGTCTACTAGCTGTTAAGGAAGTGTATATTACCTGTCTTCAGATTGTCTATTAAGAGTCTAATAGCTGTCTACAAAGTGTCTACTAGCAGATCGAGAAGCTAAGTATGTACTGTCTTCTTTCTTTTAACAGGAAAAATTACCGGTCTACTGCTGTCTATGAACTGTCTGGTAGTGGTCTACAAAATGTCTACTTTTTCTTCCAGTGTCTACTAGTTTTGAAAGAATGCTCTAAAACCATGTTTCCTTCTGTTTTCCCAGGATGTTCCCACTAAGCTGGTGGCTAAGGCAGTGCCTCTACCAATGGCAGTGAGAGGACACTGGTTCCTGAGCCCTCGTACCGAGTACTGTGTGGCCGTACAGACCGCCATCCGCCAGCCGGACGGAGACTACCAGGTCCACTCTTCCTCCTTTCATTCATTTCTTATTCTGGAATGTGTTCATGGTCCTCGTTAATGACTATTTCTCATTATTATTATTATTTTTATATTGATATTATTGCTTTTATTACAGGTGTCTGAGTGGAGTCAGGTGGTGGAGTTCTGCACTGGGGGTACAAATCATCATTTTCCTCAATCGAGTTTTCCAGTTACTGTCTACTTTCACGTTTTAATTAATTTCCTACATTACCCATAATGCCATTCTGGTAACGGTGCAGTGAGATTAGCTTTAATTAGCTCAGAGTCCAGACACCAAACATGTTACGGCTGATTAACTGCATCTGGAGTTGTTTGATAGTGTTCCTGTGCTGTAGATCTGATTTCACTGTGCTGTAATGTATTTGTGACCAATATAAGGCTATTCTATTCTAGATTATGCTGTAGATCATCTGCAGCAGCTCCTGGATAAAGCACAAGGTGTAGCTGGAAGGCTGCTGCGCTTCTCTGTGTTTTATCGCAACCAGCATCCTGAATACTTCCACTATGTCAGGTTAGTTTCAGGTCATCATCTTACCCCACCCTCAAAGCTTATTGACTACAAAGTGTCTACAGGCTGTCTACGATTGTTAACTGTCCAAGAAGTGTGTACAAGCCTTGAAACCTGACTCATTAGGTTTTTATGGTTTTAGTAAAGGGACTGAGGTGGACTGAGCAGAAACTCTTCTGTTCTGCTGCTTCAAGTTTGCAAACAATGTAGAACCAAAGCAGCTTAAAAAAAAATAAATAAATAAATAAATAAAAAAAAAAAAAAAATATATATATATATATATATATATATATATATATATATATATATATATATATATATATATATATATATAAACAGCCAAATGCTAATTTCTCTTAGCAATAGCTTGGCCCCTCTTTCTAACTTGTTATATCTGAAGCCCTCCGTCAGATTTAGTTTGTCTTCAACTACTTCTCGGTATCCTTTTTCCCCCCAAAAGAACGGAATGTGGAGGTTTAATGCCCACATCTCTGAAAGACAACAGCGGTAGCCACGGCTCGCCCATCAATGAAAAGCTCCATGGCGTCTTCCTGAGCTGCAACACCGAGTTCGACACGGGCCTCCCCCCTAAAGACTCCCCCTACGGCCCACTTCGCTTCCAGATCTCCGCCGCACTCCTCCTGAAGCCCGAGACGCACCTCTACTTTGCCGATTTCTACTGCATGTACACAGCGTATCACTACGTCGTCCTGGTTCTGGCACCTGTCGGCTCGGAGGGCGACCACTTCTGCAACGGCCGTCTCCCCCGTCTGGACCTGGCATCCAACCCTTTCCTGACATACACCCCCATGGAGGAACCGATGTTCTGTCACGCCAGTGACGTCATCCTGGAGGTCCTGTATACAGAAGCGCTGCCTTTGGAGCAAGGCACGGTGGAGCAGATCAGCGGCCATCACCAGCTCATGAGCCTCTCCACAGCCAACGCAAAGAAGGACCCAAGCTGCAAGGTGTGTAACATCAGCGTCGGACGCTGAGAGACAGGGTCCGGACCGAACTGCTGCATCGTTTTCGGCGCAACATTCTGCATTTAGAATTGCGTTAGAGCAACGTGTCGTAGAGGAGGAAGTAAAGAGTCTTAGTTCCTGATGGAAAAACTCGCACGTCCTCTTTATTTAATGATTTCAGGATCATCAGGCCAAATGATCTTAGCATTGATACTAAGCCATAAAATGCACATATACTGCCAAATCAGTCAAAGGAATCCGCTACGTACTATTGTTATCTAAATACAGCTGAAAAAGTTTGAACCTTCTTGACATGAGTTTTTCTCTAAAGTGCTCAGCATGTTCGAGTTCTAAGATTATATATATAAAAAATTGTTTATCTTAATATATTCGTAATGGCTCTATATAATGAATTATTTTCTTCTTCATGGATTTGTACCCTCTATTGTTTCCCCCCAACTTTTCTTTAAATGATTGCAATCCTGAAATAATATCTGTTTTAAAAAATATATATTTTTGTTTCTTTTGAAACTTTAAACTCTCAGCTTCAAATTGTTGTCAATTCAGGACACACGCATATTTTATTCAATTTTCAAATTTCATTCATTATTTAATGACCCCTCGTTTCTTTCCTCTGTATATACAGTAATGCCTCGGTTCTCGACGGCTGAGAAAATTCAGGTTTCATGACATGACCGAGCGAAAAAAATGCAACAGCAAACTGACAGAAAAGCACTTTAGTTTACAAAACAGACACAAAAAGATTCCTTAATAAGTGCAATACAATAGAAATGTATAAAAGATAAAATACAGTGTACATTATTATTAATTATTATTAATAATATTATTATTAGTGTTAAATCAGCTGCACTGCACCGCTCGACACTAGGGGCGCTATAGTGCGATAACGCATCAAGTGCTGCGAACCTTCTTCCAGGTCCACCACATAGTCCCTGAAAAACACACACACACACACACACACACACACACACACACACACACACACACACACACACACAATTATCCCATCCTCTACAATTATTTTTTTTTCAAGAAGGCTGAAATGTGTGTGAGTGTGTTAAAACTGTACCTCTGGTCGTCAGTCTCAGGCTCCACAAGGATGTTCTCCTGTCTCTCCTTCACACGCAGGAACACAAAGGAGTCCAGACACGGCTCTGGAACTAAACACACACACACACACAAAACATATGTAGACACAAGACTAATGCTGGGTGCTGTCACAAAACAGCATATATACTTTATATATTTAAATGTTTTTTTTTATTTGGTATTTATATATATATATATATATATATATATATATATATATATATATAGTTTAATTTATGCAGTAATAATAATAATTAAAGAAAAATGAATTTGTGAATAAATAAAAAAAATAACATGCTCAAATACAGTAAAAAAAATATATATATAAATAGAAAAATAAAAAAATAAAATGCAATAAAACCCTTAAAATTTTGGCTAATTAAAATAAAAGGTTAAAAGGGTTTTTTTATATTTTTAGAAGTAAAAAAAATGTGACTTTATTTGAACGCAAAAACATTCTCTTAAAAATGAGGGGGAAAACAACAACACATTTTTTTGATTTTAGACAAAAATTAAAGATTTAGTAAAAACTTTAACATCGGATCGGCTGCTTCCTGCAAGTTCGTTTTTGAAATCGTAAAATCTGATGCGATCTCATAAAACCGTAACCGATTATCGCGATATTGATGGTGTGTTGTGGTATCGCTCGACCCCGGGGAGACGGCGAGACGTAGGAGACGTCTCACCTGCTTTAAGCATGTCGACGCTCTGCAGGTTCGGAGGCATGTGTCTGAGCGCTACGGCCTTCAGGTACACCTCTGTGTTCGCGAGATACCTGCGGACACATCACACACGTGGACACACGTCACGTCACCACATCGATGTACACAATCCTGCAGACAGAAAGCACTTCCATGGTTCAGGATCTCGTTCGGATTGAGACGCTCACTCTTTGGCGAAGGCGAACTCCTCGGGGGAGAGGAACGAGGGATCGCCGTCGGCACGTGACTTCTCCTTCTCCAACACGTGAGGGAAAAACTTCTCGATCTGCATCGCAGGGAACACAGAAATAAAAAAACATTTTAGATATTGATTAAAAATGTTATGAAGCACAATTTGCCATTAATTCGTGCCATAAAACTGCACGTAATCACGATAACCATGGTAACTACAGTGATGCTGCTACCTTCTGCAGTCGGGAGCGGAGGAAGCTGCTGAGGACGAAGCGGATGCGGTCGATCTCCATGCGGTGGATGCTGGCCTTCAGGTCACCCTTCTTCACACGCTGCAGGTTCTCCTCCTGTATACACACACACACACACACACACACACACTTCTAAATCTGTCTATGTCATACATATGTGATTGTGTGTGTGTGTGTGTGTGTGTGTGTGTGTGTGTGTGTGTGTGTGTGTGTGTGTAAAATACCATGTGTGTAAGTTGCTCCATCACACACTCCACCAGCTCCGATTTGTTCTCCAGCAGCTCGGGGGAGAACTTCTCATTAAGCCAGGCCTGAACCACAAACACACACACACACACACACACACACACACACACACACACACACACACACTACAGTATTTTTCTTTATACCATTTCAACAATTAATTAATTGATTCATGTGTTAATTGATTAATTGGTATTCATTAATCAACCTTATATACACATTTATTTTAAAGACAAATTTTTCATATAATCATATAATGAATTTTTATTAAAGTAGTAGTTAATAATAAGATTAAATTTACAATTAATATATATATATATATATATACACACACACACACACACACAAAATGAAACTAAGACATTTTCCATTGTGTGTAATAAAAACAGAGCTGTAATTTTGGGCTCTGTCCCAAACCGCACACTGCAGCACTACGCAGTGAGCTGACCCAGGTCGCTGTAGCGTTCAGGTAACTATGGTAACCTGTAGTGTGTCCTGTTACTGACAGACTCCTCGGTGCGGTTTGGGACACAGCATCCCCGACTATCGAGGCTCCACTATCGGGCTCCTCACCTCCTCCAGCCTGGCGATGAGCTCGGGCGGGGTCAGCACGTCCTCGTCCTGGCTCTCCTCTCCTCCGCTCAGGTCGCTCGCCTCCGACAGTGCGTCCGCCATAATGTGAATAATATATGTAGGATTAACGGTTAAAGACGAGAGACAAAGAAGCTAATGTGAGCGACACCGTGTTTCTGGAAGGGGAGAAAAAAAATAATAATTCGCGCCATATCACGTGGGCGTGGTTTACCGTGACGTGACGTTCGAGGGGGTTGTTTCGGCGCAGATGTGCGCATTAAAAAAAAAATAACAAAAAAACCCCCACGAGGTATAATATTTTATTCGGATTAAACATTTTAAAAGGATAGGTTTACCATTGGAATTATGTACATTAAGGCTAGCTTTCGATTTTAGGTTTAAAATGATTTCTAAAAATGACTGTTATTATTTTTATTATTAATATTGTTATGACGTTGTTGCGGATGGTGGTTCTTCGAGAGGGTTATTAATGCGCACTATTACGCAATACACAAAATAATTGCCTAATTCAACACTTAAAAACTTTAATATCATATTAAAAAAAGATTTGAAAGAATTAGAAAATAAGAATAAGAATGATTTATAGTAACAACGCACATTATACAATATGAAATATGCTATTGAACTATAGAAATATAGCTATTATTGGTATAGTGTAGCGCTAGAAAGGTAAAATTGTGAGACAGATATTTGGGGTGTTTGTGTGTGTCTTTTACAAATCTATAAATGTCCAGATGTTCCACTTTATTACACACGCTCAGCATCCAGACAGTTTTCTCCAAACATTCAGCTGAAATTCTCCGACTGCAAAAGTTGTTCTTTCTGATTCACTTCATCTCAGAGCAGTTCAGTAGGATTTAGGTGTTGTGACTGGGCAGGTGGTTCCATGATAGACATCACTCCAGACGTCTGTCTGCTCTCTAAATAACACTTACAGAACTCAGACGTACGCTTCGGCTCATCGTCTTATTGCACGGTGAAGTCTGTTTTAATAAACCGCAGTCCAGACGGAACTGCATGGTGTTAAAGTATAGAATGGGAGCCATGTTGGTTCAGGATTCCTTTCAATTTCTGGAACCTTCTCTGCTCCAAAACAACCCCAAACTATTAAACGTCCACCTCCATGTGTGACTGTGGGGTCGAGGGAGTTGGATCACATCTTCTCTCCTGCTCTCCATCTTACACAAGTTCTTCTGTTGGACTCCAGAGAACTTTCTTCCACTCATTCACTGTACAAATCTTTTTTGTTTTTTTGTCTTTTTTGCTTAGTAAACAAAAGGAACATAAATATGTCTGAAAAACCATGAAAGACCTGGTGTTTGACATCCACTGTATACATAAAAACCTATGCTCAGTCACATATATGGTCTGACCTGTTTATTAAAAGTAAAAATGAATTTTTTTTTTTGTAGAAATGAGTCCCGTGACTTATATTGATATTATTGTTGAGAACATTGCTGAATGTGGATAGATAGATTTATTGGTGCTATGCATCAAGTATGTGTGTGAAAGGACCAAACATTTAATTCAAAACGTTTAGGACATAAAAAGGGGGTTAAGCTGAGCTTCACTGGGAGTCTAATCAAATAAAATATCGAATAATCAACAATTCAATCATATATAGACAGTCAACACTTATCCAGAAAGGTATCACGTGTTGGGGTGTTTTTGTTTTACTAATTAATAACTGGCAGGTTATACAGAAAGAAAAACAGGAGAAATACTCAGAGTTAGCTTTTTTGGCAATAGGGGGCGCTACAACATTAAAACGACTGCAAAGCCTCTGTCAGTTTGTCTCTTTTGAAGCACAAATCAGCAAAAAGTAATAGCAATTTTGGAACATTGTTCCTACACTCTCAATCATTTAACTTAGATTGCGTCTGTTATATGGACTTTCAGTGCACTATATATGAAAACATTTTCATCAAACCTGAGAGGAATTTCTTACAAAGTACAACATTTATTTAATAAGGAAAAAAAGTTCTGTACACAGTAAACATACACGCTAACAAACACAATACTTTGTGATTTAAAACAGAGCGATTTAGTCAGTAGTGCGAAATAATGGATTGCGAATACTGTTGTTTGTTATCGTCTAAGTATTACCATTTAATTCTCGTTTCTAATAGATTAGTATCATATGTTTCTCTTATCCAGTGCTTAAAATTATTTTTTAAGAGAGAAAGAAAGAGAGCGATAGAGAGAGAGAGAGAGAGAGAGAGGGAAATACATACTGTTCTTTACTAAGATAATAGTACCTTCCTTCTGAAACACTACCTTCCATTTCAACCCACAAGTAATGACGAGATAATGTGCTGATGTGAGTAAAAATCAGTTTGAACCAATAAAAGAACATTTGTCAAGAAATTCAAGTCATCAAAGTGAAGTAAAATGTCTTTTTGAGTAACTATCAGAAGGTACCTTCGTGAATCACGTCACTGAGATTTGTCTTATGCCAAACATAAAGCTACATTATTGTGACCAAAAACCACTTCAAGCGCTATCCATTCTCTCCGGAGAGCAGAAAAGAACAGTTGAGGTTAATATGGCTGCAGCGTTGCCATGCTGTACCCGGTGGGGGTATGCCAGACCGGGACTGAGAACGGGTACGGACGCAGCGTGGCGTCATATGGCCTGTGGAAAGGAATTTGAAGGTGATGTGTGGGATGCGTCTGGGATGAAGAAATGTTGAGATGAGCGGGGATCATGACAGGAGGAACAGGTAAAGCTTTCATCTGTTCCATCATTTCAGGCCTTTGTGTCTCGAAACCTGAAAACAAGTACGGCAAGGTGGGCAACCCGGTCTGGTTAACCAGGTACTGTTGAGTCGGCACTGGCTTGGGGACCGCCATCTTGGATTTGTCTTTTCGATCCAGGAAGCGTAGAGGTGATTGAGTCTTCTTCACGTAGGCCTCGGTGCTATTCGGCCTCTTAGAATTGGGAGCCTGGGGTTTGTAGAGAGGCTGTAATGATATGGGTCTCCAGGGATCGCAGGATCGAGGGATGACCTTGGTGAAACTCGAGTCAGTTGGCACCCAGCGAGCCGGGCCTAGAGATGCGTGGATGGGGTTCCGGAGCCCGGGGTGTCTCTGGGTTTTGTCTGGATGTATAGATGTGACATTTAAGAAGTTTTGATAACCTAGGCGTGGCAGAGACAGAAAGGACATGTCTTTGGGACATTGATTATGGGCGAGGGGTAACGGCTGGCACACACGTACTCCAGATTCAGGCAAGGGTCCAAAGCGTGCTGGCTTCTGCTTCTCAGTTTCTGGAGCTGTCGTCTTCTGGGTCGGCACCGCAACACAGTCCTCTGAGGAAACGGAAAAAGGGGAAGGGCTCCGCGAGGACGAGGGAGAGGACAGAGGCAGGGGTGACCCGTCAGAAGCGTGGCTTACACGTCCAGAAGGTGTAGACGAATGAGACAGGTGAATTACAGAGGGTCTCTCAGGCTCACTTCCATCCTCCAGGCCAGTAGAAGGCACCACATTCAAGCTTGCCTGTGCCATACGCTTCTTCTTCTCCAGAGGGGAAATAACGAGAGCAGGGACTAGTGGCTGAAGAAGAGGCTTTTCTCTGAGGCACATGTCTTGAGGTGAGATCTGGTCACTGTCCGAATGCTCAACCGGCCATGAGTGTCCAGAGTGAGAACACACTCCTCTCTCACAGGGATGACCACCTCTCAGGATTTCCTGACAAACAACAACACACACATTTTAATTTTCTACAATACACTACACACAGTAGGACAACTTTACACATCTGAGAACTCATACTTATCCAAAGAACCCTTAAGGAACCCTTAACGTGTGTCAACAAGCTCTGGTGTTCAGATGACAGGAAAGGGTAGTGAATGAAAATTCTCAGGTTTTCCTGAGAAAAATCTCACATTGCTGAGATAATGAACACACAGGAAGTTCATCTGAAGTTAATCTAAAGGTTTATTATCTTGTCTGGCTTCCTGTGGTATTTCTCAGTGTGACTAATTTGTTCAAGAAAAAAAAAGCCACTAAGAATTAGAGGTGTTTGGCTTCCTTTTGAAGCATAAGACCAAAAAAGTCATTATTTTTTACCATAAAAAGGAGGAAGTCTGGTTTCAAGGACGAAGCTAAATACTCTACTACTGAAACCACGTTAGTTTTACTGTGAATCGAAAGAACCTGAATGCAGAAAAGAATCAAATCCTGCTTTTGCTTTACCTCCGTGTCGTCTCCATCTGCCCTCCGTCTTTTCTTGCTCTCGCTTTTGCCCTTGCCGTCTTCACTCCTCTTGTACGGTTTACGAGGTTTCGATGGAGGAAGTGGCTTGTCTTCCTCTCCCCTCCGATGCCTTTCGTAAGGTAGAACCAACCTGCCGAGAGAAAGGAGACACACAACTTCGCTCGTAAATGTAAATTCAGCTGATGATGATGATGATGATGATCCTGCATCATATGTGTGACGCTAACGTTTAAAAGCCCTGCTTGTAAAATCAGAACATCAGATTTCTGGGTAGTTTCGGTTCTGAAACTCTTCATGAACCACCGATTGGCTGAGATCATTTTAGAGCTGTGATTTCATTTGCTCCAAAATGTAACCAAACCACTGAAACAACCTTTTTTGGCATTCATGAAATAAAAAAGTGTATACATTGATCAGGCATAACATTATGAAATTATGAGTGGTGACGTGAAGAACGCTGATCATCTCTTCATCATGGCACCTGTTATTGGGTGGATTTATTTTTACCTTTGTCAATTTGGTCATTGTTTATAGTTTCCTAGAAAAAGTACAGGGTGGCGTGGGAAAAAAGGACATTTTGCAACTAGGAGTTGGTGACCCTGAAGCATTATCAGTTGTTTGGAACCAGTGTAAGCTCGTTTTGAACCCTTTACCATTAGTGGAGCAGTGGAACAGTGTGAAAAGAGCGCTCACTGTAAAAGGTAGGACGTCATTTTAAAAGAAACCGGCTTCGCCTTAAAAGAGAAGTCTGCACTCCAGAGAACATCGAGGCCATTCAAACTGCCATTCAAGCTTCGAAATTACGTGCCTATGTTGTAATCGCATGAGCAAATAGAACACAATCATGATGTCCTAACTGGTAATGAAGCCAAAATTCCACTTTAACAGCATTTACACTATCACCATTCTTATGAAAGGTTTTACAACGAAAGCTCTTTGTGCAACACTACACAATATTAAACCAGTTGGATGTATGAGGATATAATAGAGTAAAAAATGCCTGGTATACACCCGTCTGTCCCTGCTGAAAGATGACCAACGTGATAGAATTGAGACATGTCTTTAGTCATGGTTCCTTCATTGTACTGTAAGTGAGTTTCAAAGACTCCCCATGTCACTGTCTTGCAACCAAGAAAACGACCTGATTGCACCAGAAATTCTGCCGCCTAAATCTATTGACTAGCCAATACAAATAGCACATAACTTGTGTAGTACGATTCAATGGGTGTCATCACAGTACAGTATCAGATCCATGTTACACAGTCTGGATTGTACTGATGATGTAATATTGAAGAAGGCATTAGATGTTGATACGCTGGTATTAGAAGAATACAATCTGATATGATTCATTATAATTTCCTATTATAACAGTGTGCATGATGAATATATATGGATTTATGTGTGTCGAGTTCAATTTAAGTCATTCTTATCTGTATTGCGTTTTAAAGCAGCTTTACACAAGTAATGCGGAGTTGAATTTCGGGTTGAAGAAGTGGAGGATTTTACCTTTCGTAATGTCTCCGAGTGCAGGTGGCAGCACTGGTGCTACCCGGACTACCGCCCAACTCATCATACACGTTCTTCCACAAGCGCCGAGTCGTCACCTGGCAACACACACACACACACACACACACACACACACACACACACACAGGGTTAGACCACCTACAGTGAGAAAGTATCCAGGTATTTACTATATACACACAGTATGTATGTATGTATATATATATATGTTTTATTCATTAGCAAATGGTTTCTTGTATTTGTCCTAAAAGGTTTGACTTGCTTACATTATGGTGGCTCCATCAACAGCCTCTCTCTCTTTCTCTCTCTCTCTCTCTCTCTCTCTCTCTCTCTTTTTCCCCCTCTTTCTTTGTTGAAGAGAAACCATCACTCCTATACTTGATCTCAGACTGTTACAAAGTTCTGACGCTGGAGACTTCTTTAATTCTTCTAAAGAATCCTTACAGAACATGTCCCTATATCACTAAATCGGTTACTACACAATATCAGAAAGCGCACTACCATCAGAGCTGCTGTAGCTGAAAACTAACTAACATCCGACCAATCAGAATCCAGAATTCATCAGTGCCATGGTGTAAATGAAATTCAGTTATTTTTTTTTATTTTATTTTTTTTACTGGAACCCTCTGGGTATCACGATTAGTAAGCGATAAATTTTTACACGTATTTGATTTACACGGATAAACCTGCGGTGAGTAATTGTGCAATTGTTAATTTGTGTCATGTTGTGTTATGAGTAACAAAATATCTGCGTGATTATCTCGGACCAACCCGAATGTTGTTAGTCATATCGCTACAATTTTGCGTGTTTTAACGCAATTTTCTCACACCTCATTGGGTTTTGATCTGAGTGTACTTTCAGAAAAGCGTAGTATTTTACAATTTTAGATTTTTAGGCCTTTTTGTTTCTTCAAAGAATGGAAACACACACACACAAAAAAAAAAACATGCATTTTCTCAAACACATTCATATCTTCAGACCTTTGGTCGAAAATGTAAAGATGGCTAGAGTGGTGAGAGGAGCTGCTCTAACCACACACACATACACACACTCACACTTTGTGTGAGTGGAAACTTTCTGGGTGAGCGCTGCAGAAAAAAGCAGAGGTAGGCAGAGGGTCTTGCAAAAAGCGAAGCTTCAGGATGTCTGAGGAGAGAAGTTGGACTCCCCCCCCCCCTTCCCTCCTTTGAGCTCTCATTGTGGTTTTAACGGCCACCGCTTTCAAAACGAACTCAGGACAAGCTCGAGTTTCCATAGCGAGAGTCTCGAAGAAGTGATGGCCGCAAAAACACAAAGAAAAAAGAAAAGAAAATAGAAAACATCCTCCTCAAAGAGCTGCTGGTCAAGAAGCTATGAGATGTTCAGTTAGGTGTCTATGACACTTGAAGGCTTGTATGTGACGGTGCTTTTTGCGTGTGTCAGTGTACGTGTGTGTATATGTGTGTGTGCGCAGGTCTGCAGACCTACCGACTCATAGCCTCCGAGTATCTCCACAGCCTTGTAGATTTTCCACAGGTCAACTGTAAAACACAAAGTTTGCACGTTAACTCTACTGTAGAAAGTATGTGAAAACTATCAAAATGTAAAAACGGTCAAAAAAATTCACAAAAGACAAATGTTCAATGTTTTTTGTTCGCACAAAATGTATACAATTATAAAGTTAATGCTACTGCAAATTAGGGAAACTCAGAGCTTCCAGTTTAGCATCTTTAACAATTTCTACACAAAAAAACGTCAAAAAGAAATTTTTCAGCTTCACCCACGTCCGCAAGAGACTCGTTTTCAAAATGGAGTTGTGACGGATGTCTTTTTCCATTAAAATACAATAAACAGTAAAATCATATTAATGTTAATGTATGTTCACATGATCTTCCAGGTTAGATAAAACCTACACAACATGGACTAACGTTTGTGGAAACCTGAGCCTTATAAGATCAGTGTGAGCTTCTTTTTCGAAAATCCCATTTCACATATAGTCCCAGAAGATGTTCTACTAGATTTTGGAGTCTGCTTGTTCAGCCACGAGGATGTTGGTACTGATGTAGGTGATGTGAGGAGGTCTAAGGTGCAGTCAGCATTCACATTCATCCAAGTTCAGTAGGATTGAGGTCAGAGCTCTGTAGCAGGAGATCTTCCACGGCAACTGGAACTTTGTGCTAACGGTTTGAGGAAGAACCAACTGCTGGAATTTTGAAATGTAGAAACATTTCTGTCCAAATTAAAATATTTGGCTACAGAAAGGTTTAATTTAAATGGAGTATTCGTAATGGTCTCAAAGAAGAACAAAAAGTACAATCTGATGTATTGCAAATAAAACAATGATATTGCAGACTTCAGAAATCTGAAGCTTATGGCCAGAAAAACTTAAAGTTTAAAGCCATTTTACTGAAGAACAATCAAAAATAAAATTCGATATTTTCCATTGTTACATTAAAAAAACGGTTGCGAGACGAGTTCCTGTTTGCTTGTTCTGACTGGTTGGATACCTGATGGGTTTAGATTTTTTCTTAGAAATTTGAAAAAAAAAAACGCTGATGGCACCTTTAAACCTGCCACAAGGCACTTGTGTTTGTGTACTCACTCTGTTTAAAGCCGAGATGAGGTATTCTCTCGATGGGCGTGCCTCTGTCAATCATAAACTGCTTCAGGTTTGCAACAAACGCCCTCTCTTCGCTCTCTGATTGGCCGGGCTTCACCTCCTCTGCGTTCCCATTGGTCAGTTCTGAACTCGTCATTTCTCGATTGAACTGAAGATGAAATAAAGACAGAGTGCAGAGTGAAATACTTGAATTCTAAGCAAATTCTGGAAATGAATTCTGGGAATTCCTGCCGAGAATCCCCCTCGAATTTCCTTCGCTATATATTATGGTGTTGAATTCTTTTTTTTTTCTTTTTTTTTTCCATTTACAGGAAGACGCTTCTCTGCCTTTTTGATTGATTCAATCGACTTGAAATTTCACTTTCATATAAACACATATTCTCACATTAAGAAAAAAAAGAAAAACCCCGATCTGATTCACTTTCTCATCATCTCCACAAATTTCAGGTGAATGTGGGTTCATATCACCTCCTTCCGGGACGATTCATAGTAAAACCGAGAATGTGTGTGTTTTTTTTTCTTCTTCTTCTTCTTCTTCTTTTTTTTTTCACTCCTTTGAACACGTAAGCTGTCATCCTGTTTGAAGCGAAACACACGGGGGTTTCACACACAGACACACACACACACACATACACACACACACACACACACACACACACACACACACACACACACACACACACACACTTACACATAGAGGCTTTGCACTCTCACTCTCATCAGTAACATATACATACAATTACATACACAATGAAACACTTATCACACACTTACTGTAACACACACACACACACACACACACACACACACACACACACACACACACACACACACACACACAGTAAACGTGTTTTAAATTGAGGGGGAGATATTGACTCTAAAGACAAGCTGTGAAATGCAGTGTTGGTTATAGTCATTTTGTTTTCACCTGCATGTAAAGGTGTAAAGCTCAGTTGATACAAGGTTGGACTTGTGATCAGAAGGTTATAAGTTCAAATCCCAGCACCGAAAAGCCTTTGAGCAAGACAATTACCCCTCAACTGCTCAGCTGTAGAACTGAGAAAACTGTATCTGAACAAGGGCTTCTGCCGAATGCCGTAAACTTATCACTTTTTTTTTTTTTTTTTTTTTGAAATTGAATCTTTATGTTTAGATTATTAAATTGACACACATGTAAGGCATATTTTGGTATTCATCCACACATGATTCGCTAAAATCATCATCATCATCATCGTCTCTTAGTATATGATTCGTTTGTTGTACAGGTGACTCATATATTATCTTTCAAATGTTTATATGAATTTATACTGTACATAATATTTCATACTAATTTAATAAGTGACTTCTTACAGGTTTCCTTTACATTCACGAGTCACTCTTCCATACGTTCCCTTTATTTTTACACGCATCTTTTTTAATGCATGATTCATATGCACAGTTCCTTGATTTTCACATGATCCCTTTAGTGTCACGTGAAGTTTTTCACGTTATTCTTTGACTTTTAGCTCGATTTGTATGTTTGACATTTGACTCTGGATTTTGTTATTTATGAGGCATAAAATTCTCACTAAACAAATGATTCATGGTTTATACCTCATCCTAGTTACAGGGCCGATAAAAGGTTTATGTAAAAAAAAAATCTCAATTATGTTTTACTGCTACTACTACTAATAATTAAAGGTGTGATGGTGAAGTGGTATCCTGTTCACACCTCTTTTGTTTTATGAACCTTTACTTGTCTAAGGTGTAAATGATGTAATGTACTTCCTGCAGAGAAACAGCTGATGCAATAAGGTCTAAGTGTAACGACAAAGTATTTCTTTGTACACGTCTCATAACTAGAAGACCAAGAGGTCAGAAGGAAACGCTGGGGAAACTGGAAAATTGCTGTGATGATGAAACGATGACGTCAAAGTGTGCAATCTTTACACTGGAGAAGTATTAAAATTCGGTCGGTGAATAAATATTCACATGCACACACATCTCAAGGAAAATTTTAACCCCCGATGCCACACTTTTCAAGGTTGAAGGAAACTAGAGAACCCAGAGGAAACCCACGCAGACACAGAGAGGAAACTTGGTAACACTTATCCAACCACGCACCCTTGAACTTTTAAAATTCCAGTTTTTGCAACTTGGATATGCAAATTCTGTAAAAAAAAATAATAATAATCTGCATATTGCAATGTTTTTTTATTTGCATATTTTCATCCTTTTACATTTGGTGCAATGTACAGCGGAATAGAGAAAGACAGATAGACAGATAGATAAACAGATAGACAGGCAGACAGACAGACAGACAGACAGACAGACAGACAGACAGACAGACAGACAGACAGACACAAGTATATAGGTAGTTGATAGAGAGATAGTGGAGTGATTTTGAAAATTAATACATTTACAAAGTATAGAGATTGAATCTATACAGCATTATGATACATACAAATATGAGGACAATAAATCAGCAAACAAAGAAAAGGACAATACATCAGCAGAAGAATGAGTGGAGGATTGTTCATGTGCATGTGACAGAAACATGGTGTTCACTCGTGGTGTTAACACAAACATCTGGCCAGTTCCTTTCCCAGAGGAGATGAGCTCTATGTAAGAAAACGGTACCAGTTGAATATCATCAGAAAAAGATGCCGGATTGTCTAATGTCTAGTGTGGTGAGGGCCAAAGTGGAAGTGCGCTAAAGTGGCAACCAGAATAAATAAAGAGCGAAGACAATGAGTCTCAGAGAGGGGCAGGCCACAAAGCAGGAAATGAAAAACACCAGGGCAGCAAAAACACACACCAACTGTCACAGGATCAATCACACGCTCAACCGTTCTGCAGCGTTTTTATGAAGTGAGGAAAGAATTGTGGTCGGTGTGGCAGTGAGCGATTGTTCGCTCCAGAATTCACCTGATATTATTCAGAGCAGGAGTTGCGTGACATGACATGAAAACAAAAAAGTACCGAGTGGAAAAAGAGAGTAAAAGGTTTTGAATCCATTAAAAAAGTGAGTAGATAGATAGATAGATAGATAGATAGATAGATAGATAGATAGATAGATAGATAGATAGATAGATAGATAGATAGATAGATAGATAGATAGATAGATAGATAGATAGATAGATTATCAGCAAAGATCAAAAATAATTTGCGTGTTTGATCTCAGGATGCAGTGAAAGAGCTCATAACTGCTGAATCCTCACCCAAACTGGACCCACAGAACCTTTTCTGATTATATGAATCTCGATTTCTACAGCAGATTGTGACATGGAAAACCGTTCAGAATGCTGATGGTGGTGGGATGGTGCGAGGAAGGGTTTCCTGACATGCACATTAATGCAAACATTAATACCAAACAAACACCCTTTGAACAAAGTCTGAGTTCTGCAGCTCCACGTACAAACGGACAATTTATCAGTTTTGGATTCCAGGATGGCCACCAAGCCACTGTATATTTACACATTTCATGTTTTTGGCTTTATAATGTAGGAAACTTAAGTGACATAAACATTCATTTGCTGGCATTGACCTCTAATGGCTTCCATCCCAATAGTTAAGTAGCATCTGTGAACTGAGAAAAAAAAACACCAGGCATGAAAGATGATTTGGTTGATTGGGAAGATCTGATCCTATTATTTATCTAATATCAAATTATATTCTCATCTACAACAGAGCACCTTTGGTTACACCAATGCTTGCATCTCCTGCAATCTCACAGTAAAAATTCCAGCTTTGCACCAGTATTCCTATAGCGTTCCTAATAAACCGGCAGTGTGTTTCACAAGCAAAAACGGAATGTGTTTATGTCAGCACGGGGTCACAGCTTGCTAAAACGTTATGTGACATATGATTTTTTTTCCGTGTAAGGAATTTCAGTTTGACTCCGTCGTCCAATATCTTGCAGAAAATAAAAACTCCACCAATCGGCTTAGCGAGGGCTGGTGGCTGTACAGTAAACCCTTGACTTTCCGTTTGACGTCTGTAGCGGGTCGTTCAGGGGGGCCTCGTGTAAACAATTTTCACTCTTAAGGTTTCAGAGTGAATTGCGATGCGAAGTTCCTCAGAGAAACCAGCGGTTCCCAGAAGCAGACCTTTGAAATGACTAACTTGGTGAAGCGTTGAGGTGGCTTCTGCTGCCACTGAGTAATATTGAAGCGCAATGAGTCATTTAAAAGACAGAGCTGAAACCATTTCTGCTTTCTGTAAAAGGGATAATATTGCAAATGTGGGCCACAAAGGGGTAACCCTAAATGAGTCAAAAGTATCATACCGGCATCTGTGCAGACCTTTTTTTATTTTTTTTATGATCGCTTCATTGTCAACGCGTAGCTTCTGAAAAGATTATTCTTGCGTCTTCAGTGAAATTTTAACCCGCAGCATTCAGAGGCCACCGTCTGCACAAACACTTCCTGTGAAATTGACAAAACCCAGTTTCGAAGAAAAGAGCCTTTTTTTTTTCTTGTCTTTAATTCTTGTAATCTGCAAACTAATCTGGGAACTTCTGCAATACGAAGAAAATCTGTATATATAACTCAAATCCTGAAATGCCGAAAGAACTGAACTGCGAAATTGACACTTTTTTACTTCTATCTTTTCTCTTTTTTTTGAAGAGCGACCGAAGATATTTCGTTGATATTTCAGACCACAAAGCTGTCGAATGCGACATTGCCGGTTTCAAACAGGAAGCAGCTTGTTGTCCGACTGCCACTCTCCCCCTTCCCCCTCCTAAAAAACACTCCCACCCCCTGTAACAAAACCGCGACTAAAAACAGCCTGACGCAACAAACTTGCCGTAAACCTTGCGCTGTTAAATTTCCACCGTATTTCATATTGTGCAGAGACAAAAAGACAAAAAAAACTGTGCGTGGGACACGTCAATAACGTCTCAGAACGAAAGTCAGTCCGCAAAGATAAAGGGACGCTGACAGGAAGGGCAGCTCTCACCGCTGGAAATGTGTAGCTTCCGAAATCTGACGCAAAATCTTACACAAGCAAATTATAAATGTTAAAGCCGCAGGTGCTCCAGACACAAGTGTCACACTCCAAGCATCTAAGAAATAGTTTGACAAAAATGTTTTAATTCCACCACTGAATCGCTGTCGTTTCATTGTTTTCGTAAATAAAACACAACGGCCGAGTCTTCAAAACGTTCTAAAATCTTTGTAAATTGCAAATAAATACTAAACTGAAGCAGTACAGTAAATACGCCAGCCTTGTAGCATGTTTTAAAAGGAGGCGGAGCCTGGCTAGAGGCGTGATTAAAAAATTTAAATACATTCGTCCAAGATGGCCGCCACGTAACAGTAAAGTCAGACTGTGATAATATGCTTATATCTGAATTTGAGGTGACATTCATTCGGGGATGCAGAAATTCATTAGGTGACATAAGCATTCATTAGGTGACTTAAATACTCATTAGGTGACGAGGACATTCATTAGGTGATGTAAAGATGCATTACGTTGCACAGACGTTGCACAGGCGTTGTCTTCCATTAGTTGACACAGATGGTTAATTGGTGACGTAAGCTACCATTTGGTGACATAGGCATCGGCGTCCACTGGGTGACATACACTATATTGCCTGAAGTTTGCGGACACCTGGTCATAAGTACGGTGGAGCCACATTTAGCTGCAATTTGCTCTTATAATTTCCTCCATTCTTCTGGGAAGATGTTTCACTAGATTTTTAAATGTGCTAATGGAGATTTGTGGATATTCATTCATCCATAAGGGTGTTAGTAAAGTCAGGTGATGGAGGTGAGGTGAGGAGGCCTGGGGTGCAGGTATATATATTATTATATATACTTTCCTATATCCCATATGTCATTCTTGATATTAGTAGGTGACATACACGTTCACTTGGTGACACAGACCTTCATTAGGTAATGTATACATTCATTAGGTCACATAGACATTCATTAGGTTGCACAGACTTTTGTTCGGTGATAAAGATTGCCGTTTCGTAACACAGATATTTTTTGGATGACAGAGACTGTCATTAGGTGACATAGACCTTCATTAGGTGATATAGATTTCCATAGATTTCCACTACAAAAGCTGTGTAGCCTCAGAGTGAAACAAGGAAAACAAACCCCAGTCACCTGATCATCTAGATCTGATTTACGTAATTGGAATTTTCCATCTAAATATTCTTTTAGCCCCTTAAAATTAATGTCATTGATAAGTTTAGTGGAATGACGTGTACTTTCTGAAGAAGTTGACCGGTTTGTTTAGGTGTTTCTGGCAGTGATGCGACCGATCGTCATCAAATAAAACGTAAATCGTGTCATGAATGTGTGGAAATTCAGCCTGTGGGCTTCAAAACTGTGAGACTGTTTAAGCATGTTTAAACTCACATTGTCAGCAGAGACTTGATCATGTTATGACACTGATGAGTATGAGTGTTGACCTACTGGAACACACATTCACACGTCAATTTAAAAGTCTTGCAAGACGATAAACGGGGGAAAAAATTGCAACTGAGTCATAGCAGCCCTTTGAACAAGTGCTCATCTGGTGATTGTGAATTCCAACATTTCTTGAAGATTCACCCGTCCTGGTTTTTGTGAAAACACGGAAATTTTAACTCGAATTGCATGACCCAGAATCACAACCAACATGTTCTAGGGGTTTTTTTTTTCCATTATTTTTTCCAGTCTAATGTTGTTTCTATAGCAACAGCTCGCTTTATAGCAATAACCAAAGTCATATATACGTCGAATGTCAAAAGTGTGGAGTCTTTTATGGTTTTGAGGCACATGTATGTTCCTTTTGTTGTGAGTCACACATGGAGGTGGAAGCTTAATGGTTTGGGGTTGTTTTGGAGCAGAGAAGGTTCCAGAAGGTGAATGGAACCAACATGGCACCCATTCCATACTTTAACACCATGTAGTTCCATCTAGACCGCGGATCATTGGAACCGACTTCACCGTACAACAAGACGATGAGCCGAAGCGCACGTCCGAGTTCTGTACGTGTAATTAAATGATATCTATCATGGAACGACCTGCCCAGTCACCGCACCTAAATCCTTTTGAACTGCTGTGAGATGAACTGGATCAGAAAGACATCTTTGACCATTTTTACGAGAGGCACAGGAGAGTATTTTAGCTGAATGTTTGGAGAAAAACGAAGTGTCCAGATGCTGAGGGAGGATTTTTTTTCCAATGTAAATAAAGTTGAACATCTGGACATGTATAGATTTGTTTGTTTAGAGGAAATCTTCATACCATTACCGTTGCATAGAAACAAAAGGAGCATGCGTGTCTTTCAAAAACCATATAAAACGTTAACATTATTGACTAAAACAGTGTGAAACACAATGTTCACATACAGTACAAAATTTTATCAGTGATATTAAGATCAAATCGTATTAAAAATGCCATTCATATTTACTCGTCTGACATTGAATTTTTTTCACAGGATGTTTGTTCGAGACATTTTTTTGCAGCCAAAACACGCATGTTTTCTTAACCAAAGTCACGCTCCTTACCTGGTTCACCGGATTCTTCTGCTCTGTTCTTTCGTCCTCGCACACATCTATGTGTTCCTCTTCACCGCTCGGTTCTCCACGAGGCTCCAAAACTGAAAACAGAATCATGGTTTTATTACAGGCCTCAAGAAGACATAGACACATAAAAAAAAAAAAACGCATTGAGGACAGAAATACACACTGCTGCTGTTGTTTTTAGCGGTGTGATCATGTTTGTGATTGTGTTCCACTTTACACATGCATTTAAAACACACACACACACACACACACACACACAGATACACACTCTTCAGTAAAACCACAGGCAGCAAACACAAATCTACAGTGCGCTTTGAAAAGCGTTGCGGTGATTCGAATGCTGTACAAACAAACGTCGCATCTGCAACGAAGCTGTTCCGTCCTTCAGTCTTTCTCAAACGGGCTTTCACAGGGAGTGTGTTACAGAGTGTATTAGAGTCTAAAGCATGCTTTAATACACTGCACACAGCTAACAGATAAGCAAGATAAAGTCATTATATAATGCCTTTATCAAACTGTGTTAATTCTTTATTAGATTATTGCATCGTAACGTCTATAGATTACATCAATTATACTTAAATCATAATATAAAACTCATACATGCTTCTTCTCCAAACTTTTTTAGAGGCACACTATTGTATCAGATGTATCTGGATGCAGGACCATGACATTTTTCCTTCACTTGAACGCAATGTCCCTGTGCACAAAGCAGGAGCATCTCCTCAAAGATATGCTTTCCATTGGTGGAAGTGAAAGATCTCCTGCTATAAAGCTTCAAACCCTATTGAATTATTGTGAACGCTCAATGCAGCTGAATGAATCTCCATACGAATCTCCACAAAATCCAGTGGAACATCTTCCCAGAGGAGTGGAGCTTATAATAACAGCCCATGACAGTATTAGTTTTGGAATTGTATGTTCAAAACGCACATACCGATCTAATGGTCAGGCATCCGCAAAGTCGAATTGTATTTGTCACATACACATTCATACAGAGTACGACATGTATAATTTGTGATGCAAAAAGATCATTATAAATATCTGAATCTCCTGTAAGATCCACATTCTGAAAAATCAAAAAAAAAATTTACTTTTACTTTAAAAATGTCATTAAAAATGACTTGTATTTATAGATAAAAAATTAAAGATTATCCAAAAAGATTGTTCGTTTCTCTATTGCGGTGATTCGTGAAATCAGATTCGACGTGACGTGTTTTTTTTTTCTTGTATCTTGTACACTTCTGAGAATACTCGACTTTGCACCCCGTGAGGATTCCCAGTGCGGAATAAGGAACACGTCGTTCACATTTATTCGCAAGAAGCTCTTTCCTAGAGCGACTTTATTTTTCCTACAGAGATTATATGTAGCTCTGGTTTACTCTTCATTCGCATAAAAACCAAAATCCAAAAATGCTAAAAAAAAAAAAAAATAAAAAAATAAATAAATAAATAAATAAATAAATAAATAAATAAATAAATAAATCCAAGGTATAAAATAAGCAGGAAGAATAATAACAGTCATTTAATAAAAGAAAAAAACATCTCAGTTTCCAGTCGACTGAAGACCGGATGAAGAAAACTGTATGAGGTGAAAAAGCCTAATCACAATCTCACTTTAATTCTTTTATTAGTAATTTAACTTTTAATGCGGTGATAAAAATAAATAAATAAATAAATAAAAAACTGCAACATCTGTGCTCTGAATAAACGCCCATGCAACTTTTTCAACATGCACTTATGGTTATAGGGCACAAAAGTGTTGACTTGTACTTCCAGAAATACATGAGAGAGAGAAAAAAGGACTGAAATGACAAGTGAGAGAGAGAGAGAGAGAGAGAGAGAGAGAGAGAGAGAGAGAGAGAGAGAGAGAGAGAGAGAGAGAAAGAACTGTTCTAATATGAAACCGCATGCTTACAAACCTTGCTTCCTGTCTGTGTGTATAAACCACAGCTTCATGATGCCTCTGTCTAATATAAAATATTACTGCACAAACACGGCCCGGGGATTTCCATCCACTTTCTAAATCATATATAGTGTATCGACTTTTATTATCCGAAACATCTTCTCTGTACAGATATCAGTGTTCAAATCACTCAAGAATTAGTCGACTACCGTGTTGAGGGAATCCGAAAATCCGAAAATAGTGATAATGTGCCACAGTGGGAAAATCGTTTTTTATCACTCTCATCACTATTACATATTATTCGTTATAGCACTGCGGGATTCATCGCTCAGATCGGTTAGAAGGTGTTGCTGCTTTTCTTCAGATACGCAACATTTAAAAAGAGAAAGAAAGTAAAAATCCATGAGAGCTGCCACGAGCTTATTAAGACACATCTTGAAATTTGGCTGTAAAAATGAGCTGTGAAGGAACTACTGTTTATAGCTGCTATAATGAGTGAGAACAGGAACTGACTCGTTTCATAACTATAAATGGATATAAAAAAAGAGCACAGGGTGTTGATTTTAATACTGAATAAAAAGATTTGTCTCGGGGGAATTGCTGTGGTATAAAAGGGGAATAAAACATAATTGGATGTGCGTGCGGTTACCGGAAAATGATCAAATTATGTGGTTGATAATAAACACATACACACACATATACACTCTCACACTTACTCACACTTGTGTGTGTTTGTGCATTTGCGCTTCTTCATTTGCAAAAAGCTTTTGTTTCGAATTATAGACTGGCTGTGGCCTGCACCCTACCCAACTTCTCCTTCCTCACTTCACCGCTCCTTTCCACACATATCAGAGGACGCTGCGCTTTCGAGATCACACACTTCCTGTGCTGCGGCAGTCTTTTAATTATCTGACTTCTGCATTTCGTTTGCATCGCCGCAGATGCACGGACGAGGCGTACAGGAGCCACGAACACGCCCAGGTTCTCGACACTGATTTCTGCCACTTGCGCGAGTTTTTCGCTAAAAAACCGCTCTACGTCAAGTCGTTGCGAAATTCCTCGGAATCGTTGTGACATCGGCTTCACAGCAAAAAGTGATTCAATTGATTCGAATCTAAAGTTCAAACTCAGGACTTCCTCGCCAGAGAGAGACTCTGTAAGGCTTCGTATGATCATGAAGGTATATTTACGGGAAAAACAAGAAATCAATTTTCGCCCGTCCTGGTTGACGTGCAAAAATTTTATCGCTCGCTTTGATTTAAAAGCTCCACCCTGACGCCTTCCATCTGTGTTTTTTTGTTTGTTTTTTTTCGTCACGAATGCAGCGACGAGATCACAATGAATCACTGCATAGTGTTTCAGTTCATGTGATTATAAGTGATTAATAGTAATTCATAGTGATTATAAGGTCCTGAGGTGAACACCAGGTTTTCCCGTTCAGAGAAAGATTCTGTACCATAAATATAAAGTTATATTTCTTTTATATGTCATTTATATCAATTCATCATTTATTTAACCCATTGTGTTTTCATGGTTATCCGATCACAGTTATCTAATCACTCATGCCCAGACTGTAACCTGAGCTCTAAGTTACACTATAAACTGTGTGTGGCGCAAGTTCCAGATTTGCACAATAAACTAAGTTTTCATGATGAATAAAAATCAAGCGGATTTGAGGAGCCGGTGGTGGTAAATGACCTCAGTGGGTTTAAAAGTTGCGTAGCTGGTGGAATTTTTCAAGTCAAGAGTTCAAACCGGATGTCTCGTCTTTATCTTTTTAGTTTTGGTGCCCAGTGTAAGATTGGATGATTTGATGTTTGTTTGTTTTTTTTTCGTGCTCTGAAATGCTTTTCTGCTTATTACAGCTGAAAATATTTATTATTCGAGTTACCAGAGCCTCAAATCGCTCCATCATTTCTTCCAAAAAACAACAACAACAAAAAAAACCCAACAAAAACAAAACAAATATTATATATATATATATATACACACACACACACACACACACACACACACACAAAAATTATATATATACACACACACATATATATATATATATATATATTATTATTATTATTATTTTTTTTCTTGCTCAGTGTAATATATATATATATGTGTGTGTGTGTGTGTGTGTGTGTGTGTGTGTGTGTGTGTGTGTGTGTGTGTGTGTGTGTGTGTGTAATTTTTGTTTATATTTATGTTTTTTTTTCTTTTTCATTTTTTTTCCACTTTCTAAAACACTCCCTCTCACAACCAAGTTACAGAGATCACACATTTGTTCCCCCCTCATTCTGCCGTTTGATACAAACATTGGCTGAACATTGATCGGCATGATTTTATGTATTAACCCCTGTCCTTTCTAAACCTCTCCGTCCCCATAATCTGAATCAGATGATACTGTGTAAACTGTGAATCTATCAGATGCGGAATTTTACGCTTGCAGCACTACTGTACTGTGTTTCTGTTTCCTTTAACCACTTCCTGCCTACTTCTGCCTACAGACACAAATATCTGAGTTCATGCGTTACTTGACACAACCTCGAACTTTTTTTTAAATCTCACCCCAACCCGCTTTATATGGTTGATTAGGATTATACACAGCACTTCCTGAAACGGAGTTTAATAAAAACGTTGTGTGGTACAGTGTCTCACACGCACGCACACGTCCTTTTCTGGTCCAATAATATATCATACAATAAGCACATAAATACATACAATCAGGAAACACTATATAACAGTTCTATTATCTGCTTACAATAATACGCTTTATACAAAATGAATGTGTTATGAAGTGAATAATTTTGTAATATATTTATTATAATACTACTTTGACTAGACGTCCTCTCGTTCAGTCTCATTTAGAGTTTCGTACTGAAATTTGCATTATTTTTACAAAATCTATAGATTTTTATTATTTATTTCATTTTTTATTTATTCAATTGTACTTTTTAAACTTTTAATTATTTTAATTGATTATTTGATTTTACAGCTCTTTGAGAGAGCCCGTGTATGAATAATTTATAATGATGATATCAGTATTTTTATTACAGTATTCACTTCACCACTATCTAGCTATGTACATAGATAGATAGATAGATAGATAGATAGATAGATAGATAGATAGATAGATAGATAGATAGATAGATAGATAGATAGATAGATAGATAGATAGATAGATAGATAGATAGAAATGACAAATAAAAGCAATATATAAAAAAAAAATCTAATCTGACTTACCCATTGTAAACGTGTGTCTGTCCCCAAGCTTCAAATCCGTGTGTGTGTGTGTGTGTGTGTGTGTGTGTGTGTTTGTGTGTGAATGTCTTCCTTTAGTGTGTATTCTCGTTTATGCTCGCTCTCTCACCGCAAGGCTTTGGGCTTTCGAAATTTCGAGGTCTGAACCAGATTGGTTGTACCAGTTGTCATTGGGCAGGAAAAAAAAAGAAAGAAAGAAGAAAAAAAAAAACACAACACACTTTCACTTCCTTACTTTTTCAAGCAAAGGATTATGGGTGATGGAGTTTATTTTTATGACTTATTATTACTGCTGTGATCATATCAAGTTCTACAGGGGTGTGAAACAATGTGATATGTGTTTGATATGTGATGTGTGGAGGATAATATCAGGGTAATATATACATATAGGGTTGGGGTTAGACGAATACTAATTAATGAAACATTAATATTTAGTATACTCATTATATATTATTATTAGAGTAATAACTATGTTATTATTATTATTATTATTCGAGTAATAACTGTAACTATTATTTGAGTAATAACTTTATTATTAATATTATTTGAGTTATAACTGTTATTATTATTATTTGCGTAATAACTTTGTTGTTAATATTTTTATTATTTGAGTTATAACTATGTTATTATTATTATTCGAGTAATAACTGTTATTATTATTATTTGAGTAATAACTGTTATTATTATTTGAGTAATAACTCTGTTATTATATATATATTCTTATTGTCATTTGGAAAGAATTACAGTACGGTTCTGGGTGTAAACCTTCTTCTGGAGCTTTTATAACACAGTGAACCTCTAAAGAAACTCAAAACAAATTATTGCTAATGTTCCTCTAAACACCTAGAACTTGTCTTTAGAACTTGGAGATTTGTTAGAATGGGTTCTTGAAGAGTTAATTACAGGTTCTTTGTATGACAGGTTCCACCCTGAGCCTTTTATAGATTAGAGTTACGCTGCGTTCTGCATGTTCTGATGAGCTGTCCCACAGTGTTTGCTATGAATCATGGTTCCCCTTTGTTCCAGATAACCAAAGCTAAAATTCAACCAAAACAAAAGAAATGCCTCATGAAAACAAAAATCATAAACTGTAGATACAGTAAAAAAAAAAAAAAAAAAAAACGATGGCAAGAAAATCTAGATCTTAAATAGCGGTGCTACTGAGACATAATGAGACACAGATGAGAGTCATCAATGATACAATGTGGGTGCTGATGGTAATGTAATGGCACTCGCTAGCAAGTTATTACACTTTTGTGGTTTGTGAACATTTAATTATTTGGGGAGTTTTTCATATCTTAATTAAAGGGTTGTTTAGCTGTGTTTGATCAGAAAACTCTAAACCACTGAATAAACAATTAAAAAAACGATTTGTATCTATGAATATTTATTTGTAAGTATATGGGAATAATGTTTCTGTTTTTTTTTTTTTTTCTGTTTTCTAATTTGCTTTTAAGGAGATCAAACTTCTTTTACTCGGATCAAAACTTCATATAACAGAAATCCTTTTTATGTCGGTCCACGAATTGCAAAGAAAGAAAATAGATCTGTGATTATGTTATTGAATTTATTTTCAGTAAAAAAAACAACAACAATGCAGAATAATAATAATGATTATTATTATAATAACTATGAAAAAATATATATTTTGCTTAAAGAAAGACATAAATGTGAAACACAAATACTTATTAGGCATTTGGAAAATGTTATCTTTCATCTGTAAACTACTTTGCATATTTCACTTTGTGTTTATTTATGCAAATATTATGTAAATCAAATGGGGGTTTTATTTATTCTAAAAGGAAATGACAGGTTTATTTTGTAACCAACTGTAATATCAAATTCTACGAATTTTTACTCAAAAATTAATTACATTTAAATTACTTTTAAACATTATTTCTCAAGCTACTGACTCACTGACTCATTAACGGCTCATTTTCCTGCTCAGAGGAAACTCCTGAGGAAACAGAGTTAAAATGCGGCACATTCCCTTTTAAAGGTTTATGCTGAGATATAAGTGAAGTCAGTTGAACTAGTGACATTAACAAGGTTTGTAAATATCTAACAAAAAAGCGTTTTGTTTTGAGCCACTGACTTCTTTTTCCACTGAGGTACGTTGGAGAGCAAGTGATGACTAACATGGATGGCGCCATTTCAGCTCAACCGTTTCTCATTTAATTGGCCGACTTTAAAAATCTTTAAATATTGGGGGGTTTTTCTTACCAGAAAAAAAACAACAAACTTTTCGTTTTTTAATTCTTATTCTCTAGATGTTTGGGTTTTGGGGGGGAGGGGGAGGGGGGGGGGATTATTAATTTCCCCAAATACTGATCTAAATGTTTATCTTATTGATGGTGGTTATTTACATTGATATATTTTATGTAAAACATTTTTGTTAAAAGTTAATACCAAAGGTTAAAGAAGTATGTCCTATTATGCTTTTCAAAAAAAAAATATATCTAAAAACGATTAATAAATAAAAGTATATACACTGTTTTGAATGTATGATATGAATGTGTAAAACATAAAACCGATTCTATAGAATTTTTCGTAACCATTTTTTGGTTAAAAAAATAAATAAATGTGTATCGATTGTAAGCTGTGACCGTAAACTGCGTATCGATTATAATAAGTGTTTTGATCATGTCAGAAATCAGATTTTATCTGTGTTTTTGGTGTATTTTACTTCTTCTTTTTTGTTTCCTTGGAAATGATGGAGAACGGGGGATTGCCCCGATCCAGAGACGAGTACTTACGGGTCTGAAGAGGCACAGGTGAAAGTTCTCGTCAGAATTTCCCCTGAGTGATCATTACCTCAACAACAACAACAGCTCAGAAAGTAAGTTGGATAAAATCGAGTTGCAAAATGATTTGCAAGTTAAATCAGCCTTCTAGAATAATCTGTAGCATAAATTGTATTTATTTATTATGCCAGTTTTGCTCTAGTGAGAATAACAATTCTTTTTTTTGTTTGTTTTTTGCGTTAATCAGTGCCGATCACTGCGATATAACTATATTGTTTTTTTTTTTGTTTTTTTTTTTAACAAAAAATGACAGATAACATTGTTCTATTTTGCCCTTTTTACAAAAATTCAACGGCAAAACAAAAGAAAACTGGAAATCCCCATAGTGATTATAGAGAAAAATATTAACAGCTGCCTTTGTTTTGAATCTGCAAGAGATTCTGGGTTAAAACTGCACAAGGTTTTGGCTGCTGAAAGTTTCGGATCTTTGTTATGGAGGGGCCTCTCAATCTCGCTCTCTCTCTCTCTCTCTCTCTCTTTATCTCTCTCTCTCTCTCTCTCTCTCTCTCTCTCTCTCTCTCTCTCTCTATCTCTCTCTTTATCTATCTGTTTCTATCAGTCTTTCTCTCATTGTCTTCCACCTGCCCGGATAGTCCCTGACATTTAACCGCGTTTAACCTTTAAATGTCAGAACGAATAACAGAGACCTCAGCCCAGAGGACAGGCACAACAGAGACGAGTTTCTCTGGTAAAAAATATTAGACAAAACATCCGCCTTTCTTTATTATTAGGAACATGAGAAGTGGTATTACTGCTGCTGTACACCCCCTTCCACACACACACACACACACACACACATGTCTGCAAAGTGTGCCGAGGGGATCCGTGAAAATGTGTGAAAAATCAACACGCTTACGATCATCATGTGTTTTTTTATGCGCTGTGTCGATCTGCTTTCAACTTCCTGTAAACCTAAAAAATATTTATTTCTTTATATTATTTCTTTATTCACAAATCGTTTAAATAATTATATTTATTATACTAAAAGCCACAGTTTTCACCCATGCCTGGAATAAATACAATTTATTGCTCATATCAGTGTTTATTATTATTATTATTATTATTATTATTATTATTATTATTATTATTATTATTATTATTATTATTAATATTAATATTAATATTAATATTATTATATGGTTATATCATTCTGGGTTTTTTTCCTTCCTGAAAAATTTGCATAAAAGAGGTGAAGGGAAAAGCGATCTGATCATCAGGGTATGAGTAATCAGGTATGTGATTAACAATTATTAATGGAAATAAGTTTTTATATGTTTGTTTTTTGATAGATTTTCTCAGTAATTAGTAAAACACAAATCCCAGATATTATATATATGTATATGTGTGTGTGTGAATATTATAATAATATAGATCAATAGAGATTGATAAATATTTTGGTACAAAGGTCCTCTGAAGAATATTTTCCATGAGGTTCATAACATGATAAATATCTTCAGTGGAATATTACCACATTCATTTGGTAACTCACCTGCTATCAGCCCCCTTAATGCTCCTACCCTCAGCAACTTCCACCACCACCAGCAGCACCAGCAGCAGCAGCAGCACCACCACCACCACCACCACCACCAGCACCACCTGCAGCACCACCACCAGTAGTACCAGCACCACCTGCAGCACCACCACCAGCAGTACCAGCAGTACCAGCAGTACCAGCAGTAGCAGCAGTAGCAGCACCAGCAGCAGTAGCAGCACCAGCAGTACCAGCAGTAGCACCAGCAGCAGTAGTAGCAGCAGTAGCAGCAGTAGCACCAGCAGCAGCAGCCCCCTGACAATTCTGACATGTGATATTATCTGAAGTGATATTAGTGAGATGGAAATTAGTATAGTTTCAGTCTGGCAGATTCAGTAGTGCATCTTACTCAGCCTGAGATCACACCATGCTTTCAGAATATCACAGGACCACACGTATGTGTGTGTGTGTGTGTGTGTGTGTGTGTGTGTGTGTGTGTGTGTGTGTGTGTGTGTGTGTGTGTGTGTGTGTGTGTTAAGCATTTCAAATTAACACTGCTGAGAATTTTGTGACATCTATTTAAGATCTTTATCATATTTGTGTGAGAACTTTATAAGGTCTGTGTGAGAGCTGTATAAAATCTGTGTGAGAGCTGTATAAGGTCTGTATAAGGTCTGTTTGAGAGCTGTATAAGGTCTGTTTGAGAACTGTATAAGGTCTGTGTAAGAGCTGTATAAGGTCTGTATAAGGTCTGTGTGAGAGCTGTATAAGGTCTGTGTGAGAGCTGTATAAGGTCTGTATAAGGTCTGTGTGAGAGCTGTATAAGGTCTGTGTGAGAGCTGTATAAGGTCTGTGTGAGAGCTGTATAAGGTCTGTGTGAGAGCTGTATAAGGTGTGTGTGAGAGCTGTATAAGGTCTGTATAAGGTCTGTGTGAGAGCTGTATAAGGTCTGTGTGAGAGCTGTATAAGGTCTGTGTGAGAGCTGTATAAGGTCTGTATAAGGTCTTTGTGAGAGCTGTATAAAATCTGTGTGAGAGCTGTATAAGGTCTGTATAAGGTCTGTTTGAGAGCTGTATAAGGTCTGTTTGAGAACTGTATAAGGTCTGTGTAGGAGCTGTATAAGGTCTGTATAAGGTCTGTGTGAGAGCTGTATAAGGTCTGTGTGAGAGCTGTATAAGGTGTGTGTGAGAGCTGTATAAGGTCTGTATAAGGTCTGTGTGAGAGCTGTATAAGGTCCGTGTGAGAGCTGTATAAGGTCTGTGTGAGAGCTGTATAAGGTCTGTGTGAGAGCTGTATAAGGTGTGTGTGAGAGCTGTATAAGGTCTGTATAAGGTCTGTGTGAGAGCTGTATAAGGTCTGTGTGAGAGCTGTATAAGGTGTGTGTGAGAGCTGTATAAGGTCTGTATAAGGTCTGTGTGAGAGCTGTATAAGGTCTGTGTGAGAGCTGTATAAGGTCTGTGTGAGAGCTGTATAAGGTCTGTGTGAGAGCTGTATAAGGTGTGTGTGAGAGCTGTATAAGGTCTGTATAAGGTCTGTGTGAGAGCTGTATAAGGTCTGTATAAGGTCCGTGTGAGAGCTGTATAAGGTCTGTGTGAGAGCTGTATAAGGTCTGTATAAGGTCTGTGTGAGAGCTGTATAAGTTCTGTGTGAGAGCTGTATAAGGTCTGTATAAGGTCTTTGTGAGAGCTGTATAAGGTCTGTATAAGGTCCGTGTGAGAGCTGTATAAGGTCTGTGTGAGAGCTGTATAAGGTCTGTATAAGGTCCGTGTGAGAGCTGTATAAGGTCTGTGTGAGAGCTGTATAAGGTCTGTATAAGGTCTGTGTGAGAGCTGTATAAGGTCTGTGTGAGAGCTGTATAAGGTCTGTATAAGGTCTTTGTGAGAGCTCTATAAGGTCTGTGTGAGAGCTGTATAAGGTCTGTATAAGGTTTGTGTGAGAGCTGTATAAGGTCTGTATAAGGTCTGTGTGAGAGCTGTATAAGGTCTGTATAAGGTCCGTGTGAGAGCTGTATAAGGTCCGTGTGAGAGCTGTATAAGGTCTGTATAAGGTCTGTGTGAGAGCTGTATAAGGTCTGTGTGAGAGCTGTATAAGGTCTGTATAAGGTCTGTGTGAGAGCTGTATAAGGTCTATATAAGGTCTGTGTGAGAGCTGTATAAGGTCTGTATAAGGTCCGTGTGAGAGCTGTATAAGGTCTGTATAAGGTCCGTGTGAGAGCTGTATAAGGTCCGTGTGAGAGCTGTATAAGGTCTGTATAAGGTCTGTGTGAGAGCTGTATAAGGTCCGTGTGAGAGCTGTATAAGGTCTGTGTGAGAGCTGTATAAGGTCTGTGTGCGACCTGTATAAGGTCTATATAAGGTTTGTGTGAGAGCTGTATAAGGTCTGTGTGAGAGCTGTAGAAAGCGATGTAGTTTATATTCGCCAGGACCTGAAAGGACCTGACTCTGTTAATACACATTAACACCACATTAACACTCTTTTTTCTCAGAGGAGAAGCTCAAAGTTTCTGTTAGAGAGACAGCACCGGTTTGTGAGTTCAAACCCGAGATTCATGGGCAAAACCCCTTAACTCTTAACTGCACAGCTGTAGAGCATGTGCGAATGGCCTTCTACCTCCTCGTTCAGTCATTCTGAAACCAATATTTTTAAATGAGGACAATTCTGATCTAAGACCACCCACAGACTGAAACATCATACTTTATTCCTCATACTGAAAATCAGCAGCACCACAAACACTCATCACATTAATGAAAAAATAACCATTGATACCCAATAAATCTCTAAAGAAACTTTTTTTGATTGCGGACAATTTGCAAATCCGGTAAAAACGTATAGAGGCATGATGTTAATGTGTTAATGTGACAATAACGGTTGCTAAGCAAAAATTCAACTTATTCCACTTTTATTTGTTTCGAGCGTTTTACAGTGGAAATTGTCTCGAAGCAGCTTTAAACAGTTAAAGTGGTAATAAGATCATTTAAAACAATGTGTAAGTTTATTGCCTATAATTTTGTTCCTCATAATTGTGTATTCCTGATAATTGAACCAGTGGCGACTGTGGTGAAGGAAAAACTCCCTGAGATGGTATGAGGAAGAAACCTTGAGAGGAAGCAGACTCGAAGGGACACCGAATGTCCATTCATTGCAGTTCCATTATTGAGGTGTGTAGTAATAGGTGTCCTGAGCCACTGTAGTAGACTGTTGATACAAATTACAGTCTGAATCAGTCCTTAAAGTTCTGCAGTTGTTCAGCGGCTTCATCGATCCTCAGTCTGTAGATGTGGAACAATCCCCAGCTGCACAGAGTGGTCTTAATAAGGATGGACTCCATCCAGAGGTAGGACGTCAGGATGAACCAGGCAGATATGAAGAGAAGAAAGGACAGGAATGGTTGTGGTCTAAGACCTAAAGAATTGGTGGGATGAATGATCTATCTATAACACACTTAGTATCAGGTTCAGGTGTCACCCAGAGGAGTTCCCTTTTGAGTCAAGTTCCTCTCAGTGTCCGTTGTTGTGGATTTGGTTTTTGAATGGCACTTTTGTAATTGATTCAATGTTCCCTGATGGAGAAGAGAGCGTCCTTTCTTATTTGGATTTTATCAGGTGAATCCGATCCAAGCATGCAGCTGAGCATTTAATGACTAAACTTTTGGATTAGATTTCACCTGACTTTGGAGAGAAACCGGATAAAACCAGAAGCCGTTTGATTCTCCATCGCTTGTGATCAAGGCTCAGAGAAACTTTGACTCAGCACTCACAAATCATATCCAGCATGTGGTCCATCATTTCAGTACAAACACTAATGCACTTGATGTACTTCCCCTCTTCACTTTTCCAGCCAGTGTCACGTCCTCGAGCGTACCGAGTGACAAGGCGACAGGAAAGAAAAACGTCAGCAGTCTTCACTCCAGAAGTAATGGCACCCTGGATTGGTGGGAGGGTTGTTTCTTTTTTCTTCTTTTTTTTTTGGGGGGGGTGCCATTTTTTATTTTGGGATTCAATCAAGAAGGGAACTTTAGGAAGATGTTTTATAGTAAACTGAAATGTTAATGATTATAACTGAAAGGAATATGCACGTGCTTTTAAAATCAGTTTAATTTCCCGTATATTTGAAGATCTAAAGATGTACAAAAATCACGCTGATGTTATTTGAAAAGTAGAAAAGTCTCAGTGTGTCAGGGGTTGAGCTTGAACTCTGTCGTGAAGCTGCTGAGTCGATTCTGGAGTTCTGCAGTCACGCTCAAGTAGACAGTTAAAGTGGGGTAACGGAGGGAGTTCAGAAAATTGTAAATACGTGCGAGTGAGTCACTGAGTGGAACAGCGAAGGACTTCAGGGCCTCAAAGATGTACGTGTGTGTGTGTGAAGGCAGAGGAGACAAAATTCCCCTTTTATTCATCTCAGGCAGAGAAAAGAAAGAGATAGAAATAGAGAATAAGGGTGAAAAAAAAAAGTCCAGATGCAGAAAGACATTAAAGAGTTAACCAGAAATCTTGTCATCCCTTTCAACGCTCTGAGATCTTCATTTGACTCACAAACCTGGGAACTTTGAGCACGATCGATTACTTATTTCGTATCTGTAATATCAGAAACACGGCATGTTCGAGATTTTCGACGTGCCGGCCTTTTCATGTGCACCAACGCCGTTCTGATATCGGTGGAACGCGGTGTTATCACAAAGCAAAAAAAAAAAAAACCCACAAGTGTTTTTGTTCCTCTTTAATCTAAAATGTAATACATTCCATATAAAGAACCGTTTCTTCCTTCAAAACACACAAAAACAGGGAAGTAGATTTCAGCTTAAATTTTTGGTTTTATGCTCCAAAGTGGTGGCAGATGAAAATCAGGGTTAAATTATTGTTATTTGAATCATCTTTTTTTTTCTTTTTTTTTTTTTTTTCTTTCATGTATTTTTTTAAATCCTGAAATATTATAATAATATCATAATAATATCATAATATATAATAATTATAATAATTATTATTATTAATAATATTATTATAAATCTATAATAATAGCATATTACAGAATGACAAATTACATACAACAGAATGTGGTTTGTTTTTTTTTTCGATAAAGAAATAAAACCTGGTTATATTTAGAATATGGAAATGCGTAGGCAAGTCCTGGTATCAGTATTATTTCTAATACCTTTATCTATAATCACATCTTTTACAAGTTTTGGAATAAAAATGAAAAAAACATTAAAATAATTAATGAATATAAGTAGAATGGATTAAATAATGCAACCAAACACTAAACACAATTACAATAATTATAAAAAAAAAGATGATATTAATGTATGTTGAAAGATCAATCACACACACACACACACACACACACACACACACACACACACACACACACACACACAGGTTCAGACGTCAAATGTGGTTTGAAGTGACTCGATTCAGGAGTTGTATTACCCACAATGCTGAGTTTTCCTTTGACTACTGCGACTACAGATGAACATATTTCCATCCCATGCTGAAGTCATGACATCACACGAGATTCTTCAGCAACTGTGCATCAGCCTGAAACATTTCTCAGAAAGTCACAGAACAGTTTTTTTTTTTTTTCACTTTATATGAAGACTTTCATGTGTGTTCATGTAACACAATTACAATTCAAACTTTCCAGCTTCCTTCCTCCAGGGTCTATTTCACTATTCCAAGATTCCGATTTATGAAATTCCAGGATTCTGAGTAGATTCTGTGTAGAATTATTTGTCGAAATTCGAATTGAAATCAGACGCCAGGCCCAGGCTGGCCTGCAGTTCCTCTCGGCTTTTGCAGAAGTGCAGTGATATTTTTTCCGTCAAGACATTTCTTACTTCCTTTTTCTGAATAAAGTTCATATTGTGCTAAAATTCAGCATGACCCCATGCAGAGGACATTGACTCCGTAGCTTCCTCGTAGCGCAAAAACAACTTGCAGAAGTGAGAATAAAGTGCACTCTGAGAATATCGGTGTGTGTGTGTGTGTGTGTGTGTGTGTGTGTGTGTGAGTGTGTATAAGGTTTAACAAGCACTTGCACTCCTTTTTTATTAGATTGATAGTGTTTGATGATCAAAGCATGGATTTTTTGCACAAAACTTCGACGCACGTTTACAAAGCACATCGAATTCCATACGGAAGGGAGAACGTGTGTATCCTGGGTGAGAGGAAAAGCCGGGGTGAATGATCACATGCATGCATATGCATATGGGGGGTGGAATTTTTCAGTTATAATTTCAGCTAAAATCGATTCTGCTCTCAGAAAAAAAAAAAAGGGGAAACGTAAACTCTGTCTTTTGCACTGAAAGTGAAACTTTGGGGTTACAAAACAGAAAATCCCCATGTTGATTTCTCTTATTCCAGGAAACTGCCGTGTGTTTGACGCTTCGTGCTTTTTGTTAAGGTTCATTACAACTGCACACGGAGCACAAAAAAAAAAAAAAAAAAACCCGATTATGTTCACAATAATATTTGGATTTGGACTAAAAACCACTTTTGTATTTTGTAACTGAAAATGTTCTATATTTCAGAATGTGACTCATAACACAAGTCAGTCATTTACGTATATGTAGTGCACAGGGGTGGGAGGGAGTTTGGTGGTTAAAGGGGCACTTGGGCCGAAATCTCACATTGAATCATCGATGCATCTGTTGCAAACCGCAATCGACTAGATATTTTAAAGATAGAGGTGTGATCAGGACTGGGTTTTTCATCCCGTCCCTTTCAGTTTTCCAAGAAACCAATTCCATCGCATCCTCCCCATTAAAAAGGACCTGTTCGCTTTATAAGACACACCAATTCCTCCAGTTCATGTGGTAGAAATCCTGAGGCTGAAAACATCTGCTTCTGCACACACTCCGGAACAAACCTACCAATTCCTCGTTTAATTACAGACACTCATGACCAATCCTGCTTTCATCTGCAGAAAGTTGAATCTTTGACCACCTGCTTATGATGAATCATTTCAATTCCACCTCCACGTTAACAACATTCATGAAGAAACTTTGACCAATTCCACCTCCTCATGTGGAACCTTAAAAAAAAAAAAAAATCCCACCTCCTCATGTGAAAACTTTGACCAATCAAACCTCTTCATTTAGAAACTTTGAACAATCAAACCTCCCCCTGAAGAACCTTTTAAAAATGTCACCTTCTTATAGAAACAATGACCAATTGTTTCAAATGTTGAACCTCCTCATGAACATCACCAATTTCTGCAGACACTCCTGACCAGTCATGTGTGATTCTACAAATCACCTTGAACAATCTCGCTTGCTCCTGCAGACACTTTTCTGTGCAGAAAAGTTCACACATCATACCAGCTTTTGTAGAATGTACGACTTGGACCTGAACAAAACTTGAACCTGTCTTGCAGAAAACTGGCGCAACCCTGCCTGCTTTCACAGTTTCCCTTGAGCAATCCCATGTGGTCCTTCAGTTGCTCTTGACCAGATCTGCTTTTGAAAAAAAAATCCCATATAATCCTGCAGAAGGCTTCGTTAATGTCCCCTGCAAAATTCTCCAAAATCTCTGGACACGCTGCACTGCCTTTAACCTCGTGGTCCCTCATCGTCCCTCAAATGAGATGGAAATCAGGCTTAATCTTCCCACAGTGTGATTAAGGCGACAAAACCACATCCTTGAAATGCTCACTATGAAATTTGAGATTAGTTACATGAGCTCTAATCTCTTTTTTGTGTGTGTGTGTGTGTGTGTGTGTGTGTGTGTGTGTGTGTGTGTGTGTGTGTGTGTGTGTGTGATTTTAACTTAAACAGTTTATTGAGGCTGTCGCACCACAGGAAGTCCTGAAAGTCAGAAATAGTTTTGGTGTAACGTGATAAACCACAGACACCGCTGTCACTTACAGTTACACACTGCCCTCCCATGTCTCTTCTAATTAACGCCTGGGAACAAATCAGACGTGACTTTAATGACCGAAAATGAAACTGTAGAATGATTTTTAGAGACTGGTTTGATTTCTAGCCATCCAACGAACCAAAGATCCGATCAGAAAAGAAACCAGTGTTGGAGGTTTGGAAGAATGTAAGAAGAATATATGAAACATATCTGGAAAATAAAACAATTATTGGTACACCATGTAGCTACAGAACATCACATTTTTCTCCTTATGGCTTTGTGATTTTGACAGAAAAACTACCACTATGATCTTCTCACTTGATGTGGATGACCTAGTTTTATGGATATCTCTTGTTTTTCCTTTTCTTTTGCTTCTCCAAACCTGCTTGGAAACCACGCTTTGCTGCTCAGGATGATGTCCAGCATGGTTCCCCTGGAGGTACATGAGATGACTGCAGATTAAAACAGTCTACATCAGTACAGTAAGTTCAATACAGCTATATATATATATATATATATATATATATATATATATATATATATATATATATATATATATATATGTATATATATATCAGTGGCGGGCCGTGGATTTGGTACCTGGGCCTTCAGTGAGGACGTCCCCGACTTAATTTATCTCTTAATACCATCACTTCCACATCGCAATTATAGAAGTGTTTCACATCTGGAGGTAAAAAAACATTTAAATAAAACAGAGAAACCCATTTAAGACTCCAAACCTCTACACTGCAACCACAACTGTGCACCTACAACATCTGGAGCAGTTCAGAATCAATATTTGTCTAATAACATGACAAAAACTTTAAAAATATAAATAAAACACAACATATTTACCAGAGATGCAGACTCAAAATGTGCAGCGCCCCCTAGAGGCTGTAATCCAGTGGTACCGCTCGTATTCACTGGTCTGAAGGTGGAGAACAAACCCTTTCCTGGACTGAGACACGCTAGCTAGCTTCAGGGTTGGACGACCTCCTCACCATGTCTAGCGTTTCTTCAAAATGTATTTTGAAGTATGTCTGAGACCAAAACAATTTCTCTTCCTCTGTAGGTGTAAAAAA
>NC_139584.1:28919474-28956974 GCF_946808225.1 Silurus aristotelis | reverse complement strand
ATGGAGTTTTGTGGGCGTGTCTAAATGGAAAGCAGCCATGTTGGCTGTTTTATGTTTTTTTTTATTATTATTATTTCTATTAAGCGGAATTTCAGCAAAACTTTTGGATGCAAAATTATCCTTTAACGATGCTTTATGTGTGTGTGTGTGTGTGTGTGTGTGTGTGTGTGTGTGTGTGTGTGTGTGTGTGTGTGTTCTAACCAGGCTGTGGACTGGACGGTGTGTTGTCTGTGCTGCTGGCTGTGCTGCTGGCTGGCATACCCCTCTCTCTCTGTTGGAACATTTCTCTGGGGTTCACAGAACGCTGGGAGATGAGAGCAGCAGCATCCTGTTGAACACAACCACACCCACACCCACACCCACACCCACACCCACACCCACACCCACACACACACCCACACACACACACACACACACTTTGTTAACACCAAGCATCACACTACGGATTTCTGAAAGAACGAATGTGTTAGTAGCAGAGAGACTTAAGTGTGAAAGAGAGAGAGAGAGTGGTGTGTGTGTGTGTGTGTGTAAGATAGAAAGAGAGAGTGAGAAATGTAAGCCATCCGAAGCACTGTCTCAGATGGAGGGATAAAGGCGGTTATTCTGTAAAGTGAAGAAAAAAAAAAAGAAGGAAGGAGCAGGAAGACGAGTCCGAGCGAAGCTGAAAGACGAGTTGATCAGCGTCTCTCACACTCACGCACATTGGCTTTTTCCACAGATTCTGCACGCTTAAAGGATTTGGGTCTGTCTGTCGGCTCCTCCTCTTCCTGGCACACATAAATACACACTTTACATCCCAAATCACACTTTTTCCTTCTCTCACTCACACACACACACACACACACACACACACACACACACACACACACACACACACACACACACACACACACACACACCACACACACACACACCACACACACACACCACACACACCTAGCCTAATTGCTGTGATACATTTCTTCAGTGCTCATACAGACTTCTTGAATGCAGATATGTAAATTTTCTCTCTTTCACTCTCATACACACACACACACACACACACACACACACACAATTATTATTATTATTATTATTATTATTTTTATATCTCAGGCACTTTCCAAGCATACAAGAAATTAAATAAATAAATAAAAATTAGTAAATAAACATCACAGAATAAATCACAAAAATATAAAAGATCACATAAAAGCTTTCCTGAAAAAGGTGATGGTTTTAAAAGCAGATTTAAAAACACACATTTGTCCTTATTACACTGGTTACTCCTTAAAGGTGCAGTACGCAACAGTTCAAGGTGTTTTTAGGCCTTTAATCATCAGTCACATCAAAGACACTTTGATGTCACATAAAACGGTGATTTTGCCTTCTTTATTTTAGACTGGTTCTAATAATTTTTTTCTGGCCCAGAAATGAGCTTTACACCCATTCAGAGAGTTCTGTGTTGCTATGAAAAGTCGACTCGGGGGTTAAACACAAACACTGAAGGTGTCTTGTGGTTTACACGCTACATCACGTCACTTCTACACTCTCAATATTAGAGTGTAGAAGTGACGTGATGTAGCGTGTAAACCACAGGACACCTTCAGTTTTATTCTTATAGCAACTTTAACCACCGGATATACGGCAACCAATCAGAACCCAGGATCATCTCTGCTTGGAAAAATGGGAGGAGCTTCACTGTTAGTTGCTGAATAGTAACTATAATAATAGTCATAATAATATAAACAAGCAAACAAACCGATTTGTTTTTAAACACGACAAATATGGATGAAACGTGGGAATTGTTTGAAAAAGTTCATCAGCAAAATTTGAAACAAATGTTTAATTTTTTTTAAAGAAGTCGTCTAGTCATTCAAGTAATAATTGTAGCTCCGCCCACACACAACAACAATAACAAAAAAAAACAAACATATAAAAAAAAAGTATAATAATAATGTACAACACTACTCTGTAGACCTGGTCTTATCTAAGAGATTAAGATTAACAAACACACACCCACACACACTTCTTATCGACGTATAGGTGTGTGTGTGTGTGTGTGTGTGTGTGTGTGTGTGTGTGTGTGTGTGGGTGGGCGTCTTGGTTACCTGCTGTTTCTCCTGCTTACTCTCAACTTGCTGCTGGTACTTCCTGAAACACAAACACAAGCTTTATCAGTCCACACACACACACACACACACACACACACACACACACACACACCTGCTAGTTGCTAGAGTATCACTATATCAGTATAGTGTGTGTGTGTGTGTGTGTCCCTTCTCACCTCGACTCGTCGATCTGTGAGGCTCTCTCTTTGGCCGCCTTCTCCCTCAGCACCGCCTCCTTGACCTCCCGATCCTTCCTCTCCTTCTCCAGCTGCTGACGCTCCTCATCCGCCTTCTTCTTCTCCTCCTGTCTTCGCTTCTCCTCATCTTTCTGAGGTTAAGAGGTGAAAAAAAGAGATGTATTTTAAAGCATCACTAAGCGCACGGGAGAATTCGAAATCAAATAAAATGATAATCTAATAATCTTCGGAAATGGTCTGGATTTCGTGTTGCGTTCTTCGATACACTTGTTTTTGTTTTTTTATACCTCCGCCTGCGCCCAGAAGTTATCCTTGTTGGTTCTCTTGATTTCGGACATCGCGTTGGTCTTCTGATACACAGAACCCTGCGAGAACAAAATGCAAATACGAGATAAAAAAACCTCACATGCAAGGGGGTCGTCTCCATAAATATTGGCACCTCTTAAAATAATTAGATCTGTTAAGTTCTCTAAAAAAGAATGCGTCCGTTATTTGTTCTTATAGATAATCTGTTATTATTTCCTAAAAGTCAACAATTTTCTTACAATCTTACACTCGGTACTTACTTCTTATTTAGTGCAATATGGGAGAAACGTGTAAATGATGGATGTGAGAGACAACGAACCAGTTATTTTAATAGATTTCCTCAAAATTCTACAAACAAAACCCCATAATTAAAATGTGAAAGAAGTTTGTTTCAAATCTTTGCAAATTTATATTTAGTTTTTTTATAGAGAGAGCCGTCACCCAGTCTGAGGTCCAGAGTGGTCTGGAGCAGGTTTTCATCAAGGACGTCATTGTACATTGCTGCATTCATCTCTTCCTCGATCCTGACTATTCTCCTAGTACCTGCTGCTGAAAAACATCCCCACAGCATGATGCTGCCACCACCATGCTTCAGTGTAGGGATGGTATTGGCCATGTAATGAGCGGTGACTGGTTTCCTGCAGACATGATGCTTGACATTCAAGCCTAAGAGTCCTTCAGGTGCCTTTTGGCAAACTCCAGGTGGGGGGTCATGTGCCTTTTACTGAGAAGTGGCTTCCGTCTGGCCATTCTGCCATAAAAGCCTGATTGGTGGAGTCCTACAGAAATAGTTGTTCTTCTGGAACGTTCTCCTCTCTACACAGAGAAACACTGGAGCTCTTTCAGAGTGACCATTAGGTTCTTAGTCACCTCCCTGACTAAGGCTCTTCTCCCCCTGAATGCTCAGTTTGACCCACTCAAGGAAGAGTCCTGGTGGTTCCAAACCTCTTCTATTTACGAATGGCTACTGTGATCATTGGGACCTTCAATGCTGCAGACATTTTTCTGTCTCCTTCCTCAGATCTGTGCCTCAAAACAATCCTGTCTCTGAGATCTACAGGCAATTTCTTGGACTTCATGGCTTGGTTTGTGCTTTGACATGCACTGTTAACTGTGGGACCTCATATAGATCAGGTGTGTCCCTTCCCAAATAATCTCCAATCAACTGGATTTACCACAGATGGACTCCAATCAAGTTGTAGAAACATCTCATTGATGATCAGTGGAAACAGGATGCACCTGAGATCAATTCTGAGTGTCACGGCAAAGGCTGTGAAGACGTATGTACACGTGATTTTTTTTGTTAGAAATTTGCAAAGATTTTGTACAGACTTTGTTCACCTTGTCATTATGGGATTTTGTTTGTAGAAAAACACAGAGAGACCAAAAGAATGAGCAGAGAATAAACGTTATAATGCAACAATGCATTGCTGTTCTTTAGAAACATGTCGAGGACACGCAATCACTCATTGATTTCGAATTAGATGGGGTGCCAATAATTCTGAAACCGGTAGATTTGCATTACTTTTACCTGTGTAAAAACGAATATACTACACACCACCTTGTGGCACGAGTCGCTGTGTCGGTCATGTCTGTGTAGGGGTGCCAATACTTTTGGATATGCCTTAATATTTGTTTGAAATTTGCAGTAAGACACAAAATTGTTGTTTTTATTTTTTTTTTGCTTTTTCCACCGCTACTGCAAGCTTATTAGCTTTGGGCGCGCGCGCGCGCGCACACACACACACACACACACACACACACACACACACACACACACACACACACACACTAATCTAGCACACTGAATCTAGCAAAAGTGTTATTATACTGGGTACTCCTTAAAGGTGCAGTACGCAATAGTTGAACGTGTTTTCATGCCTTTAATCATCAGTCACATCAAAGACACATTTTTACCATGAAACACTAAATTATTATAGAATATAATTAATAGTAATAGTCAGATTTTTTCTGGCCCAGAAATGAGCTCCACACCCCTTTCAGACTTGTGTTGCAGAGTTTAACCTTTTCACAGACTGGTTCTCCGAGTGGTTTTGCTCAAATGTGGTTTAAGAACATTTTGTGAGGTAACAGTTTGTTTCCTGTGTGAAGCAAAAACATTTCCCTTCAGCTTTTTTTGTCTGTATTTAGTCTTCCTACTTCACACAGGCATTCCTGTCTCTCATTCTAATCTCTTTATCTTCTTGTCCTCCTCCCCAGATTAATAAATGTCTCAGTGGAAGATATTTCAGACATTTCATTTTTCCACCCAACTGCATTTTTTCAGCCTTCCTCCTTCATAGGATTTAACATTAACTGAAAGCCGGATGAACTGAAATCCAGCTGTGGTGAGGCAAAGTTAACATCTGTACATAACACAGATGGTAAGATTCACTGATTTGCATAACGTGTGCGTTGGATACAAGTCGCCGTTTATATGGCGATGCATATGTTTTTAACATACGTGAGTAAAAAGACGATTTATTTATATATAATTATTAGTAGATGCGCTATAATTTTATTCTTTAGAAAGTAACCAATAATATGTAGATCGATTTCTTGTTGCTAGAACTTGTTTCTCGAGCGCGTTCTCTTAGATTAACATGGCAGAGGTAGAGCTGTAACTTCCTCTAGACACAACAGGAAAAGAACTGAATTGATTTGCTGTCTGTCTGAACCAATAAAATAAAAGTGAACTATCTGCACCATATTGAATTGCATAGTATAATTTTTTTTATTGAATCATATTGCAAATGATGATTCGTATTGTATCGGGTGAATCGTATCATATTGGTATCGGGTGAATTGTATTGTATCGGTAGCTGCTTCATATGTATCTTTAATGTATCGTTTCGTTGGCTATGCATCGAGAGCTAAATCGCATCTGTCTCAGTTATAAAGATGCACATCACTAATATATATGTTTTTATTTAAATTTTTTAGTTTTATATAAAGTCCTAAGATGTGCAGTTCCACTTAGAATATGTTAATGTTCGTTCATAACGCTTTAATAATCACAACGATCTTGAGCTTTTTTTTCTCCACCCAGATATCAATTACAAAAATAGCCATGATCACAGAAAGGGTTACTAGAGGTCAAAATGCAGGACCGGACATGTAGCATGTAACTCCAGTGAAAGGAGGAAAATGAAGATGAATGAAAAAAGAAATGAATGAATAAGGGGAAAAAGTGAAAGTGAGACAGAGGGATGGAGAGTAAGACAGGCTGGGGTGAAGAAAGTGTGAGGGAAAAGAAAACAGCGGAAAAAAAAGAAGGAAAATAAGAAAGTGTGTGAGACAGAAAGCAAAAGAGAGAGAGAGAGAGAGAGAGAGAGAGAGAGAGAGAGAGAGACTCACCACAGGCCCCTGAGGTCCAGTGTCTCTGAAGCGGTTGGACTCCTTGTGGAAGCTGTAATTGGCTCCTGAAGCTTTGCCCACTTTCTGCATGATGGCTTCAGGTTCCACGTCCTCCTCTGCACGAGCGTTTATAGTCACATGTGCTCCCTAAAAACATACACACACACACAAACACACACACTATAAAATTCATGGTCTTCACACAAACCCCCTGCAGATGTTTCAGTGATGATTGTGTGAAGTTTTTAATCCATGTGACATCCTGCTTCTGATTTATTCAGCAAACCTGAATCCAGGAAATCTAAAGATAACTCAGATCTACGTGAAAATAACAGATTTGAGCTGCTACCTGATTTGAATGTGCGCTTGTGATCAGGACCTGGTTCTCAGCAGGACTGGATCAAATCAGATCTACGGGAGGTTGAGAAAATCCCTGCTGTTAAAACCGCTACACCTCCGATATGTACCTCGGGATCTGGAGGTGAAACATGATTAGTTCCCCTTCGTCTTCTGCACGTGTCGTCCACTACACCTGGTGTGGCTCTTGTCCTTCAGGGGAATCATGGTGAACACTGATAGAATTTAGAGTCGAGTTGCTTGTTTTGTATCAAGTTGACTGTATTTGAGTTGAGCTGTCCGTTTCTAAATTGGGTTGCCAGTTTTATGTCGAGTTGCAAGTTTTTTTACTCGAGTTGACTGTATTTGAGTTGAGCTATCCGTTTTTAAATTTGGTTGCCAGTTTTAAGTTCGAGTTGTCAGTTTTTACTCGAGTTGACTGTATTTGAGTTGAGCTGTCCATTTGTAAATTGGTTTGCCAGTTTTAAGTCAAATTAAGTTAAATTGGCTGCCCGTTTTTTTGTTCAAGTTGCTTGTTTTTAAATTGAGTTGACTGTTTTGAGTCGCTCTGCCAATTTTTTATCGAGTTCCCAATTGCAAACCTGATGTAGTTGTTTACTGATGTTCATTCACAGATGTTTCCATGCCTCACTGGCCTGAACTGTGCATATCACGCTGCTTAACTGGTGTTTCAGAATTTGATGTTTTAGACAGAGAAGTTCCTGATGTTCCTGGTTCTGATGTATCTTCAGTGTGTGCTGAAGATCCTGCTGAGGTTTTTCCCCTGGTGCTTTGCTACACAATGTTCCAGCTGGACAGATTCGGCTTTACCACAAGCGCTTAAGGCTTTTCTCAGATGTTCGCCCTGCTCATTACTCAGAGACGATCTGAACGTATTCAGGGTTGTTGTGTAGCACTCGGATCGCTCCTGGCTTCTGTTCCAGAGCTGCAAAAAGGTCAACTGTAATGTCCTTTTTTCAGAAGACTGAACAATCCGACAAGAGAGATGCTTAGGAGATTCAACTCAAATCAGACCACTAGCGTAGTATCACATGGATCCACCCACCCACACACACGTACGTCTGTACCGAAGCCAGGAGAAAATTCACCTTCAGAAAATTAGCCATGGAGCTCACGTGGTTGGCACACAGTCCTTTCCTGGAGTCTTTCACCCCCTCGCCGGTCTGAAACAAACAAACACAGTTAAACATGTGAAGGAAGTGAACACGCATTTCTGTTTAAAACGAATAAAAACTCACCCAGTTAATCAGGACGTATTTCGGGAGGCCGGAGTTTGGGTCTTTCACCCGGCAGAAGGCGTACATCACCTTCCCACTGTTCAACTCCTCCACCAGCTCCTCCAGACCTCCCTCTGAACACACACACAAATACAGATAAACACTTCACAAAAATACCACAAAATCCAGATGTTGAGTTGATTTTGAAATTAAGTGTTTATGATGTAGAATTTCTGACTCTGATGTTGAATTAATTTTTTTCTAATGTGATTTTGTGTCGGATTTTTTATTTTGGGCTGAATTTCTGATTTTTTAGGTAAATCTTTGATGTTGAATGGTGTTTTGATTCTGATGTTTATTTATTTATTTATTTATTTTGAGTTGCTCATTTGGAGTTGCTGATTTTGAGTAAAATTTTTGATCGTGTCAAGTTGTTGATTTGGGATTTTGAGTTGCTGAATTTAGGTAAAACATTTTATTTGAGTTGCTGATTTTGAGACGAGCAGCAGATTTTGAGTTAATTTTTAGATTTTGAGTGGAGTTGCTGACTTAATTTAATTTTTATTTTGAGTTGGTGATATTTACGTTGAATTTTTTATTTCGAGTTAAGTCTTTAATGTTGAATGGTGTTTTGATTCTGATGTTGAGGGGTTTTTTTTGAGTCAAGTTGAGTTTTTGATTTTGAGTTGCTCATTTGGAGCTGCTGATTTTGAGTAAAATTTTTGATCGTGTCAAGTTGTTGCTTTGGGATTTTGAGTTGCTGAATTTAAGTAAAACATCTTACTTGAGTTGCTGATTTTGAGACGAGCAGCAGCTTTTAAATTTATTTTTTGATTTTGAGTGGAGTTGCTGACCTAATTTAATTTTTATTTTGAGTTGGTGATATTGGAGTTGAATTTTTGATTTTGAGTTAAATTATTCGAATGGGTCGAGTTGCTGAGTCTTAATTGAATTTTTGATTGAGTTCCTAATTTTATTTTGACAAACAACAAAGCTTCAGAAGACTAAATCTACTAAATCTTGATTAATTTTGAGCGACTTAACCCTTTGACTACTGGTGCTGCACAAACACTGCCAATATAATGATGTTTACCTTCACTAACTCACGTTATTTTACCGTTTATATATTAACGTATGTGTAGAATGTTACTGTATATGATGATTAGCACCTGGAATACTCACCCCCTTTATCAGCCAGACGGATATCATTGGTGTTTCCTTCATAGGTGAACAAAGCCCTAGAAGACCAGAATGCAGTTAAATCTCTGCACAATGACGATATGATCGAACTCAACACTCATGATCCACAATGAGGTCAGGGTTTTACACATTTCCCTTCACTGGGGAAAAAAACAGACGGCTCTCTAATAAGGAAGCTGCTGTGGGTTTTGAAACAGAGGAAGAACAGGTGTGTGATATGGAAGTGTATATATTTATCTGTTTTGTTCTGAGATCTGTTTTGTGTAAGTCTAAGCACAGATTTAATACAGAACCGTAAAACCAAAGCTCCAAACTCAGCTCGGCTCCTACAGCAAGCTCCCGCTCTCACATGTTCAGACAAACAAAGCCATTTGTGTACGCAGGAAGTCGTATTAACTTCTTCCCTAAAACCTGGGGACCGTCGAGGTTTGTTTTGCTCAGTGTCCCAATCTTTGAGACCTTCATGGCTCCAGAGAGACTACATAGCCTGTCTTAATGATAGTCTTCAGCACCGTGTCATTAAAGTCAGACTCGACTCTTTTTGCTGAATCTGCAGAGTCTATAAAGTTCCTGTCGTGCACCAGGAAAACTCTGGTGGTTTCTTGCATCAGAAGCCAGTTAGTAGGAGCCGGGGTGGAGGAATGAAAGTGGCAGACGTCTGGGGCCACAGTTTCACTTTTTTTTCTTCATGTCACAATAGTTTTCTGTGCTAGCTAAAAAAACAAAAAAAAACGCGCGCACGCACACACACACACACACACACACACACAGACACACAGACACACACACACACAGACACACACACAGACACACACACACTGTAGAATCCTGACTGGGCTGTTTGACAGGGAACAATATGAGCGCTGAAATGTGACACTGGTTCAAGCGACGCAAAACGAGAGGGCGAATAATGGCCATCATGGAGAGAAATCATTCTGGAGGTTTTTGGGAGATCTTTCTGGAGGTTCTTGGGAGATCATTCCGGAGGTTCTGGGGAGATCATTCCGGAGGTTCTGGTGAGATCTTTCTGGAGGTTCTGGGGAGATCATTCCGGAGGTTCTGGGGAGACCTCTGTGAGAAATCTTTCTGGAGGTTCTGGAGAAATCTTTTGTGGTCTTTTTCTGGGCACAAAGTGAATGTGTAAGAAAGGAAAAAAAAAATACCCTCAACCACATTAAAACTGTTCCTTTTTCTTGCTGAAGCGAGGAAATTGGCGTTCTTGTTTCGGTGCTGAATCAGCAGCACGAAAAAGAAACCAAACCAATTCATGACCACGTATCGCTTCTGAATTCTTAAATCCGATTCGTCAGAAAGTGTTGCTGTATAACAGAAGATGAGACAGAAGCTACGCCTGATTAGCATACGTTATCGTTTCCATAGTAACGACTTAGTCACATGGTGCGCGGGAATGTAACGTAATTAAGTTTTAGGGTTTCTGAATTTTCATCGGAGGTCACGTGACACTTTTTTTCTGCTTGTGATTACATTTAAAGCTGTAGAACCACAAGTTTCTCGACTTGTGATTTATTTATGGACTTCGGAACTCACCTGGACAACCTGGAAGACAAGCGAGAACAGAAATCCATCATCATGGATTACACGCCTTTTTAATGGTTTTACTGCTGATGTTAATATAAACCTGACATTTGTAGCTAAACTGCTGTCAGAGCTGCCGTTTTGGAGAACAAATCAACCAATCAGAATCCAGCAGCACTGTGGCTGTCACAGGTACAGGCTCGTGAGATACTTCAAATATTTTATTGCCTCTCTCTCTTTTACTACCCATCACACACACACACACATATTTCTCTCACAGTTTTGGTCTTCCTTCCTGACTGACACGCTCTTTTCAGTAGCTGTTTGAAAACGCTTTTAAACTTTGTACATTTGCGAACGCGGGTTTTGCGTCGCCGCGTGGACTGTGTGTGAAAACGAAGGCTTTCGAAAACAGTGACGCATCGCAGGTTTTTTCAACGAGCCGGCACGGGAAAAAAAACGCAAAAAGAAAAGACGTGGGTTGAATCGTCTCGAATATTGCTCATGCGCAGTACAGGGACGTGAGCGTTTTCAGACGTTTCAGTGTAAATGAGCAACTTTTGGGAAACGCCTGAAAAACGAAAGTCGGGACGCGAAGCGTTTTAGTCGAAAACGATGTTTTTAAATTTATCCAGATTTGTGTAGACGTAGTCTCGGTCCTGCACTGCTTCTATCTGTCCTCCTGCCTCGGCCTGTCCTCCTGCCCCTTATGTTTGTCCTACTGCCCCGTATGTCTCTCTTATTGTCCCCGTCTGTCCTTCTGCCCCGTATGTCTCTCTTATTGTCCCTGTCTGTCCTTCTGCCCCGTATGTCTGTCCTACTGCCCCAGTATGTCTCTTTTACTGTCCCTGTCTGTCCTACTGCCTCTGTCTGTCCTTCTGCCCCTTATGTTTGTCCTACTGGCCCGTTTGTCTCTCTTATTGTCCCTGTCTGTCCTTCTGCCCCGTATGTCTGTCCTTCTGCCCCGTATGTCTCTTTTACTGTCCCTGTCTGTTCTACTGCCTGTCTGTCCTCCTGCCCCGTATGTCTCTCTTACTGTCCCTGTCTGTTCTACTGCCTGTCTGTCCTCCTGCCCCGTATGTCTCTCTTACTGTCCCTGTCTGTCCTCCTGCCCCGTATGTCTGTCCTACTGCCTCTGTCTGTCCTACTGCCCCGTATGTCTGTCCTACTCTCTTCTATTGCTTCTTTCTCTCTGATTGTCTCTAAATACTCTGTTGATTTTTTCAGTCTCGTGCCTCTTTTCTTTCACTGTTTTTCTCTCTCTCCAACTACCTTTACTCTTAATTTCTCCTGCCTCTCTCCTTATTTCTCGCTTTCGCCAACTATTTTACCTTCTTTTATTTTGTTATTTCCTCTCTCTCTCTCTCTCTCTCTCTCTCTCTCTCTCTCTCTCTCTCTCTCTCTCTCTCTCATATTGTCCCTCTTCTGCGCTACACGTTTATCAAACATGCCGCACGGCTTATTCTTTTATTGACACTTTTCCCACTAAAGGAGGTCACAGCGGCGCTTTCGTTTCTATGCTGGGCCCCGAGAGGAAACGTGCGGGTAATTAAACGGTCAGTTTCTAATTACTTTTCTTTTCTAGTTCTCACAGGAACCTGCGGTCTTCACTGTAAGAGAAAACAAAAGCTACTTCCTCATTACCTAATCAAGAGTCACACTAAAGGACACACACACACACACACACACACACACACACACACACACACTAAAAAGGAAGTTGCAGTCAAACCCAAAATGGCACCCGTTTCACATCGGCTCATCAGTGAGACGATTCGACCGAGGCCACACTCAGGGATCTCACCTCGTGTGCTCTCTGTACAGCTTTAATGACCAGGCATTGCTGTTGCCATAGAAACAAAAAAGTAGCCGCGTTTATTCGGACGTTTCAGTTAGGAAGGAAACGCTTTTTATTCATTAAATCGTACGAGCGAATTCTCTCGCCTGTACATTACGATAAATACATTATTATAAAATCATAATTTATTATATTCAATAATATAATTACATCATTTACATTTTATTTCAGGAGATTTTTACAGTGGACTTTATCCCAAAGCAGTTTTACGAAGAAATGAATCGATTACGAATATAAAGACAGTGGGGACGGTGGTAGGAAAAAAACTCCCCTAAGAAACCGTAAGAAAATCCAGACTCAAAAAGGAACCTGTCCTCGTCTGGGTCCTTTTACTTCCATCACGTTGGAAAAACTGTTTATAAACACACACACATACATTATATATATATATATATAGGTGAAATTACGATGTTACGTTTACGCTATGACGTCACCAATAACGTTTTTTTCCCCCCTCGTCATCGTTTTATCACGTCTTCTAGATACATTTAAACAACGCCACCTGCAGTACCGGAGGACTCAAATGCAAACAAAATGGGATTATAGATAAATAAATTCCCCAGAACCTCTTCTGTACGGAGAATACTGGGGACCTCGTCGGTACTGAGAATTCCCAGGACCTTTTTGGGATCAAGTTTCCCAGGTCCTCTTTGGAACAAAGAATTCCGGAGACCTCGACGGTACGGAGAATTACAGGGACCCCCTTGGTACGGAGAATTACAGAGACCTCCTTGGTGCGGAGAATTCCAGGGACCTCGTCAGTACGGAGAATTACAGGGACCTTCTTGGTACGGAGAATTCCGGGGACCTCTACGTTAGGGAGAATTACGGGGACCTCCTCGGTACGGAGAATTACGGGGACCTCCTCGGTACGGAGAATTACGGGGACCTCCTCGGTACGGAGAATTACGGGGACCTCCTTGGTACGGAGAATTCCAGGGACCTCGTCAGTACGGAGAATTACGGGGACCTCCTCGGTACGGAGATCCCCAAGACCTCCTCAGTACAGAGATATTTGTAGGTATGAAAAAATTTAGGAGCCGTGCAGCTCATCTCAAACATGTTGGGTCTGGGTTGACTTTGGTGCTCGGACGCCTCTTCTACAGTGGGTTGTGATAAACACGACAACAATAAAATACAAACAGATCACGGACCTTCCGAACAGCAGAAGGATTCACGAACGTTCGTGAGGCATCCAGAATTTTATTTCTACACAAAACCGAATCTCAGGCGCTTCATTTTGTAGAGATATCTCAGAAAACCAGGATGTGTTACGACGTTAAAATAAAAGCGTCCTGATTGGGTCGCTCTTCTCACCGGTCACTGTGCAGAGCTGAAATGAATCTGAACATAGAAAAACCTGACATCTATCAAGTCTGGTTTGGGTTGGAGGTGACAGAACATGTGATGGTGCAATGATTTAATAAAATCAACACTAATCTCTGTTAAACCCTGTAATAATTCCTGTTAACAGGATGCTGTGATGATCACATGGAAATGCAATCAGCTGTCATGTTGGGGTCAGAAAGTGAGTCACCTCCATCCTCCAGGAGCTTCTGTAAACATCTCCAAGATCAGCTCTTCTCGCTCGATAGAAATGTTATCTAACATGAGAAATTATTGTTCTAGAAACAAAAAGCCTTCAAACACGAGAATCTGATGGACGAGCAGAACCCTCGTGCCCTAACCACCCATGGTGTCCCTGAGCTTTATAACGCACCTATGACGCGTCTTAACGCTCCATTACTCACCAGTTAGTCTCGGATTTCTCATCCACCACCTCCTTATAGGCGGCTGTAAGCGCTGGACCGTTCTTACTTAAATTCACGGCCATTATAAAGAAAAAGAAATGAAATTTGATATAAATAAACCGAGTCTTGGACTGAACCTGAGGTTACAACAGCAGAACAGCGACACTCGGGCGAAGCAGTTTGAGCCACGCCTACCGGAAGCGCTGGAGTATACGTCATCACGCACGTCGACGTCAGGTTTCACGCACTATTTATTCATTTTCTTCGTAATAAAAAAAAAAAAAAAAAACATTAATAATACCAATAAAACCTACAAATACTAATTATATATACATTATTAAAATATATGTAAAAAATATATATAGTTAAAAAAAAATTAGGACAACAATCGAGAAGTACAAAATATTATATAAATACATAATAAGAAAAGGAAAGAAAATTAATTGTCTAATAAATTACAATTACATATTTTTCCTTAAAAAAAATCCTTTAATTGTTTTTTTTTAAACCCTTTAAGTAATTAAAAATGTAATTTACTCCAAATCCTTAATTGCAAGCAAGTTGCATGTGTTATGTACTGATTTTATGATTTTTTATTTTTTTATTTTTACAGCATTCACTAATAATAATAATAATAATAATAATAATAATAATAATAATAATAATAATATATTAGTTACATAGAACAATTTTTGAAAAAAACAAATAATTTTTATAATTTATATATATATATATATATATATATATATATATATATATATATATATATATATATATATATATATATATATATATATATATAAATACACACATTTATTTTATTAGTATTAAAAAGCTACATGGAGTAAAATAAAATTAAAAATAAAAGTTTTTCTCCTCTAAGTCTCGCATTTCTCTGAGAAAAGCCGCGTTCTGATTGGTCCATTCTTTACGCCGCTTGATCGCTGGAAATAAACAAAGGGGGGAATTTGCGCCGCCTAGTGGACGTCATCCGAATATAATGCTCTTACTATACAGTACTTTTATTTGTTTGTTTGTTTTAGAGCAAAATATAAGAATAAGAGTAGAATACTTGACTACAATATAACTGAAATTATTGACTGTGCATATTCACACGAGTCCAATGCACAATGTAAGATTTACTCACATTATTTTATGGAGAGGTCAACGTTTTTCTTCTTCCTCTTTACTTTTTTTATTCAACCAAATCCAGATAAACATATTACAGTGGTACTGTTTTGCACAAAAAAAAAATCCCTGCAGAAGAATTGTCTATGCCTTAGCAGATGCTCCTGAAAGCATCTTAAACAATTCTTCTAGTTATTCTAGTCTGATTAGTTGTTAGGTGGTGTTTGAAATGTTTGATGTGTTTTCCGCCTCAAATTCTCGGTTCACGTGTTGCAGACTGTCTGTCGTCCGTTTCACACACTTTGTAGAATTTCCAGAATGGTGAAGCCATTTTAGTAGTGCATTTGTCTTGGCGAGTTTTGCGTCGTCTGTTCGGCGCTTCTGGCTCGGCCTTTATAGAGTTTGAGTATTGACGAAAATGTGCTGGATTTCCGTCAGAATATTTCTCATTTTTGTTGTAATCCAACTTCTGAAATGACTCGGAAAAACACACACACACACACACACACACACACACACACACACACACACAAAGAACCAAATCCAGGCCAAAGGTATAAAACCTATAGGAGCTTTTATTCACTAATGCCAACACCTCTAAGGTTCTTTTCAGCAGTTCAGGGAGCTCGAGGAGAACGTTGTGTTCAGCGTAAAAACACTTTTAGTTGAGGTTAGCATGGCTCAGTGTGTGTGTGTGTGTGTGTGTGTGTGTGTACCACTCTTCATCCCAAAGGGCAAAAAAATAAAATGTTACAGTACAGTTCAGGTTGTGATGGTTAAGGCTGGATGTGAACGATGATGATGATGATGATGATGATGAGGAGGAGGAGTAGGAGGAGGAGAGGCGAGAGTGTGGAGAATGGAGAAGGAGATCCCTGATAAGGTTGTATGAAGAGTGCAAACTGTGATCCGTTCCAGGGCTGGTTCGAGTTCCGGAACCCAGATGGAAGAAAAACGTCAGTTCTGATGGTTTAGTAGTGTAGATCTAGAATTAGGATAATTTTTATATATATTACATAAATAAATAAATACAACTCCAACAATAAATCTAGAGTGAACAATGACACAGTGAATCTCGAGACCGAGAAAGAAAAAAAAAGAATAAATACATTCAAAAAAAAAATTCCAAAAAATAATAAAACCCCTAAACTCTGAAGGCACGCTGTTAGAAAACAAAGCTTCAAACCCAAAAATTTTGTGAACTCCTGACCATCACATCATTCCCATGCTGTTCTCCTTAGCGAAGATCTCAGCCTGGGTGAGGTCAGGCTGTGATATCGGGAAGTCGAGGAGCCGTCGCTTCATCTCACGGGAGTGAATCAGGACTCATTAAAAGTTCTCTTGAGGAACGATTCTCCGTTATACGGCTTTAATTACACAAAATAGAGCAAAAAAGAAGACCAGGGTTTTATCAGATCTTTCACGCAGGCCAGAAGGTGACGACCAGCAGCGATGCTTTCTTCTGAAGCTTTTAGACTTCAGCCTCAATAGTCTGGAGTGATCTCGTCTGCGAGTTATTAAACCTCAGTCAAATCGAGTAGAGCGAAGATCGGGACAGATCTCACGGTCCTGGATTTGATTAAGTAAATTCAAAAACAAACAAATCCACCAACCCACAGAAACCTAAAACATCTAATTAAACATCTAACTACTAGGATTTCAGGGGGCCAGAAGAACAAAGTCACCTCACTTACATCAGTACCTGACTTTACTAGCACTCGTAGTTCAACAACAAACATCTCCATAAAAGTCTACTGGAACATCATCTCAGAAGTTTATTAGAACAGCAAATAGGGACGAAATATGGGATCTTATGCTCAGGTGTCCACAAACTTTTCCCCATGTAGTGGATATATTTATATCTTATATAAACTCAGTCCTGCTTTAGCTCTCGCGTTGCTCCGAGACTTTCTCCTGATGGATGGACGTGTTGAAAATGACGGACAAAAGTACGATCCATGGCCTCCAATCGATTTGCCCCTCCCCCGCCCCGAGAAGCCCAAGTGTCGTCTGGGACACCATGCGTGAGTGTTTTGGGGCAATAATATGAGCAGTTGGTGGTAAATAAGAGAGGATGAGATCATGGGTGTTTTCCGACCCTGCAACCAAAAACAAATGTATTAAAGCAAATAAACAAACGTGTTTCTGGTGTATAAGACGTGTCACAAAATGCGTCCGGTTTAATCCGGTTTGGGAACGGAAAACGGTGGAGATCCTGCAAATTAAGGACGGATTCAGATGGTAGAATCTCTTTTACTGCAGTAGTTATCAGTGCTTTCTGCCCTCTTCTGCATACGTGACACCTCTTAGACACACAATTGGCCAGTGTCACTGTGATTGACAGTTTAGAGAGTGGAAGCCCCTCCCACTTTTTTTTTTGTTTTGTTTATGAATCAAATCAATGATCAAGGTTATTTTTCTATCACCTTCCTAAAGTCAAATATCACGATGTACCACATGACTTTTAATCAGCACACACACACACACGCCTCAATACAGCCGATATCTGATTTCATCATCCGATTTTCCAGAATTTTCTATTTGAGGACAAACCGAGCTGCTTGTACGTTAGTACTATATTAGATTAGTGGTGTAACGGTGCACATATTTGCACTGAACCTTGTCGGAACAGGACTTTCGTTACGGTTCTCACGTGTACCGAATGCAATCCTTGTTTTACGTGTGGACCGAGAGTTTGTTTAGGCTCCGCCTCCCCCTGAGCACAGGGTCACCGTAGCTACTCGATCCGTCCCGGAAACACCACGTGTACTAACGTACGTGCGAAATCGCTGCCACTCCGACGTTTGTTACTACAGTCTGGCGCTATGGATTCTTTTGCGTTTTATGTCCGGCTTCAAGAATTTCTCTTAAAAGGAGAAAAAAACATTTATGAATAAATAAATAAATTGGAAGAATAAATTAAATGCGGAAGTTTGCTGTAATAAGTAGAACCGTTTAGTAGAACAAATATTTTAAAAAGGAAATATTACATTCACATGTACACATCTGTATTTCCCAAATGTTAACTATTTAATTTCCATTTATTTAATTTTATTTAATAAATTAAATTTGTGCCAATTTAAACGATATTATAAAAATTGTGTATGGCATTCATTTGATTTATTCTATTTTAGTATGAAATCTTTTTTTTTTTTTATTTAAAGCAAGCAGGCTTTTTATTTCGAATTGTTTTGTTATACTGTTGACATTCACAAAAGTTAATAATAATAAAGAAATGCGTTAATAAAAAAATGACAAGTTTGCTTTGCATTTCTTCCCCCAAAATTAAACCGAACTGTTATTTTTTGTGTACCGTTACACATCTAATATATATTATTGTAATTATGTTAAATTGTGTAATTTTATACTGTTGTTGTTGTTGTTTTAAATTCTGTCTTATACATTTATCGGATTCGTTTTTTTTTGTTTTTTTTATCTCGGGCGCATTTTGTTTCTTCCGTTATCACCATCATCATCCTCACTAAAACTAGAAAATAAACGTAGAAAAGTGCATGAAATGAAAATGGGCAGTTTTCGCACATGGACTGACCACCGCAGAGTCCGGATCGTAATCCCGTTGAGAATCTTCTTTGCTGGAAAAGACTTGATGCGGAAGTCCGACTTTTACAAAATCCTTGTGAGAAACGGATGCGCATCTTGGCAGAAATGAATGTGGAATTGCATAAGCTTAAGAAAACGACAGCAAAAGGCGGTCCAGCGAAATATGACCAGATGGTGTGCGTGTGTGTGTGTGTGTGTGTGTGTGCGCATGTATTTAAAAAAAAATTTTTAACACCATGCATTTACAAATAGATCTCAGTATTACACACATAGTTTTTCCATCATAAGATGAATTAATTGGATCGTGTGCAGAAATATGTTTTTTTTTTTTTTTATAGTTTTACGCATCTGAACACACGCATTAATCCCCATTATGATGAAACATGGTACCTTTGCAGTGATACGGATTAAACGGGACACACATACAGACGCTCCCGAGTCCCGTCCCGGCTTCTGTAACACAGACAATCTGTTTTAATAATTTAAATATTAAAGATCTGGAGGTTCGACTTGAAGAGGAACCGTAGTGTTGTTAATACTGTAATGAGTTATGAAACGTACCGTGCCCCTGAGTGTAAACTGCTGAACCAAAAAATAAATTAATAAAAGAAAGAGAAAAACCCACACACGTACGCGCACGTGATATGTACAGGAAATGCCCGGAGAGAAAACGGTGTGTACGTGAGCGCCGCGTTTCACCTGGTTGTCCAGAGACCCCGCGAAACACTCAGAAACAACGTGCCATCGAAGTAATAGTCAGGGAAAAATAAAAAGTCTTGTTTTTCCCTGGTTTGTGTTTGTCCCGATAGTTTTTCCGGGCTGTGCGTGTTTCCGGGCACGGCTCCGAGTTATGGGCGTACAGCCGGCATGCGGTGATGTTCTCGGGTCTCTCCGCTCTCTCTGCTTCCTCCCAGACAAAGCATGGCGTCGGTGTTGATCCATAGCTATCTCTTTCACTCTCTCTCGCTCGTTCTCCTCGTGTTGGTTTAAAAAAAAAAAAAAAAAAAAAAAAAAAAAAAAAGAAAACGTTAAAACGGGTTCCTCTGTGCGTTCGCTCGCTGCGACGTGTTTGTGCAGAACGTACGAGATCTTCTCACATGGCGTACTTTTGCGTCCATTCTCTCGCTAGTCTGTTGTATCTGGAGGAAAGAAAACAAATATTTGAACACATGCATACAGGTGTTTATATGAGAATATTTTGTCTTTAAAATAAACATACATTTGCATAAACGCATATTTGTCCGTGCGCATGTTGATTAAAGAATTGAAAAGTAATAATTTAAGGTACATTTACAACAGATACACATTTCATATATAATACACACACACACACACACACACACACACACACACACACACACACGCCATCATACAGTGTATTTAAAATTATTCAGCACTGTGATGAGGTGGACGTGTTGTGACTTGCTCACTTTTCTCTGTCGGCTTTGTACGTGTGTGCGATCTCGGGCACCAGAGGGTCATCAGGGTTTGGGTCACATAACAGGGAACAGATGGAGAGCAGAACTGCAAGACAGGAAGGATCAAGATCAACATCATTTAAAACACTCCTGTACCCTCAAACTCCCAGGAGTCTCATGGTCAAGAATAATATTTTGACTGCAACGATCATCAGGGTGTGAATATTTATTTTGAAAAAGCTGAGCATCGAGCGCTGACCTTTCGAGACGGTGAGTGCAGGAGACCACTGCGAGCGCAGGATATCGAGGCAGATGCTGCCATTACTGTTGATGTTGGGATGGTAGATTTTTGTCGTGAACGCCACCTGTGGAAAGTCGTGAGTGGACGACAGGATCTCGTTTAATTTTCAGGTAACGAGCTTTTTGAACAACAATCGTGGACATGTTAGATACCTTAGATACGGCTTACCTTGGGCGGTTTAAAGGGGTAATCTGTAGGGAAGTGGATGGTGAGGAAGAAGACGCCGCCTTGGTAAGGACTGTCGTTCTGAAGCAAAACAAAAAAACAATGAAGTAATACTGTGATATTACAGTTACTGCATCAACAACAGTGTTCCAATAAAGGAGGTGTGGCCCCTGTGGGTCAGACAATGAAGGAGGTGTGGCCACTGTGGGTCAGACAGTGAAGGAGATGTGGCCCCTGTGAGTCAGACAGTGGAGGAGGTGTGGCCCCTGTGGGTCAGACAGTGAAGGAGGTGTGGCCCCTGTGGGTCAGACAGTGAAGGAGGTGTGGCCACTGTGTGTCAGACAGTGAACAAAGTGTGGCCCCTGTGGGTCAGAGAGTGGATGAGATGTGGCCCCTGTGGGTCAGACAGTGAAGGAGGTGTGGCCCCTGTGGGTTAGTCAGTGAAGGAGGTGTGGCCCCTGTGGGTCATAGAGTGGAGGAGATGTGGCCCCTGTGGATCAGACAGTGGAGATGTGGCCCCTGTGGGTTAGTCAGTGAAGAAAGTGTGGCCACTGTGGGTCAGACAGTGGAGGAGATGTGGCCCCTGTGGGTCAGACAGTGAAGGAGGTGTGGCCCCTGTGGGTCAGACAGTGAAAGAGGTGTGGCCCCTGTGGGTCAGACAGTGGAGGAGATGTGTATGCTCCCTAACGAGCGCGCCGGTGGCGACGAAAAAGACGGCAAAAGGAAGAAAGCTGGAGAGGAACCAGACTCAAGAGAGAACCTCATCCTCATCTGAGTGGCACCGAATGTCCACTGATTACATCTAAACGATGTTGAGGTGCAGTGATGGTGATCGGATGCAGACTGTGGTCCTGAGTCAGTGTAGCAGACTGATGACATTAAGTCATTAAGTACAGTGGTACTAAAGTATTAAACAGGGTTTCTGCAGGTTCCACGAAGTCCAATTTAAACCATTAAGAATGAAATTTAAGACCTACATCACATCAAAAACAGAGATTCAGACCAAAAACAGAAAGATGATTACATTAAAAGAAAAATTGTTTAAAAATTAGACATGTTTCAAATGATTTAAGTCCTAGAACACAAAACTGAGGATTTGTAAATTTTAGACGTTTTATAGGAGGTGCTAAAGGAGGTGTGGCTACTGAAAGAACTTGAGGAACTCACCGGCCCCATTATCGTAGCCTGCCAGTGAAACACTGAAAACACAACAGAAAACACCACGATTACATTCCTCAAAACCATAGTATTTAATCAGACTCCATGCTTTCACTCTCTTTTTTAAATAAAACCATTGATTTGAGAATAAACTGCTCACAGTCTTCTCCCACTGGTCCTGCTGAACACTGGGCAGGAGGATCCCTCTGTAGATCAGTCAGCTCCTGCAGAAGAAAATAAAAAAAACCCATTAACCCACAAACATCTCCTGAAGCTCATTCAGCTCTTTCCAGAACCTTCATTGAACAGGATCTCGGATTACTATACACGTTTAAACCAGCAACCCCTTCGTGCCAAAAAAAAAAAAAAAAAAAAAAAAGAAGCCGAGCGAAAATAGAATCTGAAAGAGTGCGAGTGGATGAGCATGGAGCACTAAAAATAAACCCCAGGAACCTTCAGAGCTCTACACACCGACGCGGTGCCACAGAAACTTCAGCAGTGGAGTAAACACGCTCACGTAAACACGTAAACATCCCTCATGCTCCAGATTACGTTCCCCAGTCACTCCTCACCCAAATCAAGCCATAGGTCAGCAGTAAAAGTATTGGCACCCACAGCAAAGACGGGTTTAAAAATTCCCTACAAAGGGATACAATGTCTGTGTGGTTTATTGTGTGCAGTCAGCGACCCCAAAGGTGTTCAATAGTGTTGGCGCTCAATAGCGGGAGATCTTCCACTCCAACCCTTTTAAAGCGGATCTTCATGGAGATGAACAGGTTTGAGTCTCCTAGTTCAAGTTCAAGCAAAATGTAATGCTTTGCTCAAGTTTGTGAGAACATAAGGCTGGAAAAGACTGGTGACCCGATACTTTTGGCCAAAGACTGAGGATAGATATTAGATAGTCATTACTTGGACCGTACTCTGGTTTACACATTAAAGTCTGAGTCACTGCTCCAGAAAAGGCGTCTGTCAAGTTCTCCGTGAGGCTCACCAGCTGTCTGATACGATAAATTCTCCACTCGAGCTTCTACATACCTTCAGTTCACCCTGAGCAGCGAAATATTCACAAACTTTAATCAACTAATATCAATTGTATTTCATGAGAAGGAAACAGAGCGAGGAATCATATAGAATGATATTTTACAGATCTGTATGAAGTTTTACACGTTCCTGCTCCCCATTTTGGTCTTTTCTCACGTATGTTTATAATAATTTAATATTTCATCATCACAATTTCCCAATTTTTATTTTTTATTTTTTTTAGCCCTTGGGAAATTTTATTTTATTTTATTGTTTGTTTATTAATTATAACCCTGGGTATAAATGTGATGGGACACACCTGTGATATCTTTTAACTTTTCTTTAGATTTTTTTTCTTTTTTTGTTTTAGTGAAGCGTGTTAATAATCAGGACAAAAACGAAATGATGTAAAATTTCTTTAAATAATTGTAGCTTTTGATTTTACATTTGTAAAAAAATTTGGTAATAGGAAAAAAACAATTATAGAAATATATCCTTTGGTAATATTTCTTAAATTTTTTAAAATAATTTATTTATTTTGTTTGTTCAATTATTATTAGAAATGTTTTATACATTATTTACCGACCCTTCAGTAAATGCTGTTTAATTATCTGTGTTTCGTAGCAGGACGTTTCTCAGATGTCTTGGATGGTGTTGAAATTTTTTTTTTTTTTCATATTTTACACCATAATATCAATATTACAGATTATAAATAATACAAAATTATATAAAATTCTGAACGGATTTTCAGCTTAAACCAGAGTTTTTGACTTATACAGAATACAGAAATTCTGGTTTATAAAAAAATTGTAAATAAATTTTAACCCCCTTTCGGATGATTACGTCATTTAAATGCACTATATGAAGGAAAAGGTATAATTATATATACGACAATTTTACCCAAGATATAATTAATAAACATACAATACAGTTTGAAAGTTAATATAAAAACACTGTACTTCATAAAGATCTATTAATATCCTGCTGGAGCTCTCGGGGGTAAATGAGAGGCACATGCAGGTGTACACGTGAAAAACGTCTGTGCTGATTTTACTAACGAATGATACAAGGACTATTTTTTTTATTAATATTTCTAATTAAACAATTCAGTATGTTTGCAAACTTAATTATTTCCAACACTGTACATTAATACTGAGGACATCCACGCCTTGAAAGAACATGTATTGAACTATGTAGTAAACAAAATAATGAAGAAGAAAAAAAAAAAAAAAACATTTTATATTTTCGATTCTTCAAAGTGTCTACTTTTTGTTTTAACGACATCTTGGCAAACTCTTGGCACTTTCACGAGGAAGACCACCTGCAATTGATTTCCAACCATCTTGAGGAGTTCCCATAGGTGTTGAGTACTTGTTGGCTGCTTTTCCTTTACTCTCAACCCATCTCGACTGGTTTAGATCAGGTGATTGAGAAGACCAGGTCATCTGATGCAGCACTCGATTCACTAAAAGTTCTTATAGAACCTAAAGGTGTGTTTGGGATCATCATCATATTGGTGAACAAATGAAAACCAGATGGGATGGCATGTCACAATAAAATGCAGTGGAAACCATGCTGGTAAAGCGTGCTCTCAGTTTTGACCAAATCACCAACAAAGCACCACCACACCATCACACCTCCTCCTCCTCGCTTCACAGTGGGAACCCCCACATTCAGGAACCATCTGTTCACCCTCTAACAAAGACGTGGCGGTTAAAACCGAAGGACTTGGACTCATCATAGCAGAGGACAGTTTTCACTGATCTAATGTCTATTTCTTGTGTTTCTTCATCCATCCAAGTCTCGTAGTTATTCCGTAGTAAATGTTTCTTTGCTGGAATTTGATAAAGTCCTGACTCAGACAGTCTCCTCTGAACAGTGAATGTTGAAATATGTCTGCCACTTGAAGCACTTGTGTTAATTGGCATTTTGGGGTTGGTGATTCTAATAAACTAATCCTCTGCAGCAGAGGTAGCTCTTAGACTTTTTTTTTTTTTCCTTAAATGTTTCCCAAGAGTGTTTGATGGTTCTGAAAACTGGACTTGAAGATACATTTGAAGTTATTGAGATTTTTCTAATTAACCGAACTTTATTTCTTACAGTAATGATGGATTGTGTTTTCTCTTTCCTTAACACAGTGTTTCCTGTCATAATATGGATTTGTACAGTAGTTGTCGTAGCATTAACAGGGCTGTTGACTCTGTACTCACCCTCTCCTCTACACAAGACCATCTGATGGTCTAACACATGCTAAGAAGGAAAGAAATGTCACAAATGAACTCTTGAGAAAACACTTGTGAACTGAAAACCGTTCCAGGTGACGACCTCGTGCATCTGATGAGAGAATGCCATGAGTGTGCAAAGCGGGCATCAAAGCTACATCGCCCTACCTTGGACAATCGAAAATATAAAACATATGATGGGTTATTTAACACGTTTTTTGTTGTTTTGATCTGAAAGTGGAATGTTTGTCCAATCAATCAATCTATCTATCTATCTATCTATCTATCTATCTATCTATCTATCTATCTATCTATCTATCTATCTATCTATCGATCTATCTATCTATCGATCTATCAGGGCTGTCAAATAGATTAAATATTCTTGTAAAAGTTTTAAATCATCAGGACTCCAACCGGAACTTTTGTTATGTTTCCACACGGACGGATTTAATTGCCGGACGCGCACATCACGGCTAATTTTTTCGGGCATCGATTTGAGACTCATCAGAAAAACAAATGTTTCGTCATTAAAAAAGATTTTTTGCTGTAGACTATTTATTTATTTATTTTTTAAACAGAAATGCGCACGTCAATAAAATTCGTCAAGTTAAAATGAACTTGCATTTTTTTGTCTTTTTCTTCGGAGATTATCGCTTTCTTGAGACGTCACTGGTAATATTTGAATGTAATTCATTAGCATACTGATATTAGAAAATCCACACACAACACTACTGAGTATTTTTTAGATTATAATCAACATTGAATATTATATTAATGAGGTTTTGGACAGATTTCATCTTCAGGAGATCTGATAGACCCTGGAGCTCATATGGAGATTTTTTTTTTTTAAACAGAAAAAGTGAAGAATAAGTTGTGGAAGGTTTTGAATGGTGTGATTGGGGTGTTATGATGTGGACAGTGGGGTGGATCTGTTATAAATACCCCTCACTGCCCCACTGGCCCTATTTGTACAGCCTTATATGGCCGCGTCGACATTGAGCGCAGGAGCTCGGTGCGCATGCGCAGACTCTCATTTACTAGCACTCGATTACACCAATATTTTTCATGATTTTTATTGTATGGATTATTTCAGATTTTGTAAAATGTTCATTATTGGGTTTTTTTCTTTTTCTACAGATCAATAAATCGTCTTTATTTTCCTGAACAAACCAGTCAGCATCGTGTAGTTTGTACACAAATCATGAATATCTTAAACTATCGACAATAACATATAATAGAATAATCAAGACGTGTGTTATGGATGACTTGGAATATTGTAAAATATTTTTTTACGTAAGCAGACTGAAAAATCGAGGGAATTATATTATATTTCAGATTTAATTCGTGAGAAAATGTTGCTATCAATATGTCTTTATGTATAGAATGATAAATATAGAAGGGGGGATGGGACCATGTGTTTTGAAATATATACTATTTTTAGGCATTGAGAATAAATAAATAAAAAGTCCACAATGCAGGCCATGAGCATCAGCTACTCACCTTCTGGATCCTTTTCAACGCCATTTGCCTGTTATTGTATTGTTAGCCAGCTGGATAACACTCGGTTTCCCCGCTGCAGTTCGTCTTATAAACGCGTGTTTTTAAAGCTTTTCCAGGTTCTGAATTCACCACTAGGAAAGCACAAGTCGAACCATTCACGCAGTTTTACAAGAACCGAAGGAGGACGATTTCAGTCATTCGGAACCCCCTTCTCAATACCTTCACTGACAGCTTTGCCTAGAGAGCAGTGCTCTACTCTCGCGAGACCGCGCGATCACAAGGCCCTCCGTGATTCCGCTCGCGAGATTTCACACGGCCGGGAAATGTAGTTCTTATGGGCCACAAACCCGGAAGTGTTTGACTGGAGAAGTTTCGCTAAATAACTTAGAAATATAACGCGTTGCTTTTACTCATAAAACCAAGATTACAAGTTCGTCGTTCGAGTTTAACGCGAATAGTTTTTATTAATTTGAAGAAATAGAAATTTTAAGGGTAGTTCATCTCTCCCACAAGATGGCGCCGTCGTGTTTCTTTTAAAGAAGTGAAAAAACATGGCGGCGGCCCCAAACCGCAAACACACTGCTTATCATTGTTACCACAGGGAGCGGACAGTTTGCACAATTCTGACACACTGTTGAGCTCCTGGAGACCCTGAGGGCGCCTCAGAACGCTCTCTGCTGGACATGTAGAGCACTACATTAAGGAGCCCATCAATTTATACCCTGTGCAGGGCACTTATATCATTTACACCCACAACATTGGGTAGATGCCCGTATCCTGAGCAACTTACATTTATCTCATCATACAACTGAGCAGCTATGGGGTCAAGGGCCTTGTTCAGGGGCCCAGGAGTGGCAGTTTGATAGTAGCTGGGATTTGAACTCATGACTTTCAGAGAGAAGGTCAAATGCCTTAACGACTACGTTTCTACCTCCCACATCAAACGTAGAGCAGCGTTTAATGGCTGGTGTCTCTTTATAAGAAAGAAAGGAAGGAAGACAAACAAGAAAGAAAGAAAAAAAAAGAAGAAAAAAGGACAAGAAGACAAGAAAGAAATAAAGAAACGACTAAAAACAAAGAAAATAATCCAAACAAGAAAGAAAGAAAGAAAGAAAGAAAGAAAGAAAGAAAGAAAGAAAGAAAGAAAGAAAGAAAGAAAGAAAGAAAGAAAGAAGGAAAAGAAAAGAAATAAAGAAATGACTAAAAGAAAGACAAAAAGATAGATAGATAGATAGATAGATAGATAGATAGATAGATAGATAGATAGATAGATAGATAGATAGATAGATAGATAGATAGATAGATAGATAGATAGATAGATAGATAGATCGTCAATATTTACAAGAAAGAAAGAAAGCAAAAAAGAAAGAAAAGACAAAAAAGAAAAAACAAAAAAGAAAGAAAGAAAGAAAGAAAGAAAGAAAGAAAGAAAGAAAGAAAGAAAGAAAGAAAGAAAGAAAGTCACTTGTGAATGCAGGGTTCAGAATAAATGATGTTAGGTTTTAAGTGGTAGCTCAGTGTTTAAGACGTTGGACCTCCAAGCACCGCCACAGCGGCTCTCCCGGGCCCTTGAGCAAGGCCCTAAACCTTTAACTGCTCATATATGAGATGATTGTAAAGCATATGCTGAATGCTATGAATGTAGGAGCAACCTGTTTTTAAGGAAACTAAAGAAACCTCTCGATCAATCCTGAGTGAATGCGACTTTCACTCCTGTGTCTTGTGTGCTAACGGGTGCCAGAGACGTACAGAGACACGCTGCTGTGAAACAAAACGCCTGTTATTATAAAGGAAAAAAACGTGACGTCTACTGTGTTCGGCCTGGACTATAATGACTATAAGGGCTATAAGGATTATAAAGACTATAAGGGTTATAAGGATTATAAGGACTATAAGGATAATAAGGACTATAAGGGCTATAAGGACTATAAGGATTATAAGGACTATAAGGATTATAAGGACTATAAGGGCTATAAGGATTATAAGGACTATAAGGACTATAAGGACTATAAGGATTATAAGGACTATAAGGGCTATAAGGACTATAAGGATTATCAGGACTATAAGGGTTATAAGGACTATAAGGACTATAAGGATTATATGGACTATAAGGACTATAAGGGCTATAAGGATTATAATCATTATAAGGACTATAAGGATTATAAGGACTATAAGGACTATAAGGATTTTAAGGACTATAAGGACTATAAGGATTTTAAGGACTATAAGTATTATAAGGACTATAAGGATTATAAGGACTATAAGGACTAAAAGGGCTACAAGGACTATAAGGATTATAAGGACTATAAGGATTATAAGGACTATAAGAACTAAAAAGGCTATAAGGATTTCTAAGGACTATAAAGACTATAAGGACTATAAGGATTATAAGGACTATAAGGACTATACGGGCTATAAGGACTATAAGGATTATAAGGATTATAAGGACTATAAGAACTATAAAGACTATAAGGACTATAAGGATTATAAGGACTATAAAGACTATAAGGACTATAAGTATTATAAGGATTATAAGGACTATAAGAACTATAAAGACTATAAGAACTATAAAGGCTATAAGGATTATAAGGACTATAAGGACTATAAGGATTATAAGGACTATAAGGACTATAAGGATTATAACGACCCCTTTTTTTCCCAAAATGAACAATTGAATCTTTTACTTTGCTGTGATTCAGCTGACATTTTAAACTCCTTATTTAAATTGAATTGGGGAGGAGGTCAAATCAGCACATTTGCAGAATCAGTTCTGTGTGTGTGTTAATGTGTTTGTGTGTTAATGTGTTTGTGTGTGTGTGTGTGTGTGTGTGTGTGTGTGTGTGTGTGTGTGTGTGTGTGTGTGTGTGTGTGTGTGTGTGTGTGAGAGAGACAGTGGCGACGCTGCGCTCTCTCGCCATTTCATTATCTATTTATCGATGTGGAGCAGGCAGTAAAGCAGGCCTGATTGTGCTGGCGAGCGCTCGGGCATTGTGCTCGCCCTATTCATGTGCGAGTCAGCTGGCTGCTCGGGTTTCTGCGTGGCTCTTGTGTCTCGGTGCGTGCTTCTCATGAGCTTCCCTTTCTACGCCTTAAACAAGGCCAGGAAGAGAGAGAGAGAGAGAGAGAGAGAGAGAGAGAGAGAGAGAGAGAGAGAGAGAGAGAGAGAGAGAGAGAGAGAGAGAGAGAAAGAGAGAGAGTCCATTCTGCTCGCCTTCATGAATGGCCGCCACTGTTCACTGCTCTTAAATGGCTCACTTCAGTGTCAGGTTGGTGGAGCCTCTCATCAGCATGACTCTGAGAAAAGGAACGTTCTCTTCTTCTTCATCCTCGTCTTCTCCCCCCTTCTCCCTTTTGGAAGACCTAGAGATTCCTGGAGATAATATGCTATTGTTGGGAAGGAAGGGGGAAGAGATTCGACCCTGAGATTTCAATGACTGCAGTGTCCTGCAGAAGAGGCCTGGGGAAGCAGGGAGCTCGCGTGGGCACCGCGCCCACTTCCAGTGCCGATACTACAGGCACCATGTGGACCCTTCATACACACATCTACAGCAATCAGCTCCTGAAATGAGATCAGTGGTGGACAAAGTACACAAACATGTAGTTGAATAAACTCAGTAGAGATAAACTCAGTAAAATGTGTCTCTTTATATTTTCACTTGAGTAAAAGTACAAAAGTTTTTGCCTTTAAATGAACTTAAGTATCCAAAGTACTAATTTATTATAACTATAATGTTCATGTTATCATTTTTATCACAAGATTCTTCACTTAATCACCTCAGTTTCTGTGTAAAGACTCGAATGTGACTCTCAGCACACTGATCTATTAATAGAATGATATTAATGACTCAAACACTGATTGATTTTTATTACAATCATCATGAACCCAAAACCTTCTTTTCAACTACTTCAATAAAATAATGTAAACGAGGTCACGTGTGTGGTGTCGAGTTCGAGTCTGGAGTTTCTTCATCATTTATTCCTCTAAATGTTCTGCTTGATGTTGAACTGATGCTGAACTGTATGTTGGTGATCAGTAGATACACCAAGTGGTGAACAGTAATGAAGTAAATGTAATTCGTTACTGTACCTAAATCGTTTTTTCACGTATCTGTACTTTACTGAAATATTTCAATTTGGGGAGACTTTTATTTTGACTTTACTACATTTCAAAGTCAAATATCTTTTTTTACTCAACTACATTTTAGTGAAATCAGTCGTTCTTTTTATTAACGAGGATAAAAAACGTAACTGGTGAAACACGCAGCGAGTCACCAATCAGGATCGAGCGCACGCTCTGTTTTACACGTGTTCTGATCGGCGCTCGGTGAATCTACTGATCACCAACATACAGTTCAGCATCAGTTCAACATCAAGCAGAACATTTAGAGAGGAATAAATGATGAAGAAACTCCAGACTCGAATTTTTGACTCCCTCGTCCTCGATGCTATTCTGATCCGTAAACGGCAAAAAATCCCGAGACTGACTTCCAGCGAGTCGACTTAGCTAACTGCTGAGCACCGCAGCTTTACAGGTCGGCAAATTCGATAAGCGTTAACGTGATTAGCGTGGCGTCTGGGCGAGCGCGTGGGCTTCACGACTGAGCTCTGAGGAGGACAAAAAACGTACGATTGTTCCTTGTTTAAGCAGGTCAGTGTGCTAGAGGAAAATGTAATTACATAATCTCGACCAAACAAAGTAAGCACATTCTTTCAGGCTGAACGGGAGTAAGTGTTTGGAATCCGATTTACAAAATCCGGACGTGATTTGACGTGAAGTTGTGTAGCTGATACTTCGTGGTGTTTAGTAACAAACCCTGAGCTGATCTTAAGCCCTAATTGGACGGGGTTTCAAAATAAATAATAATAATTTGAGTCTCGCTGATCTTTCACACAACAGAAGAATTTGAGGTTTTGAAGAGCTTTAAATCTGAGAGAGTGTGTGTGTGTGTGTGTGTGTGTGTGTGTGTGTGTGTGTGTGTGTGTGTGTGTGTGTGTGTGTGTGTGTGTGTGTGTGAAGAGAGGAGGGCAGTAAAATTAGAGAGACTCTCTCTCACACTCTGTTTTTTCCCCCTCAGTGTTGGATTACCGTGAACATGCTGCGGTATTTCAGGGTGTCCACTTTCACCGCTGGCTGCCCCCAGGCCCAGGAGTGATGTATGAGTGCTTGTGTGTGTGTGTGTGTGTGTGTGTGTGTGTGTGTGTGTGTGTGGGTCAGAACTTTTGCCCTGGAGTGACATGGAACTATGAAGGAGCCTATCTTCTGTGGCATAAAGCAACCTCAGTCTTCCAATGAAACACAAAACACAATCACGCTTGTGCTCTTGCGTTTTTGTGTGTTCGTGTGTGTAAGTGTTTGTTCACTTTCAACACATCAGGCAGCTCACAATTATAACGCAACTCAAAAAAAAACGGCAGCGTAGAGACTCTGTGCGTCGGCCCGGAGCGAGGTTCCTCAGCGCCGAGCGTTTACACACCTCTTTAATCGCCACACACATGTTCACAATCATCTCAAATGGCCTCTGCTGGCAAAGGCGTCTGAATTATCCAATTAAAGCCCTTTACAGTGCAGACAGTGTGTTTAACTCTTGCAACACACACACACACACACACACACACGCACGCGTTCCCGCTTGGCTTGGGTCCCGAACGCCACGACCAGGAGCCTCAAATTAACGTCGTGAAATTCCAGATCCTATTATCGCTCTGTGTTTTTCCCGGGTGGGGGGGAACCTTAAATTATTGCAGGGAATTAAGGGAAAAATAAAGGTATGGAATATCCATCATACATAATCGTTTAAAACGAGTCAATAAACGTCAGACTCCTCTAATAAACACACTCTGGGGTGTGTACAAGATCATGTGGTGTGCCCCCTATATTTCAAAAGATAATTATACTATATGGACGAATGTTTGTGAACACCTGAGCATTAGATTGGTGCTTCCACAGTTAATTTCCACTTGCTCTTATAATAACCTCCATTCTTCTGGGAAGATGTTCCATAAGATTTTGTAGAGAATGTCATGCTACTGAATCGAAAGACAACAGTTAACAGTTTGAGGAAGAACCAACTATGTCTGGAAAAGTCAATAGATTTGGCCATTTTCTAGTGTTTTCTTCTCCTTACACACTAATGTTCCTGTTTGAGCTCCTTCACGGTTTACAGAGTGATCAGTACATATACAGACGCAATCATCAAATATTTATTAATTATCGCTTATGGTAAAACTCAATGCTAAGCAACTTGCTATTGTCTGCTACAGTCTAGGAATACACATGCAAGCTCAGTAGGAAAAAGATTCACGTTTTGCTGCGCTTCATGGTTCCACTTTGGTGAACTCTGACGTGCAAAAATCATATCGCGTGTCCGTAGACATTTGGCAGACGCTCTTATCCGCAGCAGTTATATAGCAGTTATACAGCTGAGCAATTAATAGTTTAGTGCCTTGCATAAAAGCTCAGCAGTGACCCCTGGTGGTGCTAGAATTCGAACCTGTGACCTTCCGATCAGAAGTCCATCCTTTTATCTACTGACCTTCTACTTCAGACACATGCGACCAACCCAAGATTAACAGCGGATTATAAGCTCTGGTTTTACACCACACAGTTGCCTGATTGGCAGTGGTGTACGAAATACACAAACCGTGTAGTTCAATAAAAATAGAGATAAATTAAAATGTGACTCCAATAAAAGTAAAAGCGCTTCTGCCATCAAATGAACTTTAAGTATCCAAAGTAGTGATTTATTATAACTATAATGTTCCTGTTATCATTTTTATCCCAAGATTCTTCACTTAATCACCTCAGTTTCTGTGCAAAGACTCGAATGTGACTCTCAGCACACTGATCTATTAATAGAATGATATTAATGACTCAAACACTGATTGATTTCTGTTACAATCATCATGAACCCAAAACCTTCTTTTCAACTACTTAAAAAAAAATGGTGTAAATGAGGTCACGTGTGTGGTGGTGAGTTCGAGTCTGGAGTTTCTTCATCATTTATTCCTCTCTGAATGTTCTGCTTGATGTTGAAATGATGCTGAACTGTATGTTGGTGATCAGTAGATTCACAAAGCGCCGATCACTTCAGTCACTTTGTCACGTATCTGTACTTTACTGAAGTGTTTACAGTAAAAATCTCTCTGAATGTAAACACTTCAGTAAAGTACAGATACGTGACAAAGTGACTGAAGTACAGTAACAAATTACAAACTGCTGATTCGTGGCTTTGCTGCGTACGCAAACAGACCGTACATTTTTGTAACGTTTGGGAATCCGGTCACCGGCGTATTCACATCAGAAGAAGTTTGGCCTGCTGAAAGTGTAACGTGTTTCACGCTGCACGGTGTACGTCGGAGCAAATCGGGCCGTGGCCCTGATTCGATTACGCATTCACACACAGGCCAGTTCTCATGTTTATGATGTGCTCAGCAACTTCTGGGCACAATCTCAGCCTGTGTGTAAGTGTGTGTGTGTGTGTGTGTGTGTGTGTGTGTGTGTGTGTGTGTGTGTGTGTGTGCACGCAGGACGAGCCGATGAAGGACGGCCATTATGCTCACGGCAGTCATGCCTTCCTCCTCGAGCCATTTCCTTTTAGCGCTGATTTAATTTTGTTTGCACTCGCTGTGTGTCTGAGTGTCCGTGTGTCTGCGTGCAAGCCGAGTTCATGAACCTTTTGTCTTGTCAAAGGACGGATTGATGTCGAAGCAGTCTTTGCAGACAGATGGCATTCCTCAGTGCGCGCGCACAGACACACACACACACACACACACACATACACACACAATGGTTTAATATGAGTTATTAAACATAATATTCATAGAGGAACAAAAGGAAGAACACAATCAGGGATGTCAAACTCTGATTATTTTCCAATGTTTTTTTCCTCTATTACCACATTCACCTGTGATGACTTTTTATTATTTATGATAGATAGATAGATAGATAGATAGATAGATAGATAGATAGATAGATAGATAGATAGATAGATAGATAGATAGATAGATAGATAGATAGATAGAGCAGAATTTAGATAGATAGATAGATAGATAGATAGATAGATAGATAGATAGATAGATAGATAGATAGATAGACAGATAGACAGACAGACAGACAGACAGACAGACAGACAGACAGACAGACAGACAGACAGATAGATAGATAGATAGATAGATAGATAGATAGATTAGATCTAGGAATTTATTTGTAGCAGACGCCCTCACAATTATTTCTTTTATTCACCAACCAGATGAGGGTAAAGGGCCTCATTCAGGGGCCCAGACAGAGCAGCTTGGTGGTGCTGGGATTTAAATTCACGACCTCATGACCTTCTGTGCAGTCCAACACCTTAACCTTTAACTAAACCAGTAAAAAAGAAAAAGAAAAAGAAATAAATTCTCACCTTTCCTTTAATGAAGTCAGTAGAAGAACTCTTTTGCACTTTTGTACTTTTTACTGAAATAGAAATGCAGGAAGGAGCACACACACACACACACACACACACACACACACACACACACACACACACACACACACACACACACACACTCTTACACAAGTAATGTACATTCTATTTTTTGTTAGCCCGGGAAATCAAATACACATCAGTCGTAATCGCAGATCTAAACCGGTCAGCTGAATTTCATTTCTGCTCCATCGGATGTGTACGGTTTTAATCAACGCCAGCGAACGCTTATCCGTTCTCTTGATAAGAATCTACCTTCGATGGCCTCAGGGATCGGGATGAAACACACACTCTGAGAACAGCTCTAAAAAATGAAACAAACCGAATTTAATTTCTTCTATTCCTTCTTCATTCTGGCTCGAAATTATGTTTTATTTTATAAAATAAAGTGTTTAATTCGAGAAAAATTAGAATGCGACTAGATAGAAGCCTAAAATGAATAACTACACTATATGTGCCAAAAGTATTGTGACGCATAACTTTTCCAGCCTTATGTGGTTCTTCAGCAAAACTAAACTTATACTAAACCTGGAATTCTGTGTAAAACTGGGTAAAATCTCCCACAAAACCATTTGACATGCTGCAACAAATCGTAAGAGGCAGTTTCGAGCAGCATTCACAATTCAAGAATGGAAGAACATCACTGGAAGATGATGAGAGATCAGGAAAACCTCAGACGAGCTCGAAACCCTGAAATGTCCAAACCATTCAGCAACTTGCGCATGATGATCGTCAGAAATTCATCCACAAAAAAAACAAAAAAACGCCGGGGGCGCTCTATTGCTGTGCAAGAGGACTATTTTGAAGGTGATCGTGTGAAAACCTAGATAAATAAAGTAATTTCCTGTAAACAGAGAAAGTCTCGAAACGCTTTGATACCACCTCGTAGTGACTGGGTGCCAAAACCTTTGCACAGCACAATCCGAATGTCGGATTATTTTTATCATGCTTTCTTATCATGACCAAATACACACTGATATACGCTCGCAAAAATTTTTTTAAAGTAAGTTTTGGTGTGATAACATTCTTATCTTTTCTCGTTTGACGAGAAATCCAACAAATTTCACGGCAAATTTACGAGTAGAATGAAGAGGCTCTGAAACGCCATAGTGCGTTATTCTGAACTCGATTCTAAAAATATAAAAAATTTTAATTCAGCCAACAAGAAGAGGTCGAAGGTCAGGGGTGGAGCTCGAGGTCAAGTTTTACTTACAGCTTCTCCAAGCTGCATGGGATCCCTGGTGCCCCCTGAAGTATGCTGAGAGTTGCGGTTCTCGTCCGCAGACGAGTCAGCATCGTAAAGCTCTCGCCGTAAACAGTGTTGTTGAGCTTTAACAGGCTCCAGGACCGAATCTCCCCCCGGCGCTTAATTGTCTTAATTGGGTCTCAGTAAAGAGTGATTTAGTGGTAGGGGGTCGCGCTCTAACAACTCCTCACTTCCTTCGCTTTTTCTGCTTTTTTTTTTTTTTTTATGAGACCCGAGCTCGGTAAAATCCAGCGGCCTGAATTCAGTGTCGGGAATTGTCCTTGTGGATTGTTTTTGCGTCGTAGTTTTCCCTGAATTCCTTCTTTCGAACGTTAAAAAGCTGCTCTAATGATCTTGTTTTTCAGTTTATTGACTGAACCAGACACAAAGACATATCTGAGTGAAAGTATCCTGAATGTGTGTGAATTTTATGTAACATTTCTAATTTATGTGGAAATAAAACTCCATATAATCCCTCTCTCGGTCCTGTTCTCGCTTACGTTATAGCAGCTATAAATGACCTTTCTCTCATCAACCTCTATTTATCCTCTTTCTTGAGCTCAATAAGAGAATAACAGCGTAGAACGTCACATCCCTGAGAAAACAGAAAAGCTCAAACTCATCTGTCCGGAAGATGAGTGTGACGAAAACTGACTGTGACGAAGCTCTTGCACTGGAGACTCCTTCCGTATCTTCAGTAGATTCACCTCGACGTTTTTCTTGTCCCTTGTTCAATGACAATAGTGTGAAAATGTGTTTATGTGAATGTTATTATCTTTATAATTCATACTGAGACCCTGTGAATGAGCTGTTACTATAGAAACATTAGCACATTATTATTAAGTGCTTATTGAAATAAACTATTATCACTCAAAGTTTGTGGTAAAAGATTGATGTTTGCTTTTTTTTTTTTTATCATCCCGTTCCACATTTAATCCCCGCTCTTATAATAAGATTAACTCTTCTTGGAAGATGTTCTTCTAGATCCTGTTGGAGATTTGTGGAGATTCATTCAGCTACAAGGGTGTTAGTAAAGTCAGGTACTGATGTAGGTCAGAAGGTGAGGAGGCCTGGGGTGCAGTCAGTGTTCAAATGATGATCAATAGGGTTGAAGCTCTATAGCAGGAGATCCTTCACTCCAAATCAAATGCAAAGCAGATCTTCATGGAGCTGGCTTTGTGCACAGGGGCATCGCCATACTGGAACAGGTTTGTGTTTCCTAGTTCTAAGGAATTTAATACAATTGTGTGCCTCCAAATTTGTGGGAACATAATCAGATTATGAACAGTTTTAACCCCACCCACAACTAATAAGCCACACCCACAGCCACCCTGCTGCACCACAGCAATATTGTTAAAAAGAAATTATTATATTATTGATGCTTTGCACTTTTAACGAACATTAATACGTATTCTAACTTTGCTAAAAGGCTGATAGTTTAGGTAAA
>NC_139584.1:28739474-28914474 GCF_946808225.1 Silurus aristotelis | reverse complement strand
CGTCAGTACCTTAACATCCTTGTAGCTGAATGAAGCTCACACAAATCTCCACAAAATCTTGTGGAACATCTTCCCAGAAAAGTGTGAGTTATTATAGCAGTAAATGAAGACTAAATGTGCAATTTAATGTTCAAAAATAAGCACAATTTTTATGATCAGGTGTCTTCAAACTTTTGGCCGTTCAGCTGGTTTCTTGGTAAAACTTCCATGGAGTTAAAGAGAGGGGAAAAACGAGCTGTTGGAAAAACGAGCTGTTGAAAAAACGAGCTGTTGGAAAAGCAATAACAGTTTAAAGCTGCTTTATTTACTCGTGTAAGAGAGAACAGGAAGTAACTTGCCTTACAGATGTTCCACAACATTAAACATATTTATTTGCCCAATATTTGGACAGGCTGTTACAGAAAAATAATAAATCAAATAAATCAAATAAATAAATAAATAATTTTCAATAATTTTTAATACAGTGTCTGTGAAATGTTTGGAAACACTGAGTGAGTTGTGGTTTTTCAGAGAGACATACAAGTTCCTTGGTATAAACATTTACTTTGACCAAACTAATCTATAAAGGTCCAGATGTTTCACTTTATTTTCATTGAAAAATTCTCCCTCAGCATAAAGAACAGTTTTACACACACTCAGCATCTGGACACTTCATTTCTCCAAAAGTTCAGCTGAAATACTTTACATCTTGTAAAACTCGCTAAATTTGTTCTTCACTAGTTGGAGGTTTCTTGTTCATCCCAAAGCAGTTCAGTAGGATTTAGGTGCGGTGACTGGGCAGGTCGTTCCATGATAGATGAGACTCCAGACGACTGTTTGCGTTCTAAACAACACTTACAGAACTCAGACGTACGCTTCGACTCATCGTCTTGTTGTACGGTGAAGTCGGTTCCAAAGAGCCGCAGTTCAGACGGAATCGCATAGTGGTGAAATATGGAATTGCAGCCATGTTGGTTCAGGATTCCTTTCACTTTCCGGAATAAGTCTCCAAACTTTCCTGCTCCAAAACAACTCCAAACTATTACACTTCCCCCTCCATGTGTGACTGTGGGGGGTCTTAAAAATCATAAATACAATATTTAATAAATAAATAATACTGTTGTTATTATTACTAGTTAATACAATATTATTACTAGTTAATACAATAATCAAAATTGTTGTCGCGAATTAAATTCCTATAAATGCTAATTTGCAAAATTGTTAATTGGTTTAGCATGATTAGCTTAGCATTATTTCTAATCCGGCGAATAAAAGTTTTTTTTTAGCCCCACCGCCGAACTAAAGAAGCAAACATCAGACACCAGACCTGCTTTGGCTGTTTGACTTAAACATTATTATTCCACAAATAGTTTCTTTAAACGTTTTTTTTAGCTTCACAATGTCTCTCAGTGTTTCCGAGCGTAGGTGTGTCTCGGCGTTCTGGACAGTTTTTTTTTTCTAAATCGTTGTTGAAATGTTAATTAGCATCAGAAACGTCAGCGGCGTGGCTCTGCTCGGCATCAGCCTCCGTGATTACATCGAAAACGTAACTTTCGCTAAGGGAGACGATGTGTATCTGTGAATTACGTTCGTCCTAAGAACAGTCTGCCTGTTTCTTCGCTACAACCTGTTGTAGACAAGCGGCCCGTGTAGCTGTAAGTACAAACAGATGAAATGGCACCCGGGTAATGAAATCTAAACAGGTCTATTACTCAGAGGAGGCCTTGGACTCCAGCGTGAAGACTGTACCACCGTGAAAGGCTGCATTTATAGCCGTTTTGTGTTCCTCCTGAAGCGGGGGGAGGGGGGAATGGGGAGGGAGGGGTTACAGTCCTGCTCTTAAAAAAAAAAAAAAAAAACTTGGCCATGCAGGAAAACAAGATTTATTTAACTAAAAGCCACAGTGAAAAGAGAAGAGCTGGCTTCATGCTTTATTAGATACGGACAACACAAGAGAGCAGGGGTGAGCGGACGTTTGAACCCTATGATAAAAGTCTCAAGAGGGTGTCCGAGGTGATGTTATGTGATGTGATGTGATGTGAACGGGGGAAAGGGTTCAAAACTCGCCCTCTAGCCTCCGAGGAACAGAGATGTCAAAGCGTTTTGACGGAGCTCCCGTTACGAAGAGAACGGCCCGGGGAGCTGAAATGTAATCGGGGAAACTGTATCCTATTGTGCTCACTTCACACACACACACACACACACACACACACACTCATATGTATATGTATATATAAAACGGAATGTGAGAGAGGTCCAAGTTTTGTCATTTAGAAAGCAGGGATTGTGTTACAACAGTAATAGGGATTGTGGGACTCCCCTGGATGAGGGTACGAAAAAGTCCCGGTTTGACTTGAATGCTCCATGTGTGTGTGTGTGTGTGTGTGTGTGTGTGTGTGTGTGTGTGTGTGTGTGTGTGTGTGTATGTGTGTGTGTGAAATGATTTTTTTCACATGTATATAATTACATATTTTGGCGTGCACATGCATGTGTGTGTTTACTTTGTTTCCAGTTGACAATCTATGCTTACATGCAAATGCAAAAAACGCATGTACTGCATATGAACCTGTGTGTGTGTGTGTGTGTGTGTGTGTGTGTGTGTGTGTGTGTGTGTGTGTGTGTGTGTGTGTGTGTGTGTGTGAACACACAAAGATAAGAGTGTGTGTGTGTACATGCATGCCCAGACACATGCACTTGCACGCTTACGCAATTACACGCACACACGTATGTGGTTAGAGAAGGGTCCTCTCATCCTGTCGCACAGTAAACAGTTGCTTTCCCATGAGCACCCTCGTGTTCCTGTTGTCGGCCAGTGCCGAGCACACTGGGAAACATTCCGGCCCCTATTGTCCTCGGGGTCGAAGGTCACAGGATGCCCCTAAAGCGTTCAATGAGCGAGGTGAGAGGTGGGATACGAGTCACGATAAAGAGGCCTGTCCAACCCCCCAATGAAAGAAAGAAACACATTAAAATGTATTCTTTCTCTCTCGTCCATGTCCCCCCCCCCCCCCCCCTCTCTCTCTTCATTCATTATCAGACTCTGCTCTTTCGAGAGCCTGGTAGAGGTAGGGGTCACTGGGAAAAGAGAACGGACACACACACACACATACACACACACACAAAGAAGAAGTAGAAGAAATGGAGGTGGTCCTTCTCTCACATACAATGGCTCGACTCAGCAATTCAGCATCAACTTCCTGCTCAGAGCCGGACAATCGTACACCCTCTTTTCCCTCCTCCCTCTGCTGCTGGCGCTCCGACGTCTTTATTATGAGCTGCACAGTTCTAAAGGACGTGGACATCAGCTTTCCCACAGAACGACGTGATTGGCCTGGGTAGTGCATTAACAGTGAATGAGACAGAGAGAAACAGAGTGACAGCTCAACCCCCTCCCCAACACACACACACACACACACACACACACACACACACACACACACACACACACACACACATATACACCTCCACCACCAAAACCCTGGGCAGGTTCTCAACTTGTTGCTATGGATTTCTTTATTTTCCATGATACAGTGTCTCGTATGACAAGCTTCTACAGGTTGCCAAAAAAAAAAAACCCTGGACAAACAAAGGGGGCGGGGCTATTTACTGGTATCTATATACTACAAAGTGTACCTGAACCCCTGACCATTAGAGAGGCTGCCATCTTGGATCTTCAAAATCACTTTGTGTATGTGTATACTCGATCCAGACCCAAAACACGATATATACATCGCATGTGCGCAAATGCGTCTATTTCCTGTTGAAAATTCCTATTGAATAAATTGTGTAATTGATGACATTAGCACAAATTTAATTGATCAAATGATATAAATTGAAAAACTCAAATTAAAATTAGTTTACATTTGTTAGACCCCATTTGAGTAATACATATGTATATAATAGTGTGTGCGTGTGTGTGCGTGTGTGTGTATGTGTGTGTGTGTGTGTGTGTGTGTGTGTGTGTTTTACATTTAATATTTAATTTTTTGAAGATATTTTCTACTTAACAGTTTTAATTAAGTCAGCATACTTTAACAAATGTCTGCATTTTAGAAACACACAAGATATTTATTTATTCATTGCATTCATTGCATTTATTTATTTATTTATTTATTTATTTATTTATTTATTTATTTATTTATTTCCATCATTCATTCACTATGCACACAGAAACTATTGAAGCTGTGCATAAAACACAAGAGAATCAATATCGAGTTCATAAAAACTAATGGCGATGACAGGAAGTAGCAGCGATTCCGCACGTGCGCACGTTACCGGTACTGATCGAGAAGCCGCTATGTATTTTGTACAGTTTGACTGAACTTACGAACACGAACTGCTGTAACGGCGGCCATCTTGGACAATCAGAAGCATGTTTTTACCTCGTGGTTGGCAGCGGCTGGATCGTACTTTTCCACTTAAAGTTATAGAGGTGGACATTTTACACAATCAGAATCACTTTGTTTCCTTTAGCATAGTTTAATGTCGCAATGTTTGCTGTTATAGATGTGGCGATTTTGGACAGTAAAAATAATTTTCCCTCACCACAGTTTGATGGAGCTTTGTCTCAAATCCTGAACACTGAAACGTTCCAAAGATTAGATTAGATTAGATTCAACTTTATTGTCATTACACATGTACAAGTACAAGGCAACGAAATGCAGTTTGGGTCTAACCAGAGTGCAATAACAGGATAGTATACAAGTGCAGGATATATAGTTTTTACATGATTTACATAGTTAAATAAAATGAAATATAGACTATAAACAGTAATTTAAAGATGTATATGTACTATAAATGTAGTATACAGATGAATATACTGTATATGTACTAAGAACATGATATACAGATTAATATATATATGTATTGTGAACGATATACAGATGCCTATTACTATACAGAGATTTACAGAAGGCTGTGAACGGTGAACATAATAAATTGCTATAACTCTAAACAGAGAACGGGTATATATACAATGGTAATAATTTAATGGTGAGCAGCGATACAAAGAAGAGCAGTGTGTAAATGAGCAAAGGTTTGTGTAAACAGTCCGTGCAATAACAAAGTGAGAAATGATCAGTGTCTCGGTGAGCATAAGTTTTTGAGTAGACAGTCCATTAGAGCGGCCATCTTGCACAATCGGTGTCACTTTGTTTCCTTAGCACAGTTTAATAGCGCTTTGGACCTTTTTGCAGTTATCAAAGCGCCCATTTATGGACAATAATTCTTTTTCCTCAGCACAGTAAAGAACAGAGAGAGTTCTGTCCTTTATGCTGAACACTGAAACGTTTCAGAGGCAGCCATCTTGGACAATCAGAATAACTTTGTTATCTTTTATTAGTACTTTACTCCCTCATGTTCTCTAAATATAAAGGACAGAAATATCTAACTTATATTAAAATTTGCACACAGTCTAATTAGAGATACAGTAGAAGCTCTAGAATTTTTGCATTCTATTGAATCTCAATTTCTTGACCAACCCCAAACCATTTGACTCCATTTAGCTCCACCCACTTTTGTTGTTGTTGTTGTTATTAATGCTTTAATCATGCTTTCGGTAACTTGTTCATAAAATTGTTTGCCACATTCCTTAGATTTTAATGCTTGTGAATGATCAACAAAACAAAATGGCAGCCAATCAATTCCAGTGGGATGGAGCCTGATTTGCTTAAAAAAAAGCTAAGTTTGGTAAACTATATATAAATGTTTGTGGACACCTGATCATTAGATTCCATGCACTTTTTGATTACATTTCACAGGTATTTTTTGATTTGCTGTTATAATAACCTCCGCTTTTGGGAAGATGTTCTACTAGATCATACATTCACCAGTGTGTTTGTAAAGTCAGGTACTGATGTAGGTGAGGTGAGGAGGCCTGGGGTTCAGTCAGAGTTCATATTTATTCATGTTCAGTAGGGTTTAAGCTCCAAGCAGGAGGAGATCTTCTACTCCAACCCAAGTAAAGTATATATTTTCATGGATCTGGCTTTGTGCACAGGGGCATTATCATGCTAGAAGAGGTTTGGGTCTCCTAGTTCAAGTGAATGCAACATTTCAGTCTTCCACATCCAAAGGATGTTTAATAGAATTGTGTGCCTCTAGCTTTGTAGTAACCGTTTGGCTGGAAAAATCAAGAATGATTAAGAATGATGGTGCAGTCGGTTGAGGGAAAGATAACAGTATGATGCATGCAATATTATTCAGTAGATACATAAAGTAGATGCAGATGTTCAAATGGCAATGCAATGTAAATAGATGTTTTTAAAAAAATGAAACAGAGAGCTATTAGTGATAGTGTGAGTGAAGAAGACTTGCAAACATTCCATAAAGGGGACGTGAAGTTTGAATGGTAAATGCCCAACCGTGCTCCAGTAATCCTTCACTAAACACTGTAGGACCTTCTGGTCATGTGCTGTGCCATGTTATTTTTTATACTGTAATTTATGACTATACACCGATCAGGTATAACATTATGAGTGGTGAAGTGAAGAACACTGATCTCTTCATAATGGAACCTGTTAGTGGGTTATTTATTTATTGGGCAACAAGTGAACATTTTGTTCTCAAAGTTGACGTGTTAAAAGCAGGAAAAATGGGCGAGAGTACGGATTTGACAAATTGTGATGTCTAGAAGTCACAGCATCTCCAAAACTGCAGCTCTTGTGGGATGTTCCTGGTCTGCAGTGGTCAGTGTTTATCAAAAGTGCTCTAAGGAAGGAACAGCGGTGAACCCGGCGACAGGGTCGCGGGCGGCCGAGGAACATTGATGCACGTGAGGAGCGAAGGCTGGTCCGTGTGTTCCGATCCAACAGACGAGCTCCTGTAGCTCCAATCCTGTAAAAGTTAATGTTAATGATCGACCGTTTTTGGCGGCAAAAGGGGGACCAACACAATATTAGGTGGTCATAATGTTATGGCTGATCGACGTATTTCCAGCTGAGGTGTAGATAAAGTCTATATTGCTGTAAATTAAAGTTATGTAATAGTTAGCGGTGCAGTTTATTAGTAAGTCCGATGTGATATTGAATAATAATAAACAAATGGCACCGCAAACACTGAGCGAATTACCTTGAAACGTTCCGCCGCCTGCTTATGCGTAACATCGGGGCGATTATTGTGTTAAACTCTCGCCCCTGTCTGCCTTAATAACCTCGATTTCCGTGCCGTTACACGCCTTTCTAATGATAATAAGAGTAAATGACACAGTCCATCAGCACAGAGGGCAAAATCATTGTGTTGTTCACCCCCCTTTGACTGACCTGAAGTGGCAGATGAGGGGGGTAAGCGAGGGGATGGGGGGGGGGGGCACGGGGAACGCATTGTGAAACAAATAAGTGAGATTCTTTCCTCCTGGCTCTGACCGTGAAGAATCCCACATGCAGTAGAGCAACATTGCTCTCAACTTCTCGTTCCTCATGTCGTCTCACTTACTGACCGATACGAGAGTCTTGAATGTCTGCAGCCTCTGAAACTCAAACAGATGCAGGAAGGGAAGTTGTATAAACACGAGGCGAGTGATAATGCCAGATAGATGACGTCTCCGAAGCAAATGATTTTATGGGATTTCCCCGATTTTACACACAATTTGACTTAAGGCCGTGAGTGTGTAACTGTTCCTCATGTCTCAGTGTAACACATTTAGGTTTGTATTTCAGTTTCAGATAATAATAAATCCTTTCCATCAGCCTCAACCACCGAAACTGCATTTAACCTTAAAACATAATCATTAAATCCCTGAAACGAACTTTTCTACAAGCGGTTCATTATAGATTATTTTAAAAAATTGCGTTCTTCTACTCGACCCCGTTTTCACACGTTCACCCCTATATTTGGGAACTTTTAAAACATTCCACAAGTCACAATGTTCAAGTCACATGATTGTCTGAATTTCATAAATTTCCAGGATAAAAAACAAACGAACATAAATTTTAAAGAACATTTCATAGCCAGCATAGATGCTAGTGAAACACATTCTGTGATTTTTATAAAATAAATCTACATTGTTGCTCATTGAATTGCAAAATTCAGCTTTTAAATTAAATGAATAAATAAATAAATTGAAGCAAAAAAAAAAATATATAGCATATTTGCCTAAATTTTGTTTCCGATTGGTGAAACACACACGTTTTGACGCTACAAATTTTGTATGGATTTTATGTTATGTGATTAAGTTTATTGAATCAAGTATTAATTAAGTGTTAATGAAATGAATACTAGATTAGAGACGAACATTTCCCTCACACTGTTTGGTGAAAAACAAGTGTAGCTCCTTCAAACTAGCTACATAAACTGAGAGATTAGCGCTCACTAGCTATCTTAAGCTCTACTTATAATGGCAACTTTTGACATCCGATGAACTTGAGCGCTGCTTCAAAACAAATGTCAGATGAACATAAACATAAAGTTGTATGAGCTGTTTATGAACACACTTCCTTAAATCATAAATACAGATTATTACTCAGATTTTTTTACATGATATTTGAAAATAGATTCAAGCTTCGCTGTTGAAACGATGTGTGAACTCCGTTGAAAGAAAACGTGTTGAAGTTAGAAAGGAACGTCCCAAGGGGCGCCCTTTCGGTCTGTCGTGCGCCCCTCTCGGCAAGGCTCCGGACGCTTTCGGAGACGCATTCGTCATGTCTGATTTACGACAGGACGGCTGCACGGTGATCCAGACATTTTCCTTGTGGAAGAGCCCTGGGAATGTCGTTCCCACCTCGAGTCATGATGAGCTGCGTGAAGAGGAAATGACAAGATCTGTGATAAGTCATGCCAGAGAGGCAGAGAGGCGTGTTGCTGGAGGCTCTGAGGCCCGAGCCGAAGCAGAGATAACGCTGGTGAAACAAAGCTCGTCGTGATTATTATATGGAGATGAAATGCGATGGGTCTGGTCACGGCTTCCGCGTGCGGCCGCTCCGGTTTCACAAGGCTGACTGAAATGTAGGCATGCGGGGAACAATGAACAGAGCTTGGGTTTCAGCTGTACAATCTCACTGGCGGCTTAACCTTCACCCTATCTCGCCCCCACGGTTTCAGATTGTAATCGTGCAAGGTGTGTGTGTGTGTGTGTGTGTGTGTGTGTGTGTGTGTGTGTGTGTTTGTATAAGGACAGCTGGAAATGGTTTGCAAGGCAATTGGTTCTGACTTCGCCTCCAGAACAAGATCCCTGGACTTTATATAAGTGTGAGCTCTAGGCGTCGAAGCATGTTGCGCAAGTCGCACACTTTAAAAAAAAAAATTTTTTAACAAATCGGTCACGCTGCGAATCTGGAACGCCGAGCCTGGACCAGAAGATGCTTGCACCATTCTCTTGTGATGTTGTAATGTCCCAGCACGTTTCTTCACAACGTGGCGAGCGAGTCCATCTCCGTCCCGTCCCACCGTCTCTGTCTCAGCGATGTCAAATTTTTTTTTCCCTGAGTTTTTTTTTTTTTTTTTACGAGTGTATAAATCAGAGCAGTGCCAAGAAGAGAAAAACACAGGATTAGAATTCCACTTTCAGCCTGTCTTCGGGAGTCCAGCTGCATTCGCCTGTTTGTTTAACACAGCTGCGAGAGAACGAGAGAATGATGGAGAGAGCGAGAGAGAGAGAGAGAAATGGACCAGCGCTATGTAGAGAAGGCATGTTTTGCTTGGCAAGCTCCGAGTCCTTTCTCAGGGTGATCATTGTGCAGTGGAGCGCAGCACAAACCCTCTGCTTAAGATAATCCAGAGGCCCTCGAATACAACAACACCACTCCAAAAAGCCACCGAGAGTTTATTACTGCATGCACGAGTTCCTGATTCACCACGCTGACATCATGAATCAGAAATTTCCAAAAAAAGAGATCAATTTGGCAAAAATATTTAATTACACTATAAAAGGGTGTGGAATTCTGGATTTCTATCTGTTTCTTGGACGTCCCACATTCCACATTTACTCCCCATTTGCTCTTATAATGAGTTCCACTCTTCTGGGAAGATGTTCCACTAGATTATGTGGAGATTTGTAGAGATTTATTAAGCCACAAGGGTGTTAGTAAAGTCAGGTGAGAAGGTGAGGAGGTTCCTTGGTTGCAGTCAGTGTTTACATTCATCCAAAGGTGTGCAATAGTGTTGGCGCTCTATAGCAGGAGATCTTTCACTCCAACCAATGTAAAGCAGATCTTCATGGAGCCGGCTTTGTTTTTTTGTTTGTGTTATTTTGTTTTCATTTCAGGTTACACTTTTAACAATGGAAATTGTCTCATACGAGCTTTACACAAATAAGAACGTCTCCGTTTGTTCCTTATAAGTGTAAGTTTGTCCCTAATGAGGGAGCCAGTGGCGACTGTCGTGAAGTTAAAACTGTCTGAGATGGCATGAGGAGGAACCTTAAGAGGAAACAGACTCAAGAGGGGACCGAATCACTGAATGTCCAGTTCCATCATTGTTAAGGTGCCTGTGGTGAACCTGTGGTCCTCAGTCGTTGTAGCAAATTGTTGTTTTTTGCAAATTGTAGCAAAAAAGTCCTCAAAGTTCTTGTGTTTCTTAGTAACTCCATCTATTCCCAGGCTGCTGATGCAGAACCATCCCCAGCTGCACAGAGCGGTCTCTAAACTCCATTCAGAGGCAGGGGGTCGGGATGAATCAGGCAGATCTGATCAGCAGGAGATCTGATGCACAGGAACATTGTCATGCTGGAACAGGTTCGGGTTTCCTAGTTCGAAAATTTCATGCTACCAAATGCAACCAAAAACAGTTTGTGGAAGAATCCCAGACGGTGCAACACATTACCGTTTTTTTTTTTTTTTTTTTACAAAGTTTAGGTGTGGACCTGAGTGATGAGTGAAAGGTCATGTTAGGTTTCACCTGACAGGCATCATGTTTTGAGGAAGCAGGTGGAACGACGACGGAGAAAGCGACAATTAGAACTGGAACGCTAGGTGTCGATGTGGCAGAGCTTAACTGTCTGACGACTCAGGACAGGGCGAGAATGCAGAGAGACCGGATCGACATGTTCATCTACTGCATCGTCTGTCAGTGACAGCGGTCAATGTGTGTACGTGCATGTGTGTGTGTGTGTTACCAGTAAAGCAAGATGACATCCAGGCAAGCAGGCGCAAGTGAAGCTTGACTGATGTGTTTTTGTTTTGCAACAGGTATAAACCAAAATCTCACTCGCTTTAGATGTTTACTGAAGACAAAAAAAAAAACTAAACAGAGGTAATTATCGGTTTTTTTTCCCCCCGTACACAAATCCGGCTGTACTTTCTCAACTTAAGCACCTCGAGTCATGAGGGTGTTTTCTTTTCCCAGACCGTCTGCTAACAGATAAACACAACCGCCTCAGCTCCAACCCGAGACCTGAGACGAGACATTTCAAAACAATTTCCCAAGGAAACACACACACACACACACACACACACACACACACACTTGTACATTGTGACTAGAAAAAAAAAAATTCATTTAAAACATAAAAATCTGAATAAAACCCGAATAAAAAAAATAAATAAATAAAAATAAAAACCAACCCTTTGAAATGAAACTTCTCCGTACAGTTAGATCATGAAATTATTTTTGAAGCATAGGTGGTCATTCCACATTCCAAACTGTTATCACACAGTCGGAGGCACACAGTGGTGCAGGACGTCTTTGGATGTTGTAGCATGAAATTTTCGCTTTACATACTTGTTCCAGCATGACAGTGTCTCTGTGCACAATGACAGCTCCATGAAGATATGCCTGGAGTGGAGTAGAAGATCTTCTGCTATAGAGCTTTAAACCCTGAACACCTTCGGGGTAAATATGAATGCACCCCAGGCCTCACCTCATCTACATCACTTAACAACCCTAACCCTAACACCATCGAAGCTAAAATCTCACAAATCTCCACACAATCTAGTGAAACATCTTCCCAGAAGAGAGAAGAGCTTATTATAACAGTAGATGGGGAAGGTTATGTTCAAAAAGAAGTACATACTAATGCTCAGGTGTCCACAAACTTTTGGCAATATCGTGTATATACACTGTGTATGTATGCCTCAGTGCTCAGTGCTCGCTGAATAAAACTGCTCACTGAAGAATTTCCCTGAAGCTTCATGGATACTCTCGCTGCAAGCGACTCGTTTGTAAACGGCCATGCTTACCCATAATGCTCGGCGCTCTCAGGCCAGCAATTTTGATCCTCTCCTTTGTTTTTTAATCAGGTTACTTGTATCATAAGAAAAGATGCTGTATTTCTCGCTCCTGGTATTTTTTATTTTATTTTATTTTTTTACAGAACTCGTTTTGCAGTTTGCTGTTCTGTTCTAGAGTGTTTTTTTTCTCTTCTCTCTGGTGGTATTTGGCTGTTTTAGAGTACAGAAAGAGAGAAAGAAGGGAAGGAAGCAGCTCAGGGTAAGGTTGAGTCCTCTGTCTCTCCCCCCTCGCGAGCTGAGCAGCTGCAGGGTCGAGTGTGCTCCCGGGAGCCCGAGCGCTCCTCCTGCCTGAAAAAGGTCGCGTTGTGTGTGTGTGTATGTGTGTGTGTGTGTGTGTGTGTTTTTACGGGCCTGACGCTGAACACGTCGAGGCATAAAACTTGATGGCTTCCAGACCTGCTGTTTTACTGACAAGCTCTGGAGGGATCATATATAATGCAGAGAGAAAAGGAGGGAGAGAAAAAGAGAGGGATGTGCACTAAACCTGAAACCAAAACCTGGTCCATCTTTCTGAAATTCAGCCAAACTGAACAGACACGGAGCGAGAAGGAAGGAGCGTTATGGGAACGGCGCTTTGCTTGCATTGCATTTCCCAAGGCCAGGAAAAGGAGGAAATACACTAGCTGCATCTCCCTGACCTCTCTGACTCCTAAACTACCCCTTGCCATTCCCCCCCTCCCCTTCTCTCAATGCCCACCCTACCGCCTCCTTTACCCTCAGGGGGTTCCTGCGCAATGTGTAAACCAGACAGAGAGCGCATCCTGGAACGGCCAAACAGAGGAAAAGGACAAGGGGGATGAGGAGAGGCTAAGCTCAGGCTCAAAAGGCTTGACGGAGAGCTAATCTGAAGACCACACAGGGCCTTGACTGCTGTCACCTTTACATAGTGTGTGTGTGTGTGTGTGTGTGTGTGTGTGTGTGTGTGTGTGTGTGTGTGTGTGTGTTTGCCCTGATCCACATTTGAGTACAGCTGACAGCCGTCACTCTAAGAAATGCCTCTGAGATAAACAGCAGTTGTGCAGGTTAATGCTAACTCTCCACTTTAGCTAATTTAGCTGCTAATCTGCTAATCTACACCTCCCCTTTCCTCTGTTCCCTCCTCTTTTCTTCTCTCCTCCTTCTCTATACTCCTCTAATTCTATCATTTACCTTCTCTTCAACACTCATCTCCTCTTTCCCTCAACTTTTTATTTTCTCTTCTCTTCTCTTCTCTTCTCTTCTCTTCTCTTCTCTTCTCTTCTCTTCTCTTCTCTTCTCTTCTCTTCTCTTCTCTTCCCCCATTGTCTCTGAGATCTTATCATAAACTTTTTGCACCTGTTTAGTAAATTTTGTAATGCCAAAATACATACTTATGACGGCACAAAACACCAGCGAACAGAAATCAACCACACACACATACACACACACACACACACACACACACACACACACACACACACACACACACACACTACTTTATCCATATAAAATTTTATTTTTCTGATTATCAGTCTGCATCGTCTAATAAACTGCATACAGGAAATGAAAGGAAATCAGGTACTGAGTTAGAAAATGTATTAAAAAATATTAACTGTTCAATTATTTAGTTTTAAGTTAAAACCATCATGAAAATTAATTAATTTATATCATGCATTTTTTTTTAACATACTAAAAGAAAGAATCCAAATAGTTGAAAATTTACTAGTGCTGTCAAAATGATTGACTTTAATTAATTAATAAATTTAATGTCATTTATTTAATACATTTTGACTTAAAAGTGTTAGAAAAATGGGACCAATCCAAATTTTTTATACATTTATCCAAATAATAATAAAAAATAATAATAATAAAAAATATATATATATATATATATATATATATATATATATATATATATATATATATATATATATATATATATATATATATATATATAATCTATATCTATATCTATATATATATATATATATATAATTTTATTTTATGTATTTATTTATTTCTAAAAAAAAAAACATTTTTTTACTAAATACACAATAAGTCACATTTCTTTTTTTTTTATATTTCTTAATATATTTATAGTTATGCATTAATTCGAACGAACCCAAATGAACCCAAAATACCCAAAATGTATATATATATATACTGAATATATAAACTATAAATATGATAATACACGGTATGGCCAAAAGTATTGGGACACCTGCTTTTCTCAGTTGTTGTGTTCAATCACAAATTTAGAGTATAGAATGTCTTTGGACATTCCAACCAACACAAAACCAACACAAAACCTCAGATCTACACAAAATTTACTGGGGCATAACATACATGAAATTTTCCGTTTACTTTAACTAGATAGATCCAAACCTGTTCCAAAAGATCCAAGAAGATCTGCTTTGCATGGTTTAAATTGGAAGATCTCCTGCTATAGAGCTCCAACCTCATTGAAAATGAATGAAAGTGAACGCTGAGTGCACCCCAGGCCTCCTCACCTTCTCACCTCCATCAGTACCTGACTTTACTAACACCCTTATAACTGAATGAATCTCCACACATCTCTACAAAGTCTAGTGGAACATCTCCCCAGAAGAGTGGAGCTCATTATAACAGTGAATGGTGTGGAAAAAGATGTTTAAAAAGAAGCAGATACTAAAATTATAGTTAGGTGTCCACAAACTTTTGTCCATATAGTAAGTGTTGTTGGAATATTCTGCAGGTATTTGACACCAGTGAGATATTTGAATACGCCGGCCCGTGTTTGTTTATACGACTTTCTGCTCCAGTGGCCTTTAAACGGTCAGTTCAGCTCTCCGAGGAAAAAACCCAGAGGAACATTTCTCTGCTTACAGCTTTCTCAGGAGATTGATAAACAAAACCTGGGCCCTAATGTTCTCTTTAACATTCAACATCTTAGAGCTTTTAATGCTGCTTCCCTTCCATGGTTTGTTCACTGGTTAGTTGAAGGAGTTTCTTTTTTTAGTTTTTTTTGAGGAAATTCTTTTTTAAATACCAACAAATTTTACTTAATGTATTTGTATACAAGATTAAATTCTAATAAATTATTTTGACATAATACATAATGCAGTTAAAAATGCCTTAATACTGATTATAATACTGATCCCTACACTGTAAATGTAAAAAAGAATAATGTAAATAAAAAAAATAAAAAATAAAAAACTACTGGTGTGTTTTTTCCCACTAATGATATTAATTGTTTCTATCCGTATATTTATGCAAACTATAGTAATAATTAAAATCTCACAATTCCAAATATGATCAATGCCCTAAAGTGCACAATATTTTCAATCTAATGTCCGATTTTAACCTGGAAGTCAGAGGGAATTTTATTTCTTATTTTATTTTCAATAATTTTACATCCACTTTGTTCAAGATTGGTATCTCATACAAACCAGAGCAACATATTCAGACATTACAGGTGGTGTTGTAAATCTACAATAAGTGTGTGAAAATGAAGAAAAGGACATTCGTAAGACTCTTATTATAGTTGTACATTCCATTTTAAATTCAAGATGTTTAAGGGTCCCACAAACTTGAATAGGTCACAAAATAAGATGGTGAGAAACGATAAATGAGGCATATTTTAATATTTAACCTTTTGAGAAAGAAATAGCTTATATATATATATATATATATTGTCTTTTTTTATTTTCAAAAAAAGAAAATGGAGGAAGGCCACATACACATACCCCAGTGTTCTCCAGTACTCACATGTTACATTATCTAGAAATGACTGAAAATATTATTAGAATTGTAATTATATCCACTTTATTGAAATTATGGAGTTTTATTATTTCTGCTACAGTGACTTGTGTATTAACAGTTTATTAATACAGCATTAATCCTTAAACCTTCAATTAAGGATTAACACAATCAATCAGACTGTCTGTCTGCCTGCCTGCCTGCCTGCCTGCCTGCCTGCCTGTCTGTCTGTCTGTCTGTCTGTCTGTCTATCTATCTATCTATCTATCTATCTATCTATCTATCTATCTATCTATCTATCTATCTATCTATCTATCTATCTATCTATCTATCTATCTAATTATAGCAGCACATGAGAAGGAAGTACTGAGTGTTACAGCGATGACGTTGAGGTGTTGGACTTACTCTCGACTAAAACTCTGAAGAAACTTCTACTTTCCTCTGAGGGAACTTTGTATCAGAGTTTGTGTGGGTTTTGAAGAGACATTGTTTCTATGACATGGATACAACAGTGAGAAGAATTTCAGGACGAGGTGTCAGTGCTGGCGCTGAATTGTTTCTGAAACGCAGCAGAAAACAGAGGACACAAAGTATAAAAAAAAGTGTGAAATCTGAATAGTTTGCTTGTTTGACTCGGTGGTGTGGTGTGATGTGATGAGTAATAGGAGTGCGGTAAAAACTACATTTAGAGACCAAAATCAGACGGCCAAAAAAGAATGGACAGTGCAAAGAAAATTAGCTGACTTAGCGAGTCTTTTATGGTTTTTGAGACGCGTGTATGTTTCTTTAGTTACTATGCAACAAAGTCAGTAAAAGAAAAAAAATAACAAGAATTGGACAGTAAATGACTGGAATTCTGTGGAGTCCAAATGTGACATTTTTCTCGAACAATTCTAACATTAGAACTTGTGTAAGACAGAGAACAGGAGAGAAGATCAGACTGCCCTCACCCCCCCACAGTCACACATGGAGGTGGAAGTGTAATAGTTTGGAGTTGTTTTTGGAGCAGGGAAGTTTGGAGACTTATTCCAGAAATTGAAAGGAATCCTGAACCAACATGGCTGCAATTCCATATTTCACCACTATGCGATTCCGTCTGGACTGCGGCTGTTTGGAACTGACTTCACCATACAACAAGACGATGAGTCGACGCGTACGTCTGAGTTCTGTAAATGTTATTTAGAGAGCATACAGTCGTCTGGAGTCTCATCTATCATGGAACGACCTGCCCAGTCACCGCACCTAAATCCTACTGAACTGCTCTGGGATGAACAAAAAACCTCCAACTAGTGAAGAACGTCTCTGGCGAGTTTTACAAGACGCACGGCTGAACGTTTGGCGAAACAAACTGTCCAGATGAATGCGAATACATTATCTGGAATAAACAGATGATGCATTCCAAAATCAGATCGAAATGCTCTTCTTTCTTTCTTTCTTTCTTTCGTTTTATTCAATACTCATTTAATTATTGTTTATTCAGTCAAATATTCTGTGTTGAATTGGTGACAGTTTTGACGCGTTCATTTCTGACGTCTGTGCAGCAGTAACAAAACAAATGGAATGCGAAATAACATAATTGCATGTAAAGCAGGGAGTTCTGAACAAATAAATCAGACAACGCACCGGGAAACGAACTTGAAATGAAATCCTGAGTTTAATCTGAGGCCGAGACAAAACCGGGGGAGGTGGTGGTTTAGTAGTTAAGGAATTGGACTTTAGTTTTGAGGGTCATTAATTCAAATCTCAGCCACACCGCTGGGTGTTACTCCTGGGGCCCTTGTGCATGGCCCTTAACCTTATAGCTGCTCAGTTGTGTCCAAATTTGACTTTTAAAAAGATGTTTTGCAAACTCTACTCTCATGGTTTCTTTCTTATGCAGTCTCAGGGAGTTTTTTCCTGCCACTGTCTCCACTGACCCGCATAATAGGAATAAACTTATAGGGTAAAATTTATGAATATAAAATATCTTTTTCTATATCAGTGCAATAATAATAATTAGGTACATGTGTAATCACTTTTATATCTATTATTGTAGTCTGAATTTCTGCCAGCAGTTTTTCACAGCTGCTACAAATTTCATTTTATTTAATATATACCTTAATATATATATATATATATATATATATATATATATATATATATATATATATATATATATATACATACATACATTATTTATATATGTATAATTATATTTTCTTATTTTCTTATATGTTCTTGATCTTTTACTCTAAGCAACTGCAAACAAACTATTTCCTAATTGGGTCGATAAAGTTTTCTGATTCTGAATTTAATTTAAGTAAATTTCTATCTGCTCTGATTTAAGGAGAGGAATGCTAAATCAGCGCTCGCGAGCGACACGGCCGAGGGCGAGGCCGAAACGTGAGAATTGAAACACAGTCCCTTTGTTTCCTTCTCTCTCTCTCTCTCTCTCTCTCTCTCTCTCTCTCTCTCTCTCTCTCTATCTCTCTCTCTCTCTCTTCCTTTCACATGGCTGTTCCTGTTTCACCCTCTGGGCTGTAAAAGCCGTCACCTAATACAGCACGCTCGTCAGGCTTTAAAACTCCTTGCACACACACACACACACACACACACACCCGTGAGTCAATAGGTGCAGAAAGCGTTCCTTCAAGACGAAAGGGTGTGGCGTGAGACATGCGAAAGAAAAAAAAATCTAATAAAAGTAATAACACCCGAGTCGGCGGCCCTCCACCCAGTTCAGTGTCGAGCAGCATGCTGGAGAAACATTCAAACTTCAAATCAGAAGGTAGTGAGTTCAAATCCCAGCAACACAATTGCTAGGGCCCTTGAACAAGGCCCTCAACTGCTCAGGTGTCTAAATAAGTGTAAGCCGCTCTGGATAAATGTAAACGTCACCTTCTTCCTCGTCTACACAATCCAGCAATTAATGCATAACAACCCTCACGGATTTGAGTTCTGACGCCACGTCGGCATCGGGGCTTTATTAAGAAACGCGTGAGTCACAAGAAACACGCCGAGGTTTTAAGAGTGTGTGCGCGTGTGTGGGTGTGTGTGTGTGTGTGTGTGTGTGTGTGTGTGTGGAGGCTTTCAAAGAAAACAAACACATGAATGTCTCTGAGCCAGGAGTAACTTCTGATCTGATCAGCGAGATTTCACACAAAATTCCCTGTAACTCACATTGACTCAAATTGTTTATTTGTTTGTTTTTATTGGAACATATAACGGTTTTCTGTGCCAAAAAGACGAGTACGAAAGGGACAGTGAAAAAGCACCACACTCCACCCCCACCCCACAAAACTTCACCAAACATTTATAATATGACTGCTTAAAAATATTTCTTTATGAGTATAAATACACCAATAAAAATAAACTCTATGGGCAAAAGTTTGTGGAAATTTATCTATAAGATCGTGCTTTTTGAACATCTTATTTCACATTTATTCTGCATTTGCTGTTATAATAACCTTCACTCTTTTGAGAAGATGTTCCACCAGATTGTTTGGAGATTTGTGGAGATTCATGTTAGTAAAAGTTAATTAATTAATCATTGCACGTTAATTAATTAAATAAAAGTTTTACATTTTAATTTCTTGCATGTCAGCTAATGATCAAACAAAAAGGTTTATATTTATGTTTGTATATGATACAGTTTATATAAATTTCAGTAAAAGTCAAATTGATTCCTATAAATTCCAGTAAATTCCTGGTAAGTTTCCAACTTAAAGATATTTTCCATCCCTTTGCAACCACGCTCTTCACTGGTGTGTTAGCGTTACCGCATTAGCCTAGCATACAGCTAGCTAGGTTTCTATTAACGATCATTCTAAGTGATCTGACGATCTAATGTTGTGTAATGTATGATAAAGAGTTGTGTCTAATTCACTCTCTACCGATCTCTCTCTCACACACACACACACACACACACACACACACACACATAATCGTGGGTTACGTAGTAGGATGAGTGCAGGATGAGGGTCTCATTAAGTCCGATTCAGAAACTCCTTTGATGAAGATCGGCTCGGCCTGGCAGCACATCAAAGCACCAATCGGATTCTCCGATTTGGAGATGCACAGGAAAGTCTACGCAAGGAGGAGAAAACACACACACACACACACACACACACACTCACACACACTCACACACACGTGCTTCTGAGTGTTGAGAAACACAGAGTTGCATCATGAGCCACTTCAAAGCAAAGCATCCTCAGAGACGGACATGAGTGAATTTATTTACTAATTTATTGAAACCCCCCCCTCCACACACATACACACACACACACACACACACACACACACACACACACACACACACACATGTCATTACATGGGAGGAAAATATAAAAAAAACCCAAGGATTTATATTTGGGAATCATAGATTGAATCAGATTACATTAGATCAGATAAGATTATGTTAGATTAGAACAGATCACATTAGATCATACCTTATTGAATCATATCAGAGCAAATGAGGGCACATTTGATTACATTTAATATGATTATATCAGATCAAATTAGAGTAGAGTAGATCAAATTAGATAGGTCAGATTAAATTAGACTGGACTTGATCAGATTAGAGCATGATCAGATCACAGCAGATTAGATTACATCAGATTAAGTTAGATCAGGTCAAAATAGATTACAGCAGATCAGATTAGATCATACTATATTGGATCAGATCAGAACAAATCACATTGGATATAATACATTGGATTAAATAAATGTATTAGATCAGATTATGAGATAATAAGTCATAATTGAGATACAGCATCAGAATTTTGAGATACCCTCATCATTTGGAAATACTAAACCATGGTTATGAGATACTTAGCCAAATTCATTGTCATACTAAATTGTAATTATAAGACACCAGGATACCACATCATGATTATGAGATACTAAGTCATGACCAAGATGCAACATCACGATTTTGAGATACATTCAGAATGTTGAGACACAAAGCCCTGATTATGAAATTACCAAGATTGTGTCATGACTTTGAGACACTGAGATACAATTATGAGATAACATCCATCATTTTTGAGATACTAAGTCATGATTACACATATACTAGATTGCAATTAGAAAATACATCAAGATACATCACGATTATGAGACACAATGTCATAATTGAGATAAAAGGTCAAAATGTAATAATTTTAAGAGACATCATGATCATGAGCATACCAGGTTGTAATTATGGGATACCAAGATACTACATCATGGCTCTGAGATAATAATCTGAATTCATGAGTATGCCAGGGTTTTATTTATGAGATACTAAAATACTGAGTATGAGATACTGGAAAAAAGTCATGATAATGAGACACTGAGATATGATTGAGATACCAGATATAATTTTTAGATAGTTATAAGATATGGGTCATGATTATGAGACACTTAGTCTCTCATTATTGTCTCGGTACAATTATGAGATACTAAGTCTCATTATGATAGTCTGTATTTTATGTTGAAAGTATCTCAAAATGCTGACTTTGCATCTGAGGTTTGAAAAGTGGTGGACTAGGGAATGGAAACACATCATCATCAGTGAGCAGAATTACTGTATAATCCTCGAGTAGCAACTTTCTGGAGTTTCAAATCTCAAGTATTCAGACACTTTATCTCTTTTATTTCTTTCGGTATCGTTTTTTAGGCAGGTTTTTGTTTGTGACGTTAGCGATCGTGGTTTCCGGAGCATTCTGGTGTCAGAAGAACAGTGGAAACATGAGGAGCAGATTCAGATCATGTCCTGACACATCTTGTGCGACAAATAAATTGCTCCTAGAGAGACGCCGTTTCATTCGGCTCGGGAACTTCTCCAGAAGTGAGCGTTAGGTGAACGAGTGGAAATGGAAAAAAAAAAAAAAGACTGAGAGTGATTTATTTAACGTATTCGTCGAGCACCTGCAAATCTTCTGAAATGCTGACGTTACCCAAAAATCCCACGCTGACCTGTGGGCCCAGCAAAACAGCGTCCTTGTCCCGGGTGAAATCCGGCCATTTGTGGAGCAGAGACGAGGTTCCAGTACGAACTCTCACACCGGGGTGTCATTTCACACTCGGCCAATATTTAAATTCCACCTGTGTGTGTCTGGCAATGACGCAAGACTGTACACACACACAAACACACACACACTTACTGTGGGAAGCAGTCCAGTCCCTGAACCATGTTTTCCAATCGCACTCTAAAAACGGCAAAAAAATGCACAAATAATTTTCTTTCTACTTTGCTCTTCTTTATGCACATTTACACCATGAATTGTGAAACATCACTACTCTTTAAATCAACACAAAAGGGGCGGAGCTTAATGGTATCTTCAGAACGGTGACGCTACCTCAAGTCATTTATACGTCGTGTATGTAGATCTGCTGATGCTGTTCTTACGTAAACAATTTGATTAAATTAGTTAAATATTAAACAAACAACTGTTTTAATATAAATATTTTACAGTATAATGTATACATTAATTAATTTTGTGTAAATTTTTTTCCAAATAAGCACACTATTAAATTTATTAATAATTAATTAATTATTGCACTTATTTTTTATCAGTAAATGTTCAAATAAAATTTTATCATTTCCATAAATTATATTAATTATGTAAACAAATCAAAATAAATACGGTTATTAATTATTAATAATTATTCATATTATTGACAGTTATTTCTATTTTTTTATAATAAATAATAATGATACCTCATAAATAATAAATATCAAATATAATAAATATTAAATTAATATATCGGTTTTATTCTATTTCTCAAATTAATAATTAATAAATAATGAATGTAAATACATAAATAATTAAAATTAATGAATTACGCTTTTTTTTTCCGAACAGCCGGTTTACTTTTTAATGTTTAAATTAATAAGCAATTAAATTAATAAACAAATGTAATAAATATTATACAATTGAAAAAATATAAAAATAAATATCAGTAGAAAAAGTGAAACACAAATAATACATTTAAATACATTTAAAATAAACAATAAAACATTTCATTTTAAAGGAATATTATTACCTAAATAAATAAAAAACTAATGAATATATTCTGGGTGCATAAACCACAAAATGTATTTAAATTATTATAATTATACTTATAACATTTATATTTTTTGTTCAGAAAATGTTATCTAATAATAATAATATTAATATTAATAATAATAATAACAATAATAATGATAATAATAATAATAATAATAATAATAATAATAATTTATTTAATATATATTATATATTAATATAATATATATATATTACGGGGGAGTGGTGGCTCCAGCGGTTAAGGCGCTGGGTTGCCAATCGGAAGGTCTGGGGTTCAAGCCCCGGTATCGCCAAGCTGCCACTCTTGGGCCCTTGAGCAAGGCCCTTAACCCTCTATGCTCCGGGGGTCCCTTACGAGGGAAATATCAAGGTCCGTGACGTCGGAGTGACGTGGGGCCGCCTTCCCGTGGGCTCACCACCTGCAGGAGGGACCGTAAGGGACGGTGCTGTGAGGATTGGGCAGCAGTCGAAGGCGAGGGCCTGCTTAGACTGCTGCCCCCGCGACCCGAATTACGGATAAGCGGGAGAGAATGAATGAATGAATGAATCATTCAGAGTTGTAGCAACATCCTGAACCTACATTATACAGCCGGTTTTTCAGCATTTTAAGGTTCTGCACCAAACTGTAGCACGTCTTTGTATGTAGGAGTATGACATTTTTCCTCTACTTGAACTAGGAGATCCAAAAGCATGGCAATACCCCTGTGCACAAAACCAGGTCCATGAACATATGCGTCAGAGAAAAGCAAAAAGCAATCTGTCAGCTGTCCATAAATAGTGGTGCATATTATATATAAATCCTGCCGTGTTTTGTGCTGTGTTTTTGAGCTGTGTGGTTCTCATACCTGAATATTTCCACATTGTTCCACCCTTTAGACAAAGTTTCTAACAAAAACATGTACACTGTGTAACGTGATCATGGACTCCACCTGAGATGTGAACAGTGAGTCACTGCTACACCTTTAACACAATGTGCTTTCTGTGTTTTTTCTTTTATCTGGTTAGATACTTTTGATTTACAAGAAACAAGTTCTCTTCAGTTCTTAATAAAAACAGTCGCTCCCTCACCAGCCTTCCTGAAAAACAGCAACAAATCTCTCTCTTCTGTCATGTAGATGAAAACCACCAACTGCTGACACTGGAGACTCCTCCCATTTACTCTGGAGACTCCTTCCATTTACTCTGGAGATTCCTTCCATTTACTCTGGAGACTCCTTCCATTTACTCTGGAGACTCCTTCCATTTACTCTGGAGGCTCCTACCATTTACTCTGGAGACTCCTTCCATTTACTCTGGAGACTCCTTTCAATTACTCTGGAGACTCCTACCATTTACTTTGGAGAATCCTTCCATTTACTCTGTTGACTCCTTCCATTTACTCTGAAGACTCCTACCATTTACTTTGGAGAATCCTTCCATTTACTCTGTTGACTCCTTCCATTTACTCTGAAGACTCCTACCATTTACTTTGGAGAATCCTTCCATTTACTCTGGAGACTCCTTCCATTTACTCTGGAGACTCCTTCCATTTACTCTGGAGAATCCTTCCTTTTACTCTGGTGACTCCTTCCATTTACTCTGGAGAATCCTTTCATTTACTCTGGTGATTCCTTCCATTTACTCTGGTGATTCCTTCCATTTACTCTGGAGACTCCTTCCATTTACTCTGGAGACTCCTTCCATGTACTCCTTCTATTTACTCTGGAGACTCCTTCCATGTACTCCTTCCATTTACTCTGGAGACTCCTCCCATTTACTCTGGAGACTCCTTCCATTCCTTCTGAATAAAGTTTAATAAACGTCGTTTCTTAAAGAAAACTTCACCACACGTTTACAGATTCCTTTTCATGGAGAATCTGCCATATGAACGCCGCCGTTGCTATGGAAACCATCACACAGACATATTAGTCGGTGAGCGCCGTCAATTTTGCTGAAAACAAATCAACGCATCACATCTGACCAATCAGAACGCAGAATTCAGCGACGCTGTCGAATTTTGGGCCGATATCTACAGCAAACACACACACACACACACACACACACACACACACACACACACACACACACACACACCTGGTGGAGTGTCCCACATGCACAAACACACACACACACACACACACACACACACACACACACACACACACACACTGCTAGACAGAGACGAATCACAACTACAAATAGTAAGTAGCTCTCAATGTGTATGCAGGCATTCTCTCTCTCTTTTTCTTACACACACACACACACACACACACACACACACACACACACACACACACAAGGTTGCAGGGCCTTAATGAGCCCCTGAGAGACCCAGCTAGCCTGTCAGTCATCCACTGCACCACGCTGACATGTGGCTGACAACAGCAATGAGCTATTTACTGCCCCACGCACACACACACACACACACACACACACACACACACACACACACACACACACACACACACACAAAGACAACGAGGATGATGTGTGTCGTTAATATGCTGCCAGGAGCCCAGATTCGTATCTCGTCCCTTTTTTAACAGGATTATAAATAACAGATTAAATGTCAGTGGGTTCTGAGGAATGTCACAATTTCTTTTTTTTTTCCCTTTTTTTTTTTTAATTTATTCTTTTTTTATTTCGGGGGGAAGAAATTTTGCGAATGTAAGCAGCACGACGCAGGTGAAGGTAAAAATCCAACGCGATCAGACGTTTATATCTAAAATGTGACTATAAAATAATTATGATGTACACAATATATGGCCATAAGTATGTGGACACCTGGCCATAAGATTCTAAACATATCAAAATGTGAACGCAGATCGTTTTCGATTTATCGGACATATATGCAGTATGTCCGAAGGTATTGGGAAAACCGACTTTTTCCAGCCATATGTGGTTCTTCCCCAAACTGCAAGCGTAAAGTCGGAGGCACACAGTTGTGTAAGACGTCTTTCGATGCATTAGCATGAAATTTTCTGTTCACTTGAACAAGGAGACCCAAACCTGGAGTGGAAGATCTCCTGCTTTAGAGCTCCAACCCTATCAAACATAAATTAATGTAAACACTAACTACACCCCAGGCCTCCTCACCTCATCTTCATCAGTACCTGATTTTACTTTAATTGTGGCTGGATGGATCTCCAGAAAATCTAGTGGAACATCTTCTCAGAAGAATGGAGCTCATTATAACATCGAATTGAGATTAAATGTGGAATGAGATCAAATGAATTAAAGAAGTCGGTCATTTCACTTATTTTTTTTCCTTTGAGGCATTGATTGAAATGAAGAATACAAAGCTGGAGCAAACACTATTAGAGATAAAAGCTGTGCTTCTTTTCTCGTTTAGGAAATGAGACATGTACCTTTGACACACACACCTGACTTCGAGAAAAAAAAAAAAAAGGAAAAAGATAAAATCCGGTGCCTGGATCTGAGCTGAGAGCTGCATGCTCCTCGAGGAGCTAATGACCCATACAGAGTAATCACCTCAAACAAACACTTCATCAGAGGTGCTCAGACATGTCTGCCTGGCAGCACACACAAGCTGATAGGAGAGAATAAACTCACACACACACACACACACACACACACACACACACACACACACACACTCAGGAGCTAATTTGTAAGACGGTAACTCTAAACTCAAGCCGTGTTGTTGCATGTTTCTTAAAGGAGGGCCAGGTTAGGACCCGTGACAATGATGAGCAGATTCCAGCACCAGTTCCACACAGACACACAAATAACGATAAGTGGCTGCATTTTCTGAAAGAGCTCCTTCACTCTATAGGAGGATTTAAAGGCTAAAAGACTAGCTTGCTAGTTTTACAAGCTGCTATATGCACTTAAAGATCAGAACGTGTGCTCCTGATGCTAAAACGTATCGGGGTTGGTTCACTTGTTCCTGTCAGATTTTTATTTATTTATTTTTTAACACAACTGTGAGCGTTAGCATGAATTACTGCTGCGTTCGCTAATCACTTTGTATTTTCTCACTAATCTCCTCCATAAAGACAAACAAAACAGAGTAACCATGATTGGTTTGGAGATAAATAGACAGAGAGTCGTGAGATATATAAAGATAAGCTAGGATATAGTATGAATTTACAACTTTATAGAGTTATAATTATATCTAGAGAATGTACAGGGTGGAGTAGAATGGCATGATGATTACAGGCAGTAAAAACAGTAATGCTACAGTCAGACATCTTTGTCCTGGTAGTGTAGTGAAGAGTTCAGTAGGGTAATGGGGTTGTATGTCAAAAACAACCTTGTATCTCCACCTGGATGGAAGAAGGTTGAACAGTTTGTGAGTCTGTGATGATGTTGTCTACTTTGACATCTACTGTGGTTAAGATGCTCATTGGGTTGCAAATGAATGCCAGTGAGACAATGGTATTGTACCAATAAATGTATAAAAAGTGTTCTTTAATAAACTGTAATCCAAGTTGCTTAAGCCTAAAATAAATAAAACACTCTGCAGCACGATGTTGTAGGAAAATTATAGGAAATTCTGAAAATTTAATAAAATATAATAAATATCTCGTTTCAAGTTGGATAAATTCAGATCCCAAGGTGTAAATACTGGCTTTCCATTCGTTGTAAATGCTAGCTGATTTATATTTGAGCTCAATATTATAATTATAAAAAACAATTAAAATAATGACGGAGCAATAGAGTCGTAAAAATAGAAGTAAAAAAAAATTGCCGCTAATATATAACGCATAATTGTGTCGAACCCCTTACTTTCGTTTGTACTACCGCGACATTATGGATGATAATCTTCGAGAAATAATAATTATATACAGTCTGAATACATTTTTTTATAAGTATAATCCTGTTTAATCTTTGTTTATTGATAGCTTTATTCCAGATACTACCTGTGTTTGTTTTCTGTATAATCTTGCTGTATGATGGTGCAATTTCTTTTTTATCTATCGTTGACCCATACATAAATGTGTGTGTGTGTGTGTGTGTGTGTGTGTGTGTGTGTGTGTGTGTGTGTGTGTGTGTGTGTGTGTGTGTGTGTGTGTGTGTGTGTGAGAGAGCATGTGTGTGGCCCCTTGGATGCCTCTCGGTGGGAGGTTTTAAGGATCACGCAGCTCTGAGAGGATTCCGTCACACTGGTATGAGTAAAGCCCTCACTAACAGACCTGTATTATCCTCACTATAGCACCACCTTACTACTGGACACAACACACACATACACACCCATGCACACACACACACACACACACACACACACACACACACACACACACACACACACACACTCGGCAGGGACCCGCAATTACAGCAGCACCGTGTCATTACAGACTTATACAGCATGCTATTATCACACCCTTATAGACAGGAGGAGGACAAGGAGGATGATGAGGAGGAGGAGGAGCAGGAGCAGGAGAAAGCCCTGAAGTCTTTCTAGAAGCCAGATAAAGCCAAGCAGGACTTTTGGACCTGGGTCTTATTAGAAGAAGGGGGTAAAAAAACAAAAAAAAAAAAACAAGACAAAAACAAAACACCATGAAATGGGCCCCTACTCCTATTCAATTAGTCGAAGTCGTAAAAACAAAGAAGATGGAGCAGAAGAAGCAGGAGAAAGAGAAGAAGAAGGGTGGGGGTGTGTGTGTGGCTTTTCCATTTGATGGTCATGCCCTAGTTGTTCTTTTGTGAAGTGTAGCGCTAATGGAGGGGGGCCTACACGACACGTGAAGCAAACCGTCTGGGAAAGCGATGACATCATCAATCTCCGCCAGGCCCGGTGGACCATGAAGGAAAGTTTTTAAGGCGAGGAAATATAAAAAGTATTCCTGACACTCTTTGTACACTTCTTTTTTTCTTTTTGTACTGTTCAACAAAAGTTTTAAAGTACAAACTTGGACCGGGATTGTTTTTTCTTCCTGAGTTATAGAGCACATACGACTCCAGTTCAAATATCGTAAGCTTGATGATACCACGTAAAAAACGCACGAATGTTCTATCACTATTCACTAATTTCATGAAGATTTGCGTTACGCACCACATCACCGACACCAGAACAGCCATCACAGGAACTGGCAGCCATTTTGAAGATATAAGTGTGCCATTTTTGTTTTTTGTTTTAGCAGGACATTAGGCCAAAATGCTGTAAATTAATTAAAGTGAATGTATTTTTGAGGTGGTTTTTTTTTACTACATTCTATCATTTTACCCACATGGACACTTTATAGCAGCAAAACAATGCAAAATGAGACCAAACAAAGAGTGAATAATAGGACAAAATCATTTTAAAAAAACACACATCGGCCCACTAGTAAACAACACAAGGTGATGAAGAGCCATGAATATCTGTAAATATCTTGAATGTAGGTCAGCGTTCCCCAAACTTGGTCCTTCTCCCCATGCAGTGCTCTGCACATGTTCAGCTGTAACACACTTCATTGAACTCATCACCTCATTAGCAAAGCCTCCATGACGTTCAGAAAAAAAAATTCGGAGACGGTATCACACTCAAATATGCAATGCACAGTGGGGCTGAAGGAGCAGGAAAAAATATTTGGAAAAACACAGAGGGAAGCTGATGCCAGGGAACTTATTTCAAGACCCTCCCTTGAACAAGCTGTTCCTGTCAAAGGCTCCTCTTCCTCTTGAGTCCACACGAGTCACTTCACTGAATCGATTGATCCGCATCCGAGCATGTTTACACACAAAAATATTATATTCAGGTCTAATTATGGCTCTTTAACTTTAACTTTTTTATTGCTCAACTCGAAAATAATAAATTGTTTATGTAGAGTAGCATCTAGCGTGTTGCTAGGAAAGACCGAATACGGTTAGCGACAGCTAGCAATGAAAAAATTATCGTTTTGAAACTAAATGTTATTTTTCAAATAATAAAAAAAATCATAATTCGTATGATTAAAGATACTAAAAAACCTGAATGTTATTTATTATTAATATTTTCATTATTATCTTTTCGTAATAATGGTTCTGCCATTGAGTGACTAAAACATTACTTTTAGAAGACTGCATATAATTATAGTAGTCATATTAATAATGAGATTATTATTATTATTATTATTATTATAATTGGAACAATTATAATGTGTTATATGTGTAATAAATAGTGTTTATGTGTAGGTTTGTATTAGTAAGGGTAATAAAGTTTTGCAAAAAAAATCAACCCAATTATGAATATGAGTCAAATAATAATAATAATAATAATAATAATAATAATAATATTTATTTATTGTGTTTATGTGTACGTTTGTACGTGTAACTGCAATAAAAAAATATTTTAAACAAATATTTAAAAAATGCACCAAGTTATAGAAATGAGGAGTGACAAAACCTTTAATTTAAACTGCAAATAATAATAATAATAATAATAATAATTATTATTATTATTATTATTATTATTATTATTATTATAGTTTTTATGTGTACCTTTGCAGTAGTATCTGTATATTAACTTTATTAACTTTATTCTTTAAATAAATAATTAATATTCCATTAAAAAATATATATAAATAAATAAATAAAGGAACTCTAATAAAGTGAAGTTTTGAACAAAAATAAATAAATAAATATCTCAAGTTGCATCTGCAAGAGAAATGAGTTGGGAATCGATTGGGAACGACTCCTCAATCGACTCCTTCGGAGCGAATCGAACTGTCGTGCGTTTTTTTTTTTTTGTTCCCCCCCCCCCCCCCCCTCAGCGCGCGTGCTCCTCCTCTGCCCCGCGTCTCTAAACGGCGCTGAGGCTCCGCGCGCGCACTGCCCCGACCAGCAGCAGCTTAGCGTGCACGCGAGCGGACACATCGCGCTCCTGTTTTATGTTTAAAATACAGGGATTTTCTTTCTTCCTTTTTTTATTTTTATTATCACATCCGAGACGCCGCGTCGTGTCTGTCGGTGAAAAGGGATTAAAAACAAACACGGACTTGCTTTATTGTATTTTTTGTTGTTGTTTTCGAGGGGGAAAAGTTTTTTTTCCCAAAGTCGCTCGCGCACGTTTTTTTTTTTTTGGGTTTAAAAACTAAAAGGCGTCTCGCGCAGCAGCAGCACGCGACGTGACCGTTGAAACTTTTTTTTTTTTTTTTTGCCGCTTCTCTCCGCGCTGCCTGAGGAACCCGAGTGAGGAGTCAGTCAGGAGGTGGACGGAGAGAGTGGGGGGGAAAAAAAGCTTACAAAGTGTCCTCGAAAGTCGAGTTTGGATAGTAGGAAGCGGGTTGGAGACGCTTTCGGAGTTTTCTGCACTCGTTTTGCACGTTTTTGTGCGTTTTTTCCCTTGCGGCGCCTTTGTCCTGAAAGAAAAACGAGGCGTCGTTTAATCGACTCCTCCACTTGACTCGGCTCCTTCGACTCGACTCCCCTTTCCATCACAGCCGAGAAGTTGCACTCGATTCTTTCAACTCGACCCGACTCCCTCCATCACAGCCCATAAGTTTCTCTCGACTCTTGGCGACACTTTTCAGCGGCTTCTCTTTATTTCTAAAGTTGTTCCCAACGAGCTGGATTTTCACCCGTAGTCATGGACAGGTTGGATTTCGTTTCTAAGGATTATTACTGAAATACTGGGGTTTTTCCCATCTTTTTTTCCCTCCATGCTCCCCGAGAACTGAGCTACAGCACGTTGTTGTTTTTAATACAGCGAGCTACAGTTCCAATTTTTTTGGTGGGATTTTAGCGCCTGAAAAAACACATTCGTACAAGCACACACACGCACCCAGAGCCAACATGCCGCAGTTGAACGGGGGCGGAGGAGACGAGCTCGGGGCGAACGACGAGATGATCTCGTTTAAGGACGAGGGCGAGCAGGAGGACAAGACGGCAGAGAGCGTGTCCGCCGACAGGGACCTGGATGACGTGAAGTCTTCGCTGGTGAACGAGTCGGAGAATAACAGCAGCTCGTCGGATTCCGAGGTCGGTCTTATGGCGAAAATAACAATTATTATTGTAATTATTATAATGGTGATAAAAACGCATGCGCAGAACGAACCCGGGATTCGGCATTGTGTCCAAATGACCCTCGCGCGCGGGCGCGCACCAGCCTGACGTAGTGCGCGTGTACGCGAGGTCGTCATGGTGACCCGCAGCCGCTCCTGTTTAGGCTAGTACACTAGTATGGATTTCATCTATTAGATTGAATTGGATTAGATTGAATGTGTAGATACCACAGGATTTCTTTCAGGATTAGATTGGATAGTGATCATGTAGATGGAAGGTGATTTCTTTCAATGTTTGAATAGATAATGAACATGTAGCTGGAAAGTGTGCTGAAAGTATGTGTGTGTGTGTGTGTGTGTGTGTCTTTCCCAGTCAACCGAGAGACGCCCCCAGCCTCGCCCCGACATAGAAAGTTACGAAAAAGCCAGAGAGTGTTTCAACGAAGGTAAGTTTCTGGTTATTTTCCCCCTCTGGGGGTCTTTTACACACTGTTCTCTTCCTCCATGACACCATTTGGCTGTAATTCTTTCCCTTTCCCCCTCTGCTCTTCATTTTCCTTTCACAAAGCGCTGAGGAGACAGCAAGATGGAGGAGGCCTTTTTAAGAGCCCGCACTACCCGGGCTACCCGTTCCTTATGCTCCCGGATCTGGCAAGCCCGTATTTATCGAATGGGGCTCTGTCTCCCACCGCCAGGACCGTGAGTTACCCCATCACACACACAGTCATCGCTGCACACTTTTCATGAGCTCACAGCACATGTTTCTAATGGTCCGTGTTGTTGCTACAGCACTGGTCATGTTTTAGACTGCACTTTAAAACTTTCTTTAAAGTTCACACGGTGTATAAAGTGAGCACCCACTACTCGTTCTTACGATGTGGGACAGTGCTTATTTGCCCGTATCGACTTTTTAGTCTTCCGCATGCACACAGTCGTTTGAGAGGTCATCCTGTAAGCCCGTCCGTCCGATTCGGCTCGCATGTGAATAGATCCAAAAGAGAGAGGGAGAAATTCCACATAATGTTGTGTTATAATACAAACTGATTTGTTTGTTAGGGAGCTGCGTCCAAACTAACGACCGTTAGCAGGTCGGCTGGCTGTTACGTGTATGTAAACTTTAAGCGTTACATAAAAGCCTCATCTAAATTTCTTCTGCGTTCTTGCAACCTGCTTTCATTTTACTTCAGGGACAATCGAAAAGGCGTTTTTTGTATTGACTCAAACACCCCGTACAGGGCATCGTGTACATCAAGGCGGGTCAGTTTCTTTATTAGAACACTGCATTTTAGTTGGGGAAAAAGATACCAGAGTATAAATGCATCATTTTGCATTTACATGTGAAACTAATCCAGACTGAACAACACTTAAGTCTGGTTAAGGTGCAAGCAAACTAAAGTTGCCTGTGGTATTTGCAGTTAATGTGAGTTATGACTTCATGTTTTATATCCGGAGTGATTTAGTGACAGGACCCTGGTGCCAGACTTTCTCAGTGTGTCTTTTGCTTGGCCTTCATCCTCGTGTTTGTGTGTGAAATGCTTGGGGGATGGAGCTAACACCATACCGAGCACACTCCGAGTCAGAGCTGCGCGACGTTTGCCAGCAATTAAGTGTTAAACAAGCAATTAAAAATGCTTGTTTTTTTTTTCCCAGCACGAAAATGAACTCGGAGGAGCGCTTTAGACAGAAAGGTGAATTTCCACTACGCTGAGCAGAAACACCCGTGTACCAGAAATTTCCGCGTCTCCTCTTGTATATATCGCCGTGTACAGAAGTGAAATGTTGACGCTCACCCAGTCCACAACTGCTGTTATTTTAAATCCCTTGGGTGTGTTTTTTTTTTTTTTGGTGTTGAAATAGTGGACAGTTGGCTGAAAAAAGAAAAAAGAAATTTTTCTAGTGCCAACGTTCTATTCGTGTGTGTGTTTGGATGGTTTTGTCTTTTGCAAGGCGTCAGGTTCTGGATGTTTGTGAAACCTCAGATGCCTCATTTGTTCGAGTTTAGCGTCGTGTTCTGGGAAAGTTGACCAGCCCTTTTTTAGCTCGTGCACTGGCTTCTTTCAGCGTCGCTCGCAAAAAAAAAAAAAAAAAAAAAAAAAGCTCAGTGGGCATTCATGTCAGGAGAAAGAAAAGGCTCTGCAAAAAAAAAAAAAAGTGAAGCCTGCTTTTTATTTCTTCCCTTCCCTTCCCTTCCCTTTTTTTTTTTTTTTTTTTTTTTTATGTAAACTGCAAACCATTTCTTCTAAATCTTTGGGTTACGCCACTATTTATTTCAAACCCGCAAATCCTTCTCCTTGCCCTGAATTCCAAATGCGTTTTGATTGGAGGCAGCCAAGCATTTGACTGAAAAGTACCCCCCCCCCCCAAAAAAAACACACAAACACACACACACACACACACACTTCTTGTTCTTCTCTTGCTTCTCTTTGCCAAACTCCAGCCTGTTTTTTTTTTTTTTTTTTTTTTTTTCTTCAGTTTCTCTCATTCTGCCCCCTCCCCCCTCCCCAAAACGAACCATTCCCTCCTCTCCTCTCCCAGTCCTCTCCATTCAATTACTGAGGCGTTAGGCCAGCATTGTTATTCAGAGGGGGTGCTTGATGGCTTCATTGCGCCTCTCCGTAGGCCCCCATTAGCGTAATGGCCTCTCCTTACGCACTCGGTGCATACCTTTACAGAGATCCTCTATTGTGCCTTAGCATATACAAGGCTTTTTTGTAAGCTCTATCACCAACCTTTAGTCCTCCTCTTCTTCCTCGTTTTCTTCTCCAACCTGCACGTCCGTACTCCACTAATACCTTTGCATACTTGAAACGAAGTTAATCTAGACTTTTTTCCCCTCAAAAGGGTTTTATAGGGTTTATCTCTGCGCTCTTTTGCATATCTGTTAAACACGTTTGCTAGGCTGGATCAGACATCAAGGCGGCGTCAGAATGTATGTAAACTAAACACGGGTGCACTACGAAAAAAAAAAGAAAAGTAAAATAACTTAATTGTATTATCGCCAAGACGTTTGTGTGAACTTATCAGATTTAGCCCTAGGTGCAAGTCAGGGGGATGTGTGCGTGTGAGGCGGACAAGCTTAGCCTGTCAATCAACACCTTCTCCGTCTGAGCCGTGACTCAGCCGCTCGAGCAGTCAGCATTCTTTACATATTTACACACCAATCTTAAGCCGGGGCCCGCTCACTCTGACACACACGCAGCTGTCAAAATCCCACCAGGACCTTTCCAAACAAACCGGAGGAGGCCCACTGCGTCTCAATTATCTGCCCTCCCAACCCACCCCCGAACCTCCTCGAATGCAAAGTCCCTATTTTTTAAACAAACGCACAAATACGCATCCCGTTGCCAGGAGGATAAGCGGTAAGTCCGCTCCGCTTCCCCCCGTCTCATCTGGACTGCATGTAAGTGCGCATGCTGTTCTCAAAGATCGTTTCGGGACGTCAGACTAAAACTTGTGATGGTTGACAGACAGAGCTGTTTGTTTGTTTATTTATTCGTTTATTTTTAAACCCGGGCGGCTTGGCTTTTGGGCGGCTTTTATACAATCTCAGCAACCGAATTCGAAATCAAACATGAGTAACAGAGGAATGTTGAGAAATCCTCATCTGTTCAAGAGGGAGGGGCTTGGAGCAGGTAACGGATTAAAGGAACATGGCCGCAGACGACACTCGAGAACCAAACTGAGGTTGAAGTGTACAAAAACTCTGGGAAGTGATACCCTTGTGTGGATCTCTTTAATATTTCAATTGCCACAAGTTAGTGTCTTCTCTATAGAATCATGACACTGTATCTTGGGGAGATGTTCTGAGCAGCATATGTAAAAAAAAAAAAAAAAAAAAAAAAAAAACAGGCAAATGAGTGGGGAAAAAAAACTTGTAAAAGGCTGCGGTGTGTCAGAGTTTAAAATACCTGTGGGAGTTTGAGCAGGAATGTAAATATTGAGGCGTTAAAAGAAAAAGGCCATTATTCTCTCATAACCTCTCCTTTCACCACCCCACGAGGAGTTTCAGAGCGCGTCATTGTGAACAAATCCTGGCGCTTTAAAGAGGACAGCACTGGTTTTACATGCACGCAGGTGTGCAAATACGACCGCAACATGACTCTTCTTCTACGCTAATATAATGTGGGTTAAAATACAATGTCGAGGTTTTCAGCTCCTTGTTTAAAAGTTCAATTGCCCGTCTCGTTCACGTCTTGGCAAACAAGTTCACCGTCTTTCCCTAAGCTGCAGTGCAGGACAATCTGCACCGATTCAGACAAGTGTTCATGTCAGGCGTTTCATTGTACCAATGTTTGGAGACAAATCGCCTGAAAAATTAAGCCTAGTTTCATTTTCAGTTTTTTCACAATAGGTTCTTCTCACATGAGTGTGTTTAAAATAAAATAATAAATACATTTATAAATAAATAAAATAAAAAGGTGTGTGTGTGTGTGTGTGTGTGTGTGTGTGTGTGTGTGGATAAATGTATGAAAGGATCCTATTGTAAAAACATATATATTTTTTCTTTTCACCCGTGCTGAGATTTAAGAAGTGGAAACGGCATGGCATTCCAAGACCCGCCCAAACTGACTCACTCGTTTTCTATCCTCAGTCTACTTTTCACACAGGCTTCGTTTTGTTTACGTTGTAGACAAGATCGTAAGCAGGCATAGAGAGGGAGAGACAGAGATTTGTTGAAAAGAAAAGATTTGTCTCGCTGAGTTCGAGAGTGAGGTGCTTGTGCTCAGAGGAGTGCAAGAAAAATCCACAAGAACTTGGTCAGTTGAGTTTTATACATGTCTGGTGAAGAACCCGCAGCTCGTCACATGTAAATAGTTCACAATGAAACACTTCGGGTGTGCCGCTTTTCGAAAAGAATCCAATATGTGGTGATGGGGTGATGTGAAGTCTTCGTTGCACAACAAAAATTATACTTTTATGTCTAAACTGTGTAAGCTGTTACTATAGAAATGATAACATACTAGAAAAGGAAGACTCTGGTAGCTGAAAGCGGATCAACACAGCCTGTCCAATCGGGATCGAAAATTCAGCATGTTGCCGTTACTGTAACATGAGTGATACATTTCTCCTGGTCTTCGCTACAGTGTGTAACCGCGGCTTTAGTGCTTCGGCACCCGCATTTGCAAACAAACGCAGCTCGGTGGAAAAGTCAGCCGCCGTGTTTAGTCTGCAGCGGTGTGGGAGCACCGGCCAAATCACTCGCTTGTTTCTGCTCTGAATACAGAGCTGTTTCGCAAACACCACACCTGTACAACGCTGTAATCATGGCTCCCAATTCATTTCTTTTCCTCCTGTCCTTCTCCTTTTTTACAGTTTTTTTTTTTGTTTGTTTTTTTGTTTTTTCAGTGTGAGGGGAAAATCTTCGGTATTTTATTTATATATATATATATATATATATATATATATTCCTGTTTAATCTTTGCCCCAGAAACACACCACTGCCTTCTTTATCTTTCTATTGCCTCTCTGCTATTAGATATTCCCTTTATAGTCCTGCACAGCTTTTCAAGAGCACGGCCCTACAGGAGGGATTCGCCATCACTCTCTCACACACCAACAGCTCCCATCGTCCTGCCACGTCCTTTGATGTTTTCAAGGAAGAGAACGTGTATAAATTTATTTACTCATCAATTTATTAATCTGAGGCGGGAGTTTTATAGAAACACCACTCGCTTATGGTACTCCTCATTCGGGAGAGTGCGAGTCTCTACTGACGTTGCGTGTGGGGGTGTCCGCGTGTTTTTTTGTTGTTGTTGTTTTTTTTTTCCCTTTTCCTCAAGCTCATGACTTCCTCATACCCTGATTGCTGTTTATGGGCGTGTATATTTCCCGCTCTCGCCCAGAGCACCGTTTACCTGTGGAGAGCAATTCCAGTGTTCGCCTAGCCCTCACACAATTATTATTTTACAATTATTACCCGGAACGCAATAAAGCCCAAGGTCTTCCTATCTGGTGATGCCATCAGCATGAAGGAAAAAAGGTTGTAAAGTGCACATTCATGTTGTTTCTGGTGCAAGAAAACGTTTCCCACCTCGCAGCTCTTCCAATATGAATCCAAAATAAATGTGCTACGCTCTTAACGGCATGCGTGGTAAGGACACGTACTGGCCCAGCATGCGAGTTGTGTATTTCCGCCTATAGGGGTGTGTGTGTGTGTGTGTGTGTGTGTGTGTGTGTGTGTGTGTGTGGTGTGGCAGGGATCATGTGTCCACTCCGCCTCCACTATCGTAGATATCAGCGCCCCTAGGCCCCAGACGCCCAGGTTTAAACCCCCCACCCCCCCCAGGGAGCAGGAGGGCCAGGGGGTAGATCTATCTCCACCTCCACGGTGCTGATAAGACCTCTCAGGCTTGATTGATTGTGCACCCTGTGTTCCCCTCTCTACCCCCACCCTTCTTGTCCTTGCAAAAAACATCCACCTCCTCCACCTCAGCTGTGGCGAGGGCCTCAGGGGATGACGTGTGGCCCCTCGCTCACTCTCAGTCCTGCGTTTTCTTTCACGTGTAGAGGCATCTAGGCTCTTAAAAAACCAGGGCACTAAGTGCTAGACTCCAGGCTAATAAAACCGGATTGTTCTAAATTGGGGAGGTTGAGAGAGGGAGGGAGAATTAGAGAGAGAGTGAGAGAAAGAGAGAGGGAGAGGGAGAGAGAAGAGGGGGTGCACCTCCTAAACAGAGCTTCATCAGTCTGGTATTCCAACCATATGGTTTTAGTTAAAGCTTAGCAGAGAGAGAAAGTGTGTGTGTGTGTGTGTGTGTGTGTGTGTGTGTGTGTGTGTGTGTGTGTGTGTGTGTGTGTGTGTGTGTGCGTGCACGCGCACGTGCACGCACAGTGGGGACAGAGTCTGAGAGATTTAGTCATGATAGGAAGCTGGTTTTTAGGTGCTGCAAGATAGCAGATTGAAAGAAAGGGCCTAAAGCAGACGCCACAGCACCGATAACTGAGCGAGAGCAGCCAATACCAGCCCACCAGACCCACACAGACGGTCACGGAGTCCGTGTGCGTGTTTAAAAGAACGGGTGATTACACAGAGAAAGTGGTTTGCTCTCTTAACCACTGGCATGCATACAGAAAACAAGGACATGCATTAAACACACACACAGCACTCCAGCCGCGTGCAGATTTAAAGCGCCGCTGCACTCATCTGACAATACGCCGACTGTCAGCAGCGTGTGTGAAGGAGATAGGATTCCCCTGTAGAAGGCACGGGGGCGAGGTGTGTGAGAAGCCGAGGTGTTTGTCGTTCGCATGTTTCCTCGCTCACTTCGAATTCTCCAGTTATTGTGTTGAGATTTCTTTCTGTTAATCCTGCGCTCATACACGCCGTTTCATTCAGTAAATCTACAAACTGCTCTGAATCTGTGATGATCTACGGTGTGTCTGAGGAGAGAGTGAGCAGTGTGGAACTGAGGGTCAGTCCATGCATATGAGATTTATACTAGTGTTTCTCTATGGAGGTTCTCATTGCTGCAAATAAGAGATCACGGATCTTCCTTTCGTTCAATCTCCTGGCACCTTCCATTTTACCTGCATGCAACTGGAGCTATACATTTGGATTAGGAGTGATGTCAAGTGTCCGATCATGTGACTGGAATCAGACATTCTGCGATTCAGCCTGTGGGATGGGCCTGATTTACACAAGTCCTGAAGAACACAGTCTCTTTTTTCACACACGCGCACACACTTGTCACCAGCGACCTGTGTAATAGGTCCGGACGTGTCTGGCACGCCGAGCTCCTGTGTTACGCCAGCTGTCATCACAAACCTGCGCACACGTGACTCCACACTAGCTTCAGTTTGATTTGGACGATCCTTCGAGCTGAACCGAAGGTGTGTGTTGTTTTAGCGAACATGGATTCTGTGTGCGAGTGTGTGACTGAGAGAGTGTGAGAGAGAGAGAGAGAGAGAGAGAGAGAGAGAGAGAGAGAGAGAGAGAGAGAGAGGTTAGGCTGTAGAGACTAAAAGTCTGTGTGTGTGTGTGTGTGTTGGCAGGAGGAAATCTGGCGCTGAATGGGCTCTTTGAGTGCCTCAGACTGTAATGTGTGGCAGGACAAAGGCCTCAGAGCAGCAGCTGAGACACACACACACACACACACACACTTTTGCACTGTTGCTGAAGCTAGCGACTTGAGCACCATGCGTGCACACTCTTATCATTAGCACATGTTCTGTATTATGAGTAGTGCATGATCAGGGCTCAATGTGAAGTGTTTTAGGTCAGGGGTGCCAATACTTTATCAGTAGCTTAAAACTAAGCACTGTTGAGTGAGATGTTAATCAAGTGAGGGTCTGGATTATAGTGTCTTATTGTGTGTGTGTGTGTGTGTGTGTGTGTGTGTGTAGGCTTAGCAGGTGTGTAAGTTGTATATTTGCTGCTTTATGGATTTTCCATGAACAATGCTGCTTAACACATACACACTACACAATTCCTGCTAGAATCCAAACTGTCTCATTCTCTCTCTTTTTCTCTGCCTGTCTCACTCTATCTCCATTTATCTCTGCCTGTCTCTCACTCTACCTCTCATTCTGTCTTTTTTCTTTACTGGTCTTACTTTCTCTGTTTTTCTCTCTGTCTTGCTCTCTGCCTGTCTCACTCTGTCTTTATTTCTCTCTAACTCTCTCACTCTGTCTATTTCTCTTTTCCTGTCTCACTCTGTTTTTCTCTACCTGTCTCATTCTGTTCTGTCTACCTGTCTCTTTTTCTTTACCTGTCTTACCGTCTTGCTCGCTACCTGTCTCACTCTCTATATTTCTCTCTGCCTGTCTCTACTGCTCGTCTCTCTTTTTACTGTTTTACTTGGTCTCTGACAGTCTTTACTTTCTGTCTCTCTCTTATTTTACTCTCTTACTCTGCTTCTCCATCCTTGTTTCACTTTGTCTCTGAACTCTTATTTTTTTTGTTTGTTTGTTTGTTTCTCTTTTTTTTTTCTTTCTCTCTCTCTCTGCTTCCATTTCAGTTTTTTTCCCTCCTTTTCTATCTTTGCCCCCCCCCTTCTCTCTCTCTCTCTCTCTCTCTCTCTCTCTCGCTCTCTCTGTTTTGTGTGTGTGTGTGTGTGTGTTGTGATAAGCCTCTCGGCCCCAGTGCTGAATACTCACTCTGTGAGACTAATTCAGGGTCAAAGTCTCTCTGTCATTTAATCGCTTTTGTTTGCCCACACCTCAGACTTACCTACCTACATACACACACACACACACACACACACACACACACACACACACACACACACACACACACACACACACACAGGACCATCTTTCTTCTGCACACATATATACACACACCACTAAGTTTCTGGTTAGATGCCACTCATTGTTTTTTATTTTTTTTTCTCCCTCTCTTGAGGGTGGAAGGGTGAAAGGTCATGTCTGAGGGTCACAGGCCTGAGTGGGATTACTGAGACCTCTGCCTCTTGTGTGTGTGTGTCTGCTTGATGATTGACACAGAGACTCACTTTTCTGACATGTTAAATATTTACCTCTCACCACATAAATACTTGCGTTAAATCTTCTTTTGCTTCTTACCTTTTTTTTTTTGGTTGTTTTTATACACATTTCTTTTTTTTTCCCTCTCTGTATCCTTCACGACTTTCTGTTCCACACATTTCTATACTTAAAATCTTTGATTCGGAGCATTATTTATTTCACACACTCCCCCTCACATGCGAAGAACATTGTTAGGGTTTTATTAAATAAATTTTTTCCAAATTTACCCTCAAATGTATGAGGTGTTTTGCGTGTTCCTCACAGCGTCTCAGTGCCCAAGACATGGCTTTTCTAGACTGCCTCATTTCTGCGGGAGGAAGCCTGATGAGGCTGATGAGGAAAACTGTCGTTTAATGCCAAGCATGCTGAAGGCCAAGCGAAGTGCTGTTTTTTTTTCGTAGGAACTTGCTGAAGTTCAGGAGTTTGTAAAGAACACTGGGGCTGTGAGTAATAAAACATGATGCTGTAAAGCCACAGAGTCAATATGGAAACTGTCCTGAGGCTGATGCTGCGCTTTCTCTCTCACACACACACACACATTTTTCTCTGCACTACAGTGTGTGTGTGTGTGTGTGTGTGTGTGTGTGTGTGTGTGTGTGTGTGTGTGTGTGTGTGTGTGTGAGGACTGTTTCATATTAGTGCAGAACTCCCAAATTATAAAGCAGGCTGTAAACCCCCCTCCCCTAATTGCCTGTAACCCCCCCCCCCCCCACTTCTCAGTGCTCGACTTGTTCTTTCTCCTCTTGCGTAACCAATCTGAATTTGTACATTTCATTCATCATATTTTTTTTTTTTTCTCCCTCCCTCGTTTTTACGCTGCTGCACGTTTTCAAGTTGTATGTCCACCAGAGAATGCACATCTTTGGGGACATTTTGAGGCTCCCCTTTTCTATTTCCAACCTTTTCTCTTTTATCTCACCTCTTTCTTTTTTCGTTATGTCTCTTTCTTTGTCATTCTCTCTCTATGTCCCACCCATTTCTGAAATGATAAATAGTGAAGTTTGATATGATTTTGTGTCTCTGGCCACAGCTCTGTGTTCAGATTGCTCAACAGGGTTTCTGTTGGGTTTAAAAAAGTCAGGGGGAAAATAAAAATTTTAGGCCTTACAAAGTCTTCGATTCTTTAAAAGGTCTGAACGCATTTTAAATAGGTCTTAATTTTCTGATGTCTGTTTAACGCACCTCTAACCTCTAATTGAAATGCTCCCGCAGCACAAGTTTTTGTTTGTTAGTTTCTATGGTGGTGTAGTTCTTTTTTGCTAGTCCACATATAATTTACTGTATTACTACTACAAATGAGACCAACACGAAACAGCCAATCAGATTTCTGTTATTAGCGAGTATCTCTCTCGTATTGTACCACAGACATAAAACGGATAAAAAATTTTTCAGCTATGGGGAAGTGCGAGTTTAGCGAAACTTGGCTTGAAAAAAGAATTTAGGGCTCGGTTAAGGCAAGTTGCTAACAACTCATTTGTGTGTGTTTTTGATGTGATATAAGTCTCAAATTTCATTCGTAATGGTCTTATAAAAGTCTTAAAAAGTCTTCAATTCACTGTGAAACCTGCAGAAACCCTGTGTCAGAGAATTTCGGTGGGTTTTAAGTCAAGTTTGTGTCGGTGTACCCATTCAGAGTATACTGTTTGTATACTGAGTAATTCTGGTTGTTCCGGACCTGTAAGTTTTACATTTATGGAAGGAGTCTCCAGTGTCAGGTTTTAAGGCTCAGTCACAAGTTTTTCTTTTCTCCTTAAAAAAATGATTTGCCTTTAATAAGAGATGATTGACCGGAAGGTCGAGGATAGGATTTCTGTCAGTCCAGGAGAAGGTGAGGTCAGGGCAGCAGAAGCAGCATATTTTATGAGACCCTCGTGCCGCCAGACAGCTGACGCCACCGTGCTTTACAGCTGTTTACCATCCTGACACTGATGAGTCGCCTGATCGCTGTGTGCTGAATGCAACAAGGCTTCTGTTTTCTTCTGCTTTGGTTTTTTGTTTGTTTGTTTGTTTTTTAGTATTTGAAAGCAGTGATTGATTTTTGGTTCTTGGTGTTTTGCTTGACACCAGTGCTCGTAGATAAAATTCTGAGTGGTGTTATCCGAAACACAGCCCACACACGCAGAAGGTCGTGAGGCCACGCCCACTCTTGGGAAGGTGAAGCCTCCTTGTGTTTGTCTTCATCTTCCTTATCTCAATTTTGCCGAGTCTCTGTGACCCGTACAGCGGTGTCCAGGTGTGGTCCTACACACACACACACACACACACACACACACACACACACACACACACACACACACACACACACACACACACAATCTCGTGTTTGCTTCTTTCATTGCACTCTAGATCCTTCCTGTTTGCTCTGCTACGCCTGAAGGACTCAGGATTTTGGGCCTAGTTCTAAAGGAACAGTCATCTGATCATCTGAACTAACTCTTGCTATAGTGTGTGTGTGCGTGCACGTGCTGTGTAAGGTGTCAGTTGTGAGGCAAAGCCTGAACAGATTTAATGAAAGGCCTGAGGCCCTCGGAGCTGAAACTCTGCGTCGCAGAGCTGCATGATACATCCAGCATTTTCCCAGCGCTGCCAGGGTGTCCCACATTTGGAAATACTCAGTGTGTGTGTGTGTGTGAGGGAGAGAAAGGGGGTTGGTGGGGTGGAGGCTCTAGGCAAAGATGGAGACATAGATAGTGAGAGTCTACACACACACACACACACACACACACAAGTTTAATTCTCAACAAATTCTCATCTACACAAACAGCGTTTCACAACATCTCTCCATCCGTACACACTGCATTTCATCATATCTTCATACATGTGTAGCATTTTAGAACAAAGTATTACCGCACATGATCAGCGTTCCTACATCTCCATACACACACACACACACACACACACACACACACACCTTTAAACATCCCTGTGCAAATACATCATATCTTGCTCCATACCAACAATCTATTTTGAGTGTTTTTCCAGAAACATTTTCTCTACTTTGTTCTCTCTCTCACACACACACACACACACACACACACACACACACACACACACACACACCCCTTCCTTTATTTGGGAAATATTTGTCTGCACAAGACGTCCAGTTCCCCATGCTCTCGCCGTCTAGTGATCTGCTACACGAAATGTTTAAGCCCTTTAATGCGTCTTAAGCATCAGAGACAGAGGTGCGTTCAGCCGAAAGTTTGAAGAAGAAAAAAAAAGCTGACTGTAAGTGATGGTGAGGTGGAGCTACTGTTTAAGGTTTCGCCTTTCCACACGAAGGTGTAAAAATATAAACCAAATAAAACGTATTTATAAAAAACTAAATCGCAAAGTCGCCACACACATTCAGCATGGACAAACACAAACAGGTTCTTACGGTCATGTCAGCACCTGTATTTTAAAAGCCTCTTTGTGAGTTTTTGATGCTGAAAATGGCATTTCAGATCCTATGTTTTGGAAAGTGTGTGTGTGCGCACGCAGGCATACGTACGGGGTCGAGTGAGTCTGAGCAGGCAGGGCTGGAGATCTGGGCCTCTGTGCGCGCTCACACTAAGCCATCTATAGACAGCTGTGGGACGAGGGGGGGAAGGGGTTGTGTGTGTGTGTGTGTGTGTGTGTGTAGAAGTGGGTGGGTTCGTGTCAGAGGGGGCTGTGGAGTGAACACAATCACTGCTCTGTTTTCATAAGACTTGTGGTATGTGTGAGCAGAAACAAATGTGTTTAATTTAGACCTCTTTTCTGTTCCTTCCACCCCTCCACCCTCTCTCGCTCTCTCTCTCTCGCTCTCTCTCTCTCTCTCTCTGTGAAAGGGTTAGTTTAAATGGTGGCTCTCTTAACACAAGCTCTTATTGAAGGCCTGGCACTCACTCAGCGCAGCCAGATCGAATTTACTCTCAGGCAAATATTTATTTTCTCTTTTTCAGCCAGAGAAAGGCGGGGTTTAACTTCTCTCTCTCTCTCTCTCTCTTTCACTCTTTTCCCCTCTCTCTCTCGCACATCGAAGTTTACAAGTGATTATTATGCCAGCGGGCGAGGCAGGCTGTCTAGTTGCCAGTAGTAACCCCATAACCAACGCAGCCCATAATTATCAGCGGCAGCTCGTCACGTGGCCGTAAAAAGAGAGATGTGGGATTTATTTATTTATTTTTGGAGGTGCGGGTTTATTTTTTTGTTTTTGTCATAGTTTACCAGAATGTCTTTTTTTTTTTTTTTTTTTTTTTTTTAATGTTTTTTTTTCTCCCTGCTGTAATGGCTTAACCAGTGAACACACAGACGCATGTTAATGGTATGCCACTGTTGAGGCTTTACAGCCAGCATCCAGTCAGCCGTTTCACAGCGTCTGGTTTTTATTATTTAAAAGAAGGGGGGAAAAGTTTGGCTAATTGCTGGATAATTCGCTCGCCCTCGCCAGCCGTAAAGGGCCCTGTGGCTCCGAGAGAGGGTCAGTGGACGAGTTGCATGTGCACTCGGTCTGTTTTTGGCATTTTTGTTAAAGAGGGCGACAGAAAGGTTGTGCTGAAGGGGGAGGTGGTGGTGTAATCAGATCCCCAGGTACTGAGGAACCTCACAGCGGCCTGGTAATTGACTTAAACAGTATGACCAGCTTTCCTCTGCCCCCGGAGAGAGAGAGAGAGAGAGAGAGAGAGAGAGAGAGACACACACACACACACCCCTCATTATTTACTGCTGCTTCTAATTACGTGCAAGGTTTCACTTCAACTGTTGTTTTCCACAACACAATAGCTCACTTATTCTATACTCTAATCTTTCAGCTGAGCTCTCTGTCTCCTTCTCAGTCTCTCTCTCTCTCTCTCTCTCTCTCTCTCTCTCTCTCTCTGTCTCTCCTGTTGCTGTCTCTCTGACTCCATCTCTATATCTCTCATTCTTATCTAATCTCTCTTACTCTGTCTCTTTCTTTCTATCTATCTTTTTATCTCGCACTATTTGTCTGTGTCCGTCCAATGCAAATGCTTCCCCCTTTTTTTTTGCGTCTCTCTCGCTCTCTCTCTTTCGCTGTATGCATACGCGTACACAAGAAACGCTTCTTGTGCAGCTGAAGCAGGGTATGAGGACGCCGCTGTTCCTCAGGAGGAAGTCGTAGATCAGGACAGTGTCACGGCCAGATTTCAGCCGTGACTGGGACAAGTGTGACAGCTGTGTCACAAAAGCGTCCGGCTCCATGCACAGACGGGGCTCTGCCCCACACACACACACACACACACACACACACACTAGAGAGAGAACATGGAGGAAAGCTTTATAGGCTAGACGGATTAACCAATCCCCCTGTGCCCAGGAAAATCAAAAGCATGCGATAAAATATTGCTCCAGTGGGAATTTTATGTACTCGTTAATCCCAATTAGCATCCTGGAAGTAAACGAGGATGATCACGGCTGCAAGATGACACGGCAGAGGAGCAACATGGCTGCTTGTACAGTTATCTTGTGTCTTTTGAGTGCAAACCTGAAGAATCGAGGGCTTGTCCAAGCAGCAGCGACTGCTTCCTCAGCGCCGAGGCGTGCATGTGTTTTTATAGTGCTTTCTTCGGCAGAACACTAGTTTTTCTGCGAATCAAAACGTTTTTTTTGGCCTGTTGCGAAGATATTTAGTTCTACTTTTATGGTCTCGCTGTGTGTCGATCATTTCACAGTGTTTCTCTCTGTTTTTATTGTGACAACACTTTACTTCCTTTCCTGTCCTTTTCTTTTTTCACGCTTGTGCTCCGAGTGTAGACCGAAGACTTTGGCTGTCAAGTATTTAAAAACAAATCTCTCTCATACACACACGCACACACTCTTTTCCTCAGCTCTCACCCTGATCCCTCTCCACTAAGAGCTCTATTGTGCAGTAAGAGGCCTACAAGCCTGTCCTGGTGGGGGGGGTCGGGTTGCCACAGAGACCGATGCACTTTGTCAGGTTGACCTTTAACCCGAGTTTTTAGGGCTGTCAGGCGGTGAATGGAAAAGCGGTGAGGTCACACCGGAAAACACTTCGGCGAAGGACGAGGCGAGTAGTTGTAATCGTTGTACAGGAGCAGAGGCGCATTGGAGCCGAGAGCGCAAATAAAAAAATTAAATTGGGGGGGGGTTCGTCTCACCCTGCTGTGTAAACAACTCTTCAGCCAAAGCAAACAAACGTGCGCATCAAGTCGACTGGCTGTTGGATGGCGGCTGAGACACAGCCACGTGAACGATTTGAAGGCAAGACTGTGTGTGTGTGTGTGTGTGTGTGTGTGTGTGTGTGTGTGTGTGTGTGTGTGTGTGTATATAAACTGGTTGTGAAGGGTCATCGCCTTACTTTTTGGTCACGTCTGTGTGACTGAGCATGATAGCTGCAGCATTCTCACTGTAATTACAGCCCCATTAGCATGCTCACGTCCCCTATTTACCTAAGAATGCCCTCCGTAATTGTTTAATTTGCCACAAATCACGAACAATAGAGCCCGGCCGGGGATAGGTGGGGTTACTTCTCTCTCGTCTCCCCCCTCCTGGGCGCAGAGCCGAGTGTGTGTGCATGCCTGCACTAACAGGAGGTGTAAATGAGCAGCATAAGACAGGTGATGGGGCTCCTGACAATAGGCAGACACACAGGGCAGCGTTAGCGTTATCAGCACCGATTAGCACCTTAACACAATCACCCGCAGGGGGGCCATTTGGCATCCACAGGGGACCTTAAATGAGCACCACACACACACACACACACACACACCCCAGGTGATTGACATTATCTTCTGGGTGTGTTTGTGTGCCTGGGTATGGAGGAATGGCTTTGAATGGGATGCAATAATTTCTTGTTCAAAATGTTTTTCTTTTTTTTCTTCTTTTTTATTTAAGGGGGCGGGTGGGAGGAGTTAAGGGGTAATGGGATAGAGGTGCAACACACACATGCACAATGTGGTCATTTTAAAGACAAAGAAATAATGGAAATTTAATGGAATGAACGTTTGTGTGGTTAGAGATAGTGTTTGTGTGTGTGTGTGTGTGTGTGTGTGTGTGTGAGTGAGATACTTGACTTGAAAGTTTTTACAATAGATGAGTATAAAGATCTCTAGCAAAATGGCAAAAAATGGGAGTTGTGAAGTAAGGAATATTTGAAGAATTAAAAACTTTTTTATTTTTGTAATTAATAAAAAAAAATATATATAAATAATAATATTAGAATATTTCTATTTAACAAATAAGTCTTCAGCATAATGTAATCAACCTTTTCAAAAAATAACTATATAAACCTTGTTGCAGGCGATGCTCAGAGAAGGATGTCACTATAATCATCACTAATTTGTTTATGGCCAAAAATCTTAACCACAATTTTAGTTTCTGGAGCGTGTACCGTTAACAGAATAACGTCCTGGATTGAACCGCTCCTCTGTGCTGACATGCCGGGGGTGGAGGAGATAGCGGCAGCCACACGGTCTGACCCGAATGCGTTATTCCTGCAACAGTCAAACTTCCTCGTCAAACTTTCTAGCTCAAAGCGTCAGAGTCCCAGATTGAGTCTAAACGGAAGCATGTCATGTCACTCACCCTTCTGTCTATTCGGGCAAATCTGTCCTTTTAAAAAAAAAAAAAATTATATATATATAAAAAATATATTTTTTTATTTTATTTTTTTTTTTTTTATATCTCTGTCTGTCTGACTATTTGCCCTCACATCTGCCTCCCTGGCAGCCATCTCTCTCCCTCTCTCTGTCGAACTCATCTGAGCCTACAAAGCTTTCCTGGCTCCTCTGGTCTCCTCTCATCTCGCCTCGTCTGTCTCGCGCTTCATGAAAGAGGCGGAACAATCAGTGCCGAGCCCGCTGGCACTTGCCGAGCCCCGGAGCATATTGCAGTATTCTCTCTGTACAGAGAACCAAAGGCACTCGTCTGGCACAGTCCTGGAGAGCCTTTCTCCACCTTTTGTACAGCAGCGGCGTCCTGGGCAGCCCTCGTTACCCTCCGCGAGCTCTGTCTGATCTCACAGGCCAAACAAGCTGCGCTAGATGACAATTAGAGAGCGGGAGACTGATCAGACGCAGCCTAGTTCTATATATACGATATTAGCATTAGCTGTGCTCCGAGACAGCTGCGTGTGGAAATCAGGATCATTCCAAAACTGCTGTACCAAACCTACTGCTCATAAAGGGTTATTCTGGGTATTCGTGTCGATGGAACATGGCTTAGCGGCTACACAGATACGCTCGCGAACACACTTAATTTGTGTAGGACGACAGTCTGGTAGCTCAGTGGTTAAGGCATTGAACTTTGAATCTGAAAGTCACAAATTCCTATCCCACCACCACCAAGCTGCCACTCTGGGCCCTTGAGCAAGGCCCTTAACCCTCCCCTGCTCAGTTGTAAGTCACTGCATAAGGGCGTCTGCCAAATGCCATAAATGTAAATGGTAGCTAATTAACAGCCGAACAGGAGAATGCTCTCAATTTCCTGCTTTTTATTGAGGCTGGTTTGGGATGCTCTATAAAGTATGATGAGCAGCCTACCCCCATGTGGGGGTGGTGTGTGTGTGTGTGTGTGTGTGTGTGTGTTGGGGGGGGGGGGGGTCCATGCCAGCTCCTGTCTGCATTGTTTATACTGAACATGAGTGCACCTGCAAAGCATCAGCACTGAGCCTGGAGTGCAACTCCTAATTATCCCCAAACTCTCTATATACATTTCTCTCTCTTGCTCTCTCTCTCTCTGTATCCGTTTCTTTTTGTCTCTTACAGTCTTCCTATCTCGTCTATTTTTCTCTCTCTTTCCGGAAATAGATTGTGCTGACCAGTGCTCTCATTTTTGTGTGTGTGCACGCCTGTCAGCTTGAGGACAGTTTTAGTGGCACCGGTCCTGGCCTGCTGCTCTGTTTAGACAGGCCCGATGTGCTAAGTGGACAGGATGCCCACACATAAACATGTGCACACACACAAACACTCCTCAGGCTGTGCGCTTCTGGACGTTCCTGTGCAGGAAGAGCTGCAGTAGTGTTGGACGTTCTTGGTGTCCAGCTCTCCTTCTTTCCTTCTCATCATCCCTCTTTTGGTCCTTCTCATCTGTTTTCTCACTCATTCTCACCTTCTCTCTTCTTGGTTTTTTTTTTTCCCACTCCCTGATTCTTTTTCTATTGCATCTCTCTCTCGATATAGCTCCATCTTTCTACATATCTTGATCTTTCCTCTCTTGTTCTCTTATCTTATTGTTTTTCCACTTATTAATCAGAAAACAACTGCAGAAACAAGTTTATCCAGAAATAGTCAAAAAGCATTAATGATAGTGATTTCGTCTCTCTCTCTCTCTCTCTCTCTCTCTCTCTCTCTCTCTCTCTCTCTCTCTCTCTCTCTCTCTCTCTCTCTCTCTCTCTCACTCTCACTCTCACTCTCACTGTCTCTGTGTGCCATTGAGCTCTGATGTCAATCCCAAGAATTTCCTCTCATTTCGGATGGGAACGAGAGGCCCACATTGCGTTTTCGCTCTCTCTCTCTCTCTCTCTCGCTCTCTCCCCTTCCCCTCTCCGCTGGCCCCCCAGCTGTCAGGAAACAATACCCTGTGCCTGCTCCAACAGACCTCATTCCTGAAAATGTTTTTCTTCTCAACCCCCCTCCCTCCCTCTCTCCCTCCCTCCCTCTGTCCGCTCTTCCCCTCTGCTCCGTAATGCCTTTTCCATTTTTAAACTTTGGGCCGTGTAAACTTCCTCCGTCAGTGTCCAGCAGAGAGAGAGAGAGAGAAAGAGAGATGGAGAGAAAACTCCACAGCTCTAAAAACCCAGCCGTGAAATCACTCTGCAAGATATGACTCCAGATCTTCTTTCATTTCCAATTAAACCTCCTATTTACACTTTTCACCTTCATTTGACCCTTCAAAACCGGGGCCCAGCCCCTGGGGGGCCACTCAACACATCCGGATAAATGATTTCAGGATCACTACCGATGATGTATGCTTCCAGTACCCGAGTGCTGTTCTGTTCGGTCTTATAAAGGTTTCGTCGCCATTAGTTACGCACAACAAGGTGGGCAAAGGTCATGGATGTGCTACCTCGATGCACTCTTCACATTATTTATTATACAGTGAAAAGCAGAGAGAGAAACAAGTTTCTTTAGTGGGAGCACAACGTTTGTACGGGAGTGTGTGGATGTTTTTTTTTTTTTGGGTGAGTGGGTGTATGGGGGGGGGGGTTATCTGAGCCATCGGGTAAAAGAATTTTCCCATGAAAGTGTAGCAGTGTCGAGTTTCTTCTCTATCAAATGGTTCGAACACAAGCAACGTTTGTATACTTTTTTTTTTTCCTCTCTCTCTCTCCCTCGCTCTCGTCTTCCAAACTGGCTCTGTTTAAAGCATGCGAGGAGTTATCTCGGATCGTGCGTGTTTGCATTCTGCCGTATTTTTGGCTATGTTTTGTTTGTTCGGGTGACAGCGAGTGAGGTTTGTCAGACCTGCCGCAAAGGACGACGGGAAAACCTCCTACTAAGCGTACACACACTCGCGCACACAGACTCGCAAAGTTCTTGGAATGGAAATTAGCTCAGCACAGCCTGCAGTAATCCGTAAGAATATGGGAGCTCTCGCACAACAGCTTTTTATTAGTTTTAAATCTAGAGGAGCAGCGGGGAGAAGGGGGTGGGGGGTGGGATGTCAGCGCGCATGAAAATCTGCTGTATCCGGCCATTAAACTGATCCGCAAACCAGATGTGCCTGTGTGAGACGAGCCTCGAATCCACGGTCCGAGAGAGGGAGGAAGTAAGGGGGAGGTCGAGGATTTGGAAAAGGGAGGGGGGGGGGGTAACTTTTACAGAGAGATGGTCGTCAGTCTTCAGGAAAAAAAAAAATCCTGGACACCTGGAATGCAGCATGATGATGAGGAAGATGATGAATTTAAAAAAAAAAAAAAAGAGGTTGTCGCAAGGGATCGGTCAGGAGGTCAGGGATATTCACCAGGGCATCGTCGGTGAATCCGAGCTCTCACCGCAGTCCCGCTTTCCCAGCACTCTCTGTGGGATGTCCTCCCAGCTGTCTCTCTCGCTCTCTCTTTCTCTCGCTCTCACACACACACACACACACACACACACACACACACACACACACACTCTGTCTTTCTCGATGGGATCCCACAGATGGGCTCTTGTAGAAACACATTCCCCGACAAACACCGATTTCACACTTTCCGCTGTGCTCCCATTCCTCACGCTCACTGATGCTGACACACACCTGCAGGTGTGTGTGTGTGTGTGGGTGTAAATGCTCTCCGTTGACCTGTTATTTATGAGCTTTTCCTGGGCCGAGCGTCACGTGCGTCACTCAGTCATCTGACATCAGTCTACATTAGACACGCAGATCATCCGATTCCGATAAACAAACGTGCTGAGCTTCTCAGGAACCGAGCAGACGAGATCTGGGCCACAAGATACCGTACACCATCCGGTTCGCACATGGTTTTCACGTTTCACTCACGTTTGTTTGTTTGTTCATTTGTTTTTTGTTTTTTATTTTGTCCCACAGTATCTGCAGATGAAATGGCCTCTACTGGACATGCCAAGCTCGGCAGCGCTGAAGGACTCCAGATCACCCACACCAGGACATTTGGTACATACATACATACATACATACATACATACATACATACACGCACAAACGTAACTGTTTTGTTTACCTGACGTGAAAAAAAATGTAAGCTGTGCATCATGTAACTCCTGAAACTGGAGACTCCTTCCTTTAATGTTTAAATCCATATATATCATTAGTGCATCATCTGCTGTTGCTATAGAAATGTGCACGCCAAGAGAAAAAAATTTTAAATCCCCACCTCGGTTTGCCACATAACTAATTTGTTTGGCTGATTTTCCCCGTCTCTCGCGGATAGCACATAGACACACTAACTTATAGGGAATTGTTTTTATGGAGTTTTATCTTGAAATAATGAAATTTAGTATTAATTATAAAATGAAGTAAAATGTTAATACAGTACTGTATGCATAAAATAGCATTTTTGGGGTCGCGTCCGTTTAGGGTTCGTTTGGGTTTTCGTTTATTGCAGGCGGTTTTGTAACATAACCACCGCGATAAAAGGGGGAATTACTGTACACTCGTGCAGGTGCGGTCAGACCCTCCAGGTCAGAGGAGGAAGTGCACAGTGTTAGACCTTTACTGGAGTGAGAGAGCCGAGGCAGGAGTTTAATCGAGGACAGCCTAATCTCACGCCTCGGCTTCAGCGAGGACAGAAATAGTTTTTTCTCAATCCCCTGTTAAAGCCACTCGGTAAGACTTCCTGTTTGAGGAGGAGTGAGTTGTGTTTGGCGCTTTATTAAACCCTCACTCTCAAGGTTCGAACTTTTCTTTTGCTTATTTTTGTTTGTTTTATCACTCCATGTGATGTGATACACTGCACGTTCTTGTAGTACAGAAAGGTGGGATTGATGAGCAGGCTGTGTGTGTGTATTGGCAAGAGGTTTTCTTCGGGTTTCACTAGATTTATCGCCTACACGCCAAACCGAAAACAGAACTCTCAGATGGTTGACGATAAAATACAGATTTTGACAGAGAAGCAGCGATTCCCGTCTCCATCTGTCTCTTCGAGTTCATTGCTGAGCCACACTGAGCCGAGCACTTGTGTGTGTGTGTGTGTGTGTGTATGGAAGCTGGGTTCTGGGCAGTAGAACCGGTTTGAATATGAGGGCAGTGTGAGATAAGAGCTCTGCGGTTATAGACAACAGCATAGCGTGATAAACAATCTGCTCGACCAAACACACACACTACACTTGCAGCATCACGTTTTCATTCCAGACCACATGTTTATGGTTATATTTCATTCTCATAAAAAAAAAAAAAAAAAAATTATTGTCTGCTTGATGTGTAACATGATGCGTCAAAAATAAACACTAATCTGTCTACAAAACCTATTAAGAGTTGTATACATGGAGTTAAAACATACATACTCAGACATATCTTACCATTCTAATGTGATAAAACGCGTCACAATGCGATTCAGAGCTGATCTCAGTGATCATCATATCTTTTATCTCAACAATTTCGAACTCTGAGGGCAGATTGGAACATGCCGTCTGTGATCCTAAAATATCACGATCTGAAAGTCTAGCACTAATATTTTAAAAAGAAATAAATCATAATGACCAAACGGCCATGTTTGTGGGTAATGAGAATGGTCCTCACAAGCATGAAGAGATACGTGTTTCACTCCATGTTATATGTACATTTTTATAGGATTTGTATACAAATAATTTTGTGTATTTTATGCATCATTTGTATTTTTATGCATCACAAAACTTTATTTAAATACTTTTGTGCTTTTTATTTATTTGTTTTATGGTAACTCTATCTTGAGAGGTGAAAAATATTACAGGATGCAAACCATGTACTTCAGAAATTCTGTTAAAAAGATGCTGTGCATGACAGTTCAGACGCTTTGACCACACCGTGGCGTAGTCGTAAACCACGCTCTCAGTAGAGCCTCAAGCTACGCCTCAGTTTAGTTTGGCGAGAAACTTTTTATAGCACAGACACGAGCCACTGGGTTGATTTATTTCTACATTTGCGATCGATCTGGATGTTTTATTGCTCTGGAAGTCTAATTCAGTCTGACATTATTTTTTTTTTTGCATCTCTCTGCTCATGTGTTTGTGCTCCACTCAGCACTTGAGATGGAGAACATCCCTGAAAAAAATAAAATAATAAATCATCCATCGCAAATCCTGTTGCCGTTATTCTCAGCTGCTCGACCCGAGCTTCACCTCAGCACCACACCATGAGATCAGTCCCGAACACACTGCCATCTTTGTTCATGCCGAGCCGCTATGCTTTTACCGTCCTAATCTTATATCTAATGTTATAAAGCGCGCCATCACGCGTGCTCGAGCAGGCACGTGGGACGGTGGTCACTTTAGCCGCAGATGAATGGTGCGTATTGAGGGTTCGGTGTTTAGGCCCTGGGGTTCGGCTTTATCTCTCTCTCTTCGTTTACATAAAGCGCAGACACTAAGCTCTTTCTACCTCTAGTCGAAACGACTCAGCCTCCGTGGCAACGGGGAAGTTTTCGAAAACCCACCAAAATATAATTAAGGTTTTATCTTGGCTAATAAGCCAGGAATATGGAGTGAACGTGCATTAAAAACCGACCAAAATCTCGATTTATTTTTTATTTATTACACAGGGTCCTCAGCATTTTGTTAGCGAGCGTTATTGTTAGATACGTGTGTATATGGGGGTTTGTTGTAACCACTAAGCACTAATAACAAAAGTGAGGTGTTTTCTGGTAGCTACATCTTGTGGTTAGGGTGGGTGTGTCCTCCCCTAGCCCCACCTCCCATTTTTTGCATAATGTTTTGCCTAGTTACGCCCACATGCTAGATTACGCCCTGGCTGGTTAGCTAAACGGGTAAACCCCCAACGCAGTGTTTTTCAGGAAGCTCATATATTGTCAGTTTGTCAGGCAGTAATTCCCTGATCACGTCGTAGCCCGAGGCCAAGAAGCTCAGAGGAAACGGCTAAAGTGCTTTAGACTAGTTCAGCCCTAATGAGAGGTGGTGACAGGCGTGAGCGTCTCTCTCTCTCTCTCTCTCTCTCTTTCTCTCTCTCTCTCTCTCTCTCTCTCTCTCTCTCTCTCTCTCTTACACACACACACACACACACACACACACACACACACAAAAACGTGCACAGTGGTAGGAATCACCTGGGACGCTTCAGTGTTTCTGTTCAGCCAGTGATGTGGATTTGGGGGAGATCACGTACTGCCTCCACATGCTCACTTCACATAACGGACTGTACTCCGTCTCTCACCTGGTGTCTGATTTACGCCTCCGGAATTGATTTATGTGCACAGGCGTGAACACGCAGGTGTGTGGCGACCTGGCTGTTCGTCACCTTAAGCCGTCCGTGTGCAGGGGGGAAAACACAGCTTTCATATCAGTTTACATTTTTATTTGTTTGCTTCAGGGCTGCAGCTATCAATTATTTTATTAATAGAGTATTCTTAAATGTAACTCTTATTAAAGAGCAATACTAAATATACAAGAGAAAATAAGACTTACATTTAGATTAAATTAGATTTAAATATAGAATTACTTAAAAAATAAATGTAAAAAACGCACTGCACTGCTTTCTTTGTTTTAGTTTGAAATTATCCCAAATGTTGGAATCTCTGTCGTGTTCTTCGGCCTGAATCTTCTCCTCGTCCCTTTCTTTCCGTTTCTCAATTTTTCATTCTACAGCGTCTTCTGTGCGCACAACTTTTACATGGAAAGTGGGATCTGCACGTTTCAGCCCCATTTTGTGCATACGCTACGTTTATAAATTAGATCCCAGAGCTGTCCAGAGTTTAGCAGGTGGTGCGTCAGTAATAGTGGTCCGTGGGGAAACGCATTGCTCCAGTGTGCAGTTATATGGACTAAACAAGGCTTTTTTACTAAGCTTTTTTGTATTCGAATTACTAGAGTTCCTCGAGGAATCGTTTCGGTGCTTGTTTGCTCTCATTCTTTTGAAATTTCTTTTAATTTTGTATCTTCCGCCATTAAACAACGTTCAAGCTCTTCGTGTACATTTATTACTACATTTCTCAGGAAACTGTATCGTCATGTAATTTGTTAGTGTTTATTTTATAATATCAACCAGCTATCATTAAGTTTGTTTGTGTGTTGGTTTGGAGCTAAAAGACCGTGGATGCCATGCATGTGACCATGACTTTTTGTGTGTGTGTGTGTGTGTGTGTGTGTGTGTGTGTGTGTGTGTGTGTGTGTGTGTGTGTGTGTCTGAGAGAGAGTTTAATTGCTTTTTGCTTTAAAAAGATTTCCTTCTCGTTCATCCTCATCTTCCTCACGGACACGCATCCATCATCAGATCATCAGAATTAGTCAGCATGTTTTTGCCTCTTAGGTGTGTGTGTTTGTGTGGGTATGCACGTCCATGTCCGTCGACACTCATTCTAAATGCTGATGTCATGGTCAGGCCACTCTGACATCCACTTCCTTCAAAAGCGACAAACAAAAGCTGCCCAATCCCAGCATGCCTTGCGTTCTCCTTTTGCTTTTCCCTTTTTCTTCCTCCCGAGTTTCTGAAAGGGTTTGGTACCTCCCACCCTGCACATGAATGCATAAAAAAAGGGGGGGGAATGCACACTGCCCCCTCTTCTCCCACACACACACACACACACACGGTTCTCACTAGCCTCCATGCTGGGTTTCTTGCTCCGGTACCCAGAGGCTGTTTGCCTGATGATTTGTGTATGATGTAAAGGAAGCCCTCCTCCTCCTCCTCTCACTCCTCGTCTCTCTCGTCAGCCCCGCAGGATACACTCCTCCATTAGGTCAGCCCAATCGCGTGGGTTTTTTGTTTAGATTCAGTTTTGCGGGTTACACATCCTCCCTCACTTCAGATGAATTCAAGTTTGAAAACATCACAACACACAAGAACTAGAAATTCTGAGTTTTGATTGACCAGGTGGCAGATCTTTTAGTTTTTCTTAAACAGATACACTAAACCCCCCACCACCACCACCACCACCACCACCCCCCCCAAAAACACACACACACTTTTTTTTTTTTTTTTTTTTTTTTTTTTTTTTTTAAAACAGATTGTCATTTCCATAGCAACAGGTACTTCCCATGGTGATGGTCGATGATAGTGAAGAAAAAAGCGTGTGCAATTGTTGAGATGTTTTTTTTTTTTACATTTATGGAAGGAGTCTCAAGTTTAGTTTTTTTTTTCCTGTCTTTCTCAGTAACTTTTTTTTTATGACTGTGAGAATACAAAATGACACAGTTGTTTAGTTGCGTGTACATCAGGACTAAATATTTATTCAGGGTTTTGCTTTAATCAGGCACATAAACTGAACATTAAATCAGAGGAGCCGAGCTGATAGTTCTGCTCTCATCTTACTTTACGTGTACTACAGGCATTCTGTAACATAACAAGTTCCGGCAAGTTCCATGTAATGTATGGCCTCTGCTAATCCGGACGAGCGCAGGCGATGACTGACAGCATTACTTTTCTATTCTCACCCAAATTTACTCGTCCTATTTTCTCTCTCTTTATATACGATTATTTCACTTTATTTCTCTCTTTGTTTTTCTTTCTGTTTGTCTGTCTTTCTTGCTCTGTCTCTATCGTGCTGTGATTCTTTCTCTTTGTCTCGGTCTCCCCTTTTCACTCTCTTCTCAGTCTCTCACAGATTCTATTTCTTCTGTGATTGTCTTCTCTATTTCTCCCTGTCTCAGAATCTTTCTTTCTTTCTCTCTCTCTCTCTCTCTTTTCTTTTCTCTTTCTTCCAACTACTATACTGTGCAAACATGAACATGCTGATACAGTGTGTGTGTGGTGATGGGTGTGAACCTTTTTGGCACAGACTACCATTTAAAATGTTAGTTGGGATTGAGCCAGATTGCATCACACAGTCGTGTGTGTGTGTGTGTGTGTGTGTGTGTGTGTGTGTGTGTGTGTGTGTGTGTGTGTGTCGGCCCCTCCAAACCCTCCTCAACATTTTGCTACTACATGTCCACACACACACACACACACACACACACACACACACACACACACACACACACACACACACACACACACACACACACACACACACTGTGATTGTAAACAGATCCACCCAGTAATTTGTTTTTATTTTGTCGTCTCTCCCCCCCTCCTTGTTCTCTCTCAGTCTAATAAGGTTCCTGTAGTGCAGCATGCTCACATGCACCCCCTGACCCCCCTCATCACCTACAGTAATGATCACTTTCCCCCGGCGACACCGCCTGCTCACCTCTCCCCAGAGCTCTTGGACCCCAAGACAGGTATTTCACACAGACACACACATGCACATGTAGAAACAGCATGATCCTTTTCAATCTGTTGTTCTAATCCTGAAGTTGCTTCCACAGGTATCCCACGGACTCCTCACCCCTCTGAGCTGTCTCCATATTACCCCCTGTCTCCTGGGACTGTGGGGCAGATCCCTCACCCTTTGGGCTGGCTTGTCCCACAGTGAGTGCAACATTGTCTCTTCCTCCCGCTCTCTCTTTTTCTCACTCACTCACTCACTCACTCACTCACTCACTCACTCACTCACACACTCACTCACTCACACACTCACTCACACACTCACTCACACACTCACTCACACACTCACTCACACACTCACTCACACACTCACTCACACACTCACTCACACACTCACTCACACACTCACTCACACACACACACACACACACACACACACACACACACAGCAGAGTAGCATTTCGATTAAATTGGTACTAATTGGATTCATCTTACCGATAATGATCTCTCCTCCTTCCAGACAAGCACAGCCCATGTACTCCATTCCTCCCGGAGGGTTCCGCCACCCGTACCCCGCGCTCGCTATGAACGCTTCCATGTCCAGGTGAGTGAGTGAGTGAGTGTGTGTGTGTGTGTGTGTGTGTGTGTGTGTGTGTGTGTGTGTGTGTAATGGTTGTACTTTAAACAGCCATAACCTTTTTTTTTTTTTTTTTTTTTTCCCCCCAGTAGATTTTGTAAAGGGTTGGGCAATACAATGATTGAATTTGTGATTGTACAATATATTTTTTGGTCCTGAGATATCGTCAGGGCAAGATTTGTTTAAATTTCTGTTTGGTACAGACCTTTTTTTTTTGTTGTTGTTGTGTTTATTTAGCTTGCAATGATTTTTGAATGAAATGTGTATCGTGACACTTATGGTGTGTCGTAGAAATGTCTGCTGTCAGATTAGACTGTTCGGGTTAAAACTCGTTCTTCAAGCTGTTAAAGAAGCTGACGGTTATGCTGAGGTCTCTCGCTCTCTTTCTCTTCTCTCTCTCTCTTCTCTCTCAAGCGATTAGCGATAATGCCCCATTGTGCTCGGCTGCAAACCCGCACTGTCGCTATCTGAAAGGTGTCCTATTCAGCCTGCTGGAGGAAGTGGTTTCCTTTTTTTTGGGGGGGGTGTGTGTGTGTGTGTGTGTGTGTGTGTGTGTGTGTGTGTGTGTGTGTGGAAAGTGCTCTCAGGTGTCGAGTTCTCCTTGGTTTCCAGGGTAACTGCACACTCTGCTCTTTGCCTGTAGCAGGACTCATAATGGTTCCTTTGAGAGAGCCTTTATTTGGGCTACTTGTGAAATCTGAATGAAAAGGTGTGTGTGTGTGTGTGTGTGTGTGTGTGTGTGTGTGGTGTGGTGGTGGTGGTGGGGGGGGGGTGTTTAGTCTAGACACATCATTAAGAGGCTCAAAAAATGTCTGTTTCAAAGAGTGGACAGAGAGGTGTGTGTGTGTGTGTGCGTGTGTGTGTGCGTGTGTGTGTGCGTGTGTGTGTGCGTGTGTGTGTGCGTGTGTGTGTGCGTGCGCGTGTGCGTGTGCGTGCGCGTGTGCGTGCGCGTGTGCGTGTGCGTGCGCGTGTGCGTGCGTGCGTGTGTGCGTGCGTGTGTGTGTGCGTGCGTGTGTGTGTGCGTGTGTGTAAGAGTCAGATCAGTAAAGACGCTGCGTAATGACCGTGTGTGTCTCCCTGGGGAAAAAATCTTCACGTGGCAGACGTTTGTGTTAATCCACAAGTTTGGTCCTTCAGGATGAGTTGTAAAGTACCTGCTGCTGATCTCAATCTGTGCGTGATGTTTCGAACAAACTTACTTTCTTGTCAAGCGAAATAGTTGTTTTGCACACAGAAAAGGGGAAGGCCTTCCAAGTGGAACAGCTTTAATGTTGGGAGAGTAAAGGCTGCCCAAAGAGGCTGCCTACCAAGGGAGCTGCACACTAATTGGAACGCAATCTGGAACCTTTACTAAATATGTCTCTCTCTTTCTATTTCTCTCTTTCTCTTCCTCCCTCTAGTTTGGTGTCGAGCCGTTTTCCTCCTCACGTTGTGCCTCATCATCCTCACAGCCTTCATCAGACAGGAATCCCTCATCCTGCTATAGTCTCCCCTGCCATCAAACAGGAACCCAACGGAGAGCTGAGTCCTGCCTCACACACGTGAGTGTATACACACACACACACGTGTGCGCATAAAGTGAAAAAGATGGATAATTGGGACCTGAATAGACCTGAACACAAACAAAAATGCCACACATGGGTTTGAGAAAGCGTGCGCGCGCACACACACACACACACACACACACAAGACCTCAGCCCACATATGGGATTCCTATACATACACATAAAAAACAAAATATAAATGCAGGCACAAGTTCACACGCAAATGATCCCTTTACACACACTTGCATACATACACATAAATGCAGCTTACACACACACAAACATGGAGGCATATGAGTTACCTTACATGCTTTTTATACACACACACACAATTTTTCCTTCAAGAGCCACTTCTAGTTTGGCAGAATCAATTTGTTTATGCATGTGAGCGACATCCGTTTACCAGCAAAACAGCATTTTGAGTTATTTATCACGAGTCTGTGGAGTCTGAGACCCCTTTAATTCTTGTAGTAATAATAAATCGAGGACTGCACTTGGCCGAATGTGGCTTCATGTGACGAAGTGAAGATGAAATGAAAATTACTTTAATTCAACAAGGAGCTTCAGGAACTGTGAGACTCTTTATGCTGTGTGTAACTGAAAATAAAAAAGCATTGCATTCAGATATTTTATTTGGGATTTGAGTCGGGCTGCCGAAATCAAAGACAGATGTTCAACGTAAAATGCTAAAGAGCCCCGAGGTGGTTGTTATTCTTACTCCGCTCATGGAAAATGGATCTCACATGCAGGTGTTCGCTCTGCCGTTTCAATTTTGTTTGGAAAACTCGCTCAGGACCGATCTCCCCCCCCCCATCAAACCCTGCATGTTATTTCTGTAAGCTTCCTTTACTTTATCAGTGTTGTGTCTACGAGCTCACCAGTGTCTCTCACTGTCTCTCTCACACACACACACACAGTGACAAGTCTGTTGTTTCTGTTTGGAGCAGGAAGTCTCCAGGGCCGGCTAAGAAGGAGGAAGAGAAGAAGCCACACATTAAAAAGCCCCTGAACGCCTTCATGCTGTATATGAAGGAGATGAGGGCCAAGGTGGTGGCAGAGTGCACGCTCAAAGAAAGCGCCGCAATCAATCAAATACTAGGCAGGAGGGTAAGGACGTGTGTGTGTGTGTGTTTGTGTGTGTGTGTGTGTGTGTGTGTGCATGAGAGAGAGAAAAAATAATGATTTATAACTTCTGAGAAAATTGTATGCTATAATGAACACATCAAGTGATGTGACATTGATGTACATGGGTCCAATAGGTGTGTGTGTGTGTGTGTGATGGCTTTCCGCAGTGGCACTCTCTGTCCCGGGAAGAACAGGCCAAATACTACGAGCTGGCCAGGAAAGAGCGACAGCTTCACTCTCAGCTCTACCCCGGCTGGTCTGCACGAGATAACTATGTAAGACGCACACACACACGCACACATTCGATTTTTGTATTGTCACTAAATGGCCTCTTGTTGCATTGTGAAATTATGCTAAAGGGATTTTCCAGATTATTTGTATTATCTTAGACGTGCCGTTCTGTCTTACGTTATCATAATCGCAACATTGCCACACGTTACTGTTTTTATTACGCTACATTTAACTCTAGCAGCTCGCCGTTAAAGAGGCGCCGTTAAAAAACCCACACAGTCGTGTCACATCCACACAACAAAGCATGCAAGCGGTTTCTCCGTTTTTGTGTCATAATTGCATGTTTATACATAAAATTATATCAGATGTCGAATAAAAATAAATTAAATTATACCAGCAATAATGAGAGGAAAAACTCTCACAAAAAAGATTTTGGTGGCAGGTTTCAGAAAGAACAGAACAAATATTTAATATATATATATATATATATATATATATATATATATATATATATATATATATATATATATATATATATATATATATATATATATATATATATACAGTGAGGAAAATAAGTATTTGAACACCCTGCTATTTTGCAAGTTCTCCCACTTAGAAATCATGGAGGGTCTGAAATTGTCATCGTAGGTGCATGTCCACTGTGAGAGACATAATCTAAAAAAAAAATCCAGAAATCACAATATATGATTTTTAAACTATTTATTTGTATGATACAGCTGCAAATAAGTATTTGAACACCTGTCTATCAGCTGGAATTCTGACCCTCGAAGACCTGTTAGTCTGCCTTTAAAATGTCCACCTCCACTACATTTATTATCCTAAATTAGATGCACCTGTTTGAGGTCGTTAGCTGCATAAAGACACCTGTCCACCCCATACAATCAGTAAGAATCCAACTACTAACATGGCCAAGACCAAAGAGCTGTCCAAAGACACTAGAGACAAAATTGTAAACCTCCACAAGGCTGGAAAGGGCTACTGGGAAATTGCCAAGCAGCTTGGTGAAAAAAGGTCCACTGTTGGAGCAATCATTAGAAAATGGAAGAAGCTAAACATGACTGTCAATCTCCCTCGGACTGGGGCTCCATGCAAGATCTCAACTCGTGGGGTCTCAATGATCCTAAGGAAGGTGAGAAATCAGCCCAGAACTACACGGGAGGAGCTGGTCAATGACCTGAAAAGAGCTGGGACCACCGTTTCCAAGGTTACTGTTGGTAATACACTAAGACGTCATGGTTTGAAATCATGCATGGCACGGAAGGTTTCCCTGCTTAAACCAGCACATGTCCAGGCACGTCTTAAGTTATCCAGTGACCATTTGGATGATCCAGAGGAGTCATGGGAGAAAGTCATGTGGTCAGATGAGACCAAAATGGAACTTTTGGGTCATAATTCCACTAAACGTGTTTGGAGGAAGAAGAATGATGAGTACCATCCCAAGAACACCATCCCTACTGTGAAGCATGGGGGTGGTAGCATCATGCTTTGGGGGTGTTTTTTTGCACATGGGACAGGGCAACTGCACTGTATTAAGGAGAGGATGACCGGGGCCATGTATTGCGAGATTTTGGGGAACAACCTCCTCCCCCCAGTTAGAGCATTGAAAATGTGTCGAGGCTGGGTCTTCCAACATGACAATGACCCGAAGCACACAGCCAGGATAACCAAGGAGTGGCTCTGTAAGAAGCATATCAAGGTTCTGGCGTGGCCTAGCCAGTCTCCAGACCTAAACCCAGTAGAGAATCTTTGGAGGGAGCTCAAACTCCGTGTTTCTCAGCGACAGGCCAGAAACCTGACTGATCTAGAGAAGATCTGTGTGAAGGAGTGGGCCAAAATCCCTCCTGCAGTGTGTGCAAACCTGGTGAAAAACTACAGGAAACGTTTGACCTCTGTAATTGCAAACAAAGGCTACTGTACCAAATATTAACATTGACTTTCTCAGGTGTTCAAATACTTATTTGCAGCTGTATCATACAAATAAATAGTTAAAAAATCATACATTGTGATTTCTGTATTTTATTTTTTAGATTATGTCTCTCACAGTGGACATGCACCTACGATGACAATTTCAGACCCCTCCATGATTTCTAAGTGGAAGAACTTGCTGAATAGCAGGGTGTTCAAATACTTATTTTCCTCACTGTATATATACTTTAAAAAGCTTGTACGTTGTTGCAACTTTGTGCACGGTGACGTTCATGGTTACAGGGTTTTCACGTCTGTTTCTCTCTCTTTCTACAGGGCAAGCGGAAGAAGAGGAAGAGAGACAACAAGGCCGAATCAGCAGCAGAAGGTGAGGGTGGGGGGGTTGGGTTGTTTCGTTCATTCTTTCAGGAATCGCGTGTGTTTCCTTTACTGCAGCGAGTGCACACAAACCACAAAAGTAGCTTTTCTGCTTTTCAACATAGAGGGGACTTGAAAGGATATACCTTTCATACATTTTTTTGTTAAATAAATAAACCTGATCTCGGCCCTTGTGTAGCGCATACACAACTACAAGAAGAATATCAGCAGTAGGAAAAGAACATGATTAACGAAAGCACATAACCTTGCTTTTTTTTTTTTTTCTTCTGGTGACATCTCCGAAGGAAAGCATTGCAGTCTTGTTCTAAAAAAAATAATAAAAGGACTGTTGCAAGAAATTAGCAGATTGAAGTGGGTTTAATGAAAAGTGTTATGGTACCGGTTTTGGAGATGGAGATTATGTTGAAATATAGTGCTTCCATGATGCTCTCCTGTTTAATTTCCACACCACACAATTTCAGCCCCGTTTTTTTTTGTCAAAATCATCAAATCATCACTAACTCAAAGAACTTCACGCTGGTGACCTCTTGTGCATTGCGAATGATTTGCTACGCATCATGATTTACTCTAATGATTTATATATTTTTAAGCACGTATACACCGATCAGGCATAACTTTCTGACCACTCACCAGTGAACTGAAAAACACTGTTAGTGGTGGATTTATTTATTAGGTAGCAAGTGAACATTTTGTCCTCAAAGTCGATGTGATGGAAGCAGGAGAAATGGGCGAGCGTAAGGATTGCGAGTTTGACGAATTGTGACGTCTAGACGAATTTTGTTTCTTATTCGTCTCTTTAATTAGAAACAACACTTATACATTTCTCTCTCCTACCCCCCGTCCTGTGTGGCCAAAACAGCCACCGCAGCCAGTCAGCTGATGGATTCATTTGCGATCGCTCATGTAGTGTCGGCTGAAGAACGTCTTCCCTCTTCTAACTCCATGTTTGCACTAACCATGTGACATCACACATCCTCATAGTTCTAATAATCAGTAGAGCTCATTGTCCACACTAACCTGCTGTCCCCTCCCTGCACTCTGACATGCAGCGTATGACGTACAGTGCTAGCGCAGGCAGGTACGGAGCGACCCCTCCTTCACTGCACCCTCATTCACATCTTCATACACACCGACCGCATCCTGTCCCGGGACTGCCGTGTCGTCCTCGTCCTCACCGTGTCTGTTCTGTGTTGGTCCATCAAGAAGGGTGAACATACCGACAAACTGACTGATCTCCATCCCGTGTTGTCGAGGCAGTGTGTAGAAGAGTCAGTCTGGCTTCTCATACGTCGCAAAATCACCACACTCTCGCTCCTCATCTGGGTTTTGTCCTATGGAATGCGACCTGTCCACGTTGCACCGTATTTTCCAGACTGAGCTTCCCGTTGCTGACAAATTTAACTATAAATGTATATATATTGTTATTTCTTGCATTATAGCAGCTATAGAAAATGTACAAAAAAAAAAACATTCTGTTCAAGACTTTCCGACATCGGAAAACTTGGTTAGAGCTTTACCATGAGTAAACACTGACACTAGAGATTCCATCTACAATTCTATAAGATTATATGCACTTACAGCATGTAACTGAGCCACTCTGAAAACAATAATATATCAGAAGGAATTTGTCAAAGGTCTGAGCAGCGAATAGTCCGGAAAATACGGCAATGATGTCGTGTATAACGATGCAGTAAAATCCCTGAGTTGTGTATTTAACGGCATTTCTCTGCTCCTGACTGCAGATTACTCCGCACGGAATAAGAAGCCTTGTGTGCAGTACCTCCCTCAGGAGAAGATGATCGACAGCCCGGCGTCCTCTCACGGCAGCATGCTGGACTCCCCGGCCACACCCTCGGCCGCCCTTGCCTCGCCCGCCGCGCCCGCCCCCACTCACTCTGAGCAGGCCCAGCCGCTGTCGCTCACCACCAAACCCGAGCGCCATCATCCTCACTTCTCTCTGATCTCCAAACCTTCATCATCCTCATCCTCCTCTTCTTCTGCTTCCATTTCATCCTCCTCTTCTTCCTCTTCTTTCACCTCCTCTTCCTCCTCCCACCCTAGCATCTCTCTCGCAATCAGCTCCTCAGGCAGTCATTCGACCCCGCATCTTCTCTCCCGGCCAATCCCTTTCGCTTCCCTGCACCCCTCCCTCTTGTCTCCACCCTCGCCGTTCCACCAGGCCGCTTTACACTCCCATCACGCCCTGTTCCAGACGCAGCCGCTCTCCTTGGTAACCAAATCAGCCGACTGAGCTTAGAGCTTAAACTCTGTTTTTTTTTTTTTTTTGTGGTTTTTTTATTCAATATTTCTGCTTTAAACATGCTGTACATTGCATTTTATACCCCCCCTCCCCCCACCCCTGTTCACATAGACGTCAGGTTAACTTTTTTGATAAGCGAAAAGTAAATGAATATTATTGGTCAATATTTGATCACCTGCTTTTCTGTGTCTCTCTCTATGAAAGTGTATTTTTTTTTGTAAAGTCTACTTTGGAACTGGTTTCTTATTTGATACAGTTATCCAGCAAAAAAACAACAAAAACAACAAAAAAAAAACAACTCATTGTATAAAGTTATTACTTGTATTAAAAACTTCTTTAATAAGACGAGAAGGAACAAAAAAAAATCTTAAAAGCATACGTGTAATTAATGGTAGTTTTGAAGTTTAATTCTTAGTACCGCCCGTTTATTAGAAGGCTTTTGAGACGGACTTCCCCTCCAGTTTTGAAGTGTGTGAACTTGATAAATAAAAACTTGTAAATTGTTTTTAGAAACACTGATGCCTGCTGTTTTTTTATATAGCGACGGATCTGACTGGTTTATTTACGGTATACTACTGTTTCTATAGAAACGGCTTTTTCAAGGGGACTTGAGATGTTTCTTGTGCATTATGGAACGAATCTCCTGTGCCGTGGCTTTTATTGGAACACTTGGGTAGAACATTTTACAAAAAGGGTGTCAAAAGTATTTGGACACCTGACTTTCCCAGCCATATATGGTTCTTCCTCAAACTGTTAGCACAATTGTATAGAATGGGGTAGCATGAACTTTATTTTTGTTTTCGTTTTACTTCACTTTTTCACAAACCCCATGTACACAAAGCCAGAAGGATCTCCATGAAGATCTGCTTTACATCGGTTGGAGTGGAAGATCTGCTATAGAGCTCCAACCTTGTTTAACACTTTGGGATGAATGTGAACACTGACTGCACCTCAGGTCTCCTCACCTTCTCAATTACATCAGTGCCTGACTTTACTAAAACCCTTGTAGCTCAATGAACCTCCACAAAATCTAGTGGAACATCTTCCCAGAAGAGTGGAAGTTATAACGTGAAATGGGAACGTTGAAAAAGGACCACATCAATCTTGTATATAAAGTTATATAAACTTATACTGATGTACACTTCAGAAAATGCTGTTACAGGATAATCAATGTTTGGATGAGAGTAGTAATAGCAGCTGAGGTCAAGAGGAGCGACGCCCACTGTATTTGCTGAACCACACACACACACAAACATTCATGTTCTACAAGATCCTGTATTTACTTCTGGTGTGTTAGATGTTGATGTGAAATCCTCCTGACTCTGATCTCTCTGTGAATCTCCTCTGTAAACCTCGACAGCCTGTTGAAACTGTTACGTCTTTAATATTGAGAAAGAAAAGATCGATTTCTGAGTGAAAGGATGAAAGAAGGTTCAAAGAAAGCATCAGGTGTAGAGCACTGAAAAGAACGTGTGAGGAAAACCACAGCTTTGCAACTTTTGGACTTTTTAAAGCTGGAATGAATTTCTGAAGGTGCGAAACCTCGGGCGATTCGGACTTGGACGTGTGAGCGCACATCAATATGAACAATGTGGAAAATACATATATTAATGCGCCTACATGAGGGGAAGAAAACGGGAATAATAAACGAAAAATTATCCAAATGAAACTATTAAAGAACTTTTAAAGAAAAAATGTGGGAAATTTCTTTTACAGCAATGCAGGTGGAGAAAAAATATGAATACTAGAAAATGTAATTGACACTGAGAGTAAAATGTGTGTGTGTCATGGGGGGGGGGGGGTGCAAAACACATCGTCACGTGTGTGAAAATCAACATGTAAATACACTCGATGTGGAAAGTATTGGGACACCTGACTTTTTCCAGCCACAAATGGTTTTCCCACAAATTCGGAAACACACATCTGTACAGGACGTCTTTGGATGTTGTAACCCAAACCTGTTCCAGGACGCCAATGTGCACAAAGCCAGAACATCTCCATGAAGATATGCATTACATGGTTTGGATCTCCTGCTATAGAGCTCTATAACCCTATTGAACATCCCAGGCCTCCTCATCTCACCTACATCAGTACTTGAATTTAATAACAGCCTTGTAGCTGAATGAACCCCACAAACCTTCACAGAATCTAGTGGAACATCTTCCTAGAAGAGTGGAGTTTACTGTTGGAGCAAAGATGTGGAATGGGATGTTCAAAAAGGAAATTCTGATCTTATGGTCAGGTGTCCACAAACTTCTGGCTGTATAGTGTATTTTCCTTTTTTTTCTTGTTCAATAATTTATATATAAAATGGAGATATATATCTGGATATTTGGAAGGATTTAAATCTTTAATGGTCTGAACCTCACTGGAAAATAAACAGCTGTGCCAGAGCAACAAAATTTCCTGCCAAAAAGTAAACACAAATAAAAAATAATAGACATCTGTTCCTTCCTGGAATGCCGGAGTCCCAAAACAGCAAGAGAAAAAGCAGGTCAGTGAGTCTCTCTCTCTCTCTCTCTCTCTCTCTCTTTACTGCTCTCTCCTCCGTGGCTGTGGCTCGGCTGTAATTAAACGTGGAGGTAATCGCATGGAGCTCCAGGGACCTCATTAGGATTTTTCAATTAATGGAAAACACCACAACGTTTTTTTTTTTTCTCGGGTTCCTCGTGGTTTTTAAGGGACTTTGGTTTGGAGATGATGAGGAGGGAGGAGGTGGAGGACGAAGTGGGAGTCGGTGTTGGTGATGCCAAGGACGATGCTAAAGTTTCCTCTAAACAGCCAGAGCAGGACAGATGTAACACATCAGCTTCATATGCAAAAAAAGAAATAAATAAAATGAACGAATGTGTGGATTATTTATGGGAGGTTGTTTTTTTTTTTCCACACATTATTATTCCTCAGTCCTTTCTTTAAATTTGTTATATATATTTATTTATTTGTTTATTTAATTTAATAAAAATTAAATAAACTTGTGTCCATTTCCCCCTTTTTTCTCTTTGTGATTTTTATTCCAAAATGTTATTTTCCTCAAATAACTATTTAGAAAGAATTGATGATGTTTTTAGATGCTTAAAATATTTTTCTTCACACCGTTTAATTTCACACACAATTTTATTTAGTTGATTCGGAGGGGGTTTAATCCTGATTTTCTCCAATTTCTCCATTTTTTTTTTTTACTTATCTGGTTACATTCATTTTCATAATTTTTTATTCGTCCAATTAATTATTTAACACCCCCCCACACACACACACACACATACACACACAAACTGATATTCTTAAATATGATATTCTCGAAGTCATACAATTTTGTGAAATAAAGCCCAATTGCCCCTCCACGTGCCCTCTCACGTGTGTTCACGTCTTAATCCGGGACGCTCGTGTGTGAACTGTGAGAGCTGTGTGAGAGTGAAAAATAAAAAAGAAACTGCCAAATTTAGGACACAGCCATGAAGTCTGATATTTCTGTGTGGCTAATGGATCTTGTGGTGAGAGCTGGTGTGTGTGTGTGTGTGTGTGTGTGTGTGTGTGTGTGTGTGTGTGTGTGTGTGTGTGTGTGTGTGTGTGTGCGCGCATGTTGGAGGCTAATAATGTCCACATTCTCTCCACCATCATCTCTAAAACACTTTCCTCATATCATTCATACAAGCTTTTCCTGACTGTACATAATTAGCCCTGGTCCTTGTATCAGAACTAGGAGGTGTGTGTGTGTGTGTGTGTGTGTGTGTGTGTGTGTGTGTGTGTGTGTGTGTGTGTGTGTGTGTGTGTGTGTGTGTGTGTGTGTGTGTGTGTGATGGGAGGAGGGTGTGTGGGGGGATACCAGATAGACAGGCTGACATCTACTGAGTGCTCATTTCCCTCTCTGCCCTCGGGTGAGGAACACACCTGTCAGTCACACACACACACACACACACACACACACACACACACACACACACACACGGTGTGTGTGTTTTCTTTTGCTCTACAGTCATTAAGAAGGGCAGGAATCTGCCTTGCATCATCCCAGGCTAGGCTGCTCTCTCTCTCTGTCTCTCTCTCTCTCTCTCCTTCGGGGTCTCTGCGTCTCAGCGCCCTGAGCTCCACATCCAGATCCATCAGCCAAATTAAAGCTAATGAGTTGTCAGAGAAAGCCTAGGCCTGAGAAACACTGGTCTATTCTCCGTACGCCACAACACACACACACACACACGCACACGCACACACACACACACACGCACACACACACACACACACACATAAACAGCACTGCAGAAAGCCTATGTGAGTGACTTTAATATGTTGAAGGGCAAGGCTGGAGAGAGGCCGAGGCCCTGATTATTTTCCCCGTCCTGTTTTCTTACTCGCACACACACACACACACACACACACACACACACAGACACACACACACACACACACACACACACACACACACCAGTTAGAGGCCGAGTGCTCGGCATCATTAACTTTGCACTTGTTCTTCTTCCTTCGCAGCGCCGGGTTCAGACTCTCGCTCGTGTCACGTTTCTGAGAAATTGTTTTTATCTCGAGTTCTTACATTTCGAAAGCTTTTCTAGAACAGAAACATGGCGAATTCGGCCAAAGACGAAGAACTGAAAGAAAATGTTCATGAAACGTTAAAAACTCTTTTATTCCGTTCTTCCTTTCCTACAAAGATCATTTTCTATATGGCGAGTTACATATAAGGTTAGTTACGTATAATGCTAGTTTCCTATTAGACAAGTTTTCTATAAGGCTAGCTACTTAAAAGGCTACTTACCTATACGGCTATTTTCCTATTGGGCTAGTTTCCTATAAGTTGTACTTCTTTTGAGGCTGGTTACCTGTAAGGCTAATTTCCTATATGGTTAGTTACTTATAAGGATGTTTTCCTATGAGGCTAGTTTCCCATAAGGCTAGTTTTCTATAGGGCTAATTACCTATAAGGCTAGTTTCCTATAGGGCTAATTACCTATAAGGCTAGTTTCCTATAGGGCTAATTACCTATAAGGCTAGTTTCTTAAAAGGCTAGTTTCCTATAATTTGTGCTTCCTCTGATCCTGGTTACCTATAAGGCTAATTTCCTGAAAGGCTAATTACTTAAATGGCTAGTTGCTTATAAGGATGATTTCCTATAAGGCTAGTCTCCTATAGGGCTAGTCTCCTATAGGGCTAGTTAAATATAAGAATGGTTTCTTACAGGGCTAGTTGTGTACAGAGATAGTTACTTATAAGGCTAGTTACTTATAAGATGGTTTCCTATAAGACTAATTTCCTATAGTTCTAGTTTCCTAGAGGGGTAATTACTTATACAGTTAGTCATAAGGATGGTTTCCTATAAGGCTTGCTACTTATAGTGCTAGTTACTTTTAAAGGTAGTTTTATATACGTTTAGTTACCTATAAATCTAGTTTTCCATGAGGTTAGTTTTCTATAAGGCTACTTTCTTATATGGCTGGTTAAAAGGCTAGTTACTTATAATATTAATTACCTTTAAAGATAGTTTCCTATAGGGCTAGTTGCTATAAGGACGATAACCTATGAAGCTAGGTTCCTATAAGATGTGCTTCCTCTGAGGCTAGTTTTCGCTATGGCTAATACGGTTAAAGTGGTAAATCATTGACATTCTGGATCATTTGCAAGGCACTTTCAATGAAGCAATTAATAAATAAAACCCCAAATTTAGGCTGGATAATAAAACCAGACCCGTGAGATTGCGCGTCTCCTTCTTCCAAGCAAAAGGTAAAGATCGTAGGTGTCACAGTAACACGCGGCTCGTCGTAGCGTGACGCTTCTCTCAGTGACTTCATCATTCACACCGTATTTCTGTTCCACTCCGAGCTTGGATGCGACATCTGCCCGCTTGACGCGAGCTTGGAATTAATACATGTTAATTCTGCTCGTTAGAGGCTCACGGCTCGGAGCCCAGCTTCTGCTCCTCGGATTCTCTTTGATCCTGAGATTCTTGCCAGGTTTCAGGGCTTTGATGCTCCTCGAGCGCTTCACATTGTCTCGACATTCCTCCAGTGTGACCATTAATATTACAGAAAGAGCCCAGTGAAAAAGGTCACGAAACATGAGGTATAAAACGGTGCTCTTTTTAAGGTGGAAGGGCCGGAGAGGTGATTTTCTCCTGGAATCGCTGGTATTATGTGATGAGAAAGAGCAGCGAGTGTCATCTCGGGGCTTCTCTAAAGTGAAGCGGAAATCACGGCTCTTTGTCAGCTAAGAGCTCGTGTCTGGGCCACTCAGACGGTCAGAGATCTGCTGGAGGACTTGCACGTGCGTTAAACACCAACACGCTGCTCACGCTCTCTGCTTAAATAAAGCGTCTTTATGTATTTACTGTCCTCTGAGCACTGGACACGGACTTTTACTTTCCCCAACACACAAAATTTTACACATCTGACTACTATTCATTCATTCATTCATTCATTCATTCATTCATGAATGCTCTGACTACTAATATCTTCAAATGTAACAATAGCAGATCTGAGCAGTAACTAGTTTTCTATATGACTAATCATGCAGCTAACTTCCTATAGTGCTAGTTTTATATATGGCTAGTTCTCTACATGGCTAATAATGTGTCGATTTTCTTCTTATGTCTAGTCTGCTTTTTGTTTAAGGCTACCAATGAGGCTAGTCTTCTATAAGAATAATTCTCTACATGGCTAATAATGTGGCTAGTTTTCTTTAAGTTTAGTCCTGTACATGGCTAATATTGTGTCTTGTTTCCTATAAGGCTAGTTTCCTTCATGGCTAATAATGTGGCTAGTTTCCCATGTACTATATAGTTTTCTTGAAGGCTAATAATGAGTCTAGTTTTCTTTAAGGCTATTGATGTGGCTAGTTTTATCTTCAAAGCTAATAATGTTTCTAAATCCCTAATAGCCTATAAGGCTATTTCTCTACATAACTATCAATGTGGCTATTTTTGTTTATGGCTAATAATGTGGCAATTTCCCCTTTATGTGTAGTGTCCTACAGGGCTAGTCTTTATGTATGGCTAATAATGAAGCTAGTTTTCTATAAGAACACTTCTCTACACGGCTCATAATGTGGCTAGCTTCCTTTATGGCTAATAATGTGGTGATTTCTCCTTTTTTGTCTAGTTTCCTATAAGGCTAATAATGTCAGTGGTTCCCTATAAAGTTAGTTTTCTGTACGGTTGATAATATAGTTTTTATTACGTCTTGTTTTCCTACAGTTCAGTTTTTTACACGATTATATCTATATGAATAAAAATGTGTTTATTTTTCATGGCTTTGGTCTCCGTCCTCGTCCCCGCATCCTCCATCCTCCACTTTAACCGATTGTTTCCTCGACATCCTGTCAGCGTCCGCCTCGGCCCGTGTGAAGTCGGGTAACGCCCGGCCCCTTGTGCCCGAGGATCCTCCTTGCTGCTGTATTTATACCCATTTGACCTTGAGGAAGGAAACGTCCATGTGGTATGGGACGAATTGCTCACACATGTCCAACCCTATAATTAGGTTGTATTTAACGCTCGGATGCTGCAGGTCCTTTAACAGAACGAGGACGTCACCTACGATCAACAGTGGCATAACGAACACATCGTGAACAGATGCTACACAGGTTCCCCCGTTCAGATTCAAAGTTCACCTTCAAGGTTACACAAAAAGGTTTTTGACACACGATACACTAAAGCTTAATAATTTGTCAACAAAATGCTCTCGGTGAAGCTGAACGAAGGAGCAATGAAGCTGGACGGCGGCCAGAATTAGCATCTCGTTATTTCGGGCCCCGCCTTCAAAACTTTGTAGCTTAACCCAGTTATTTGAAACACACAACATTTTTGAAACCTCTGCATTTGTTTCTTTATACACTTTGGTATTATTTTCTTTCCAAACCCCACCTTGTAGAAAAATTTTACCAAAAAGGTTTTAAGGATTTAAATCTAGATAAAATCAGGATTTTCAGTGATCTGAGGTGAGGTTTGATCATTTGTGTGTGTTGATTAAGAAATTGTCCCACTGTGGGACGAATAAAGGTTTATCTTATCTTATCTTATCTTATCTTATGACAGACATGCATTGTCCTCTGCCATCTTGGACATCTTGTTAATAAAGTGTGGTATCTTTCCAAACCCAACCTTCTAAATAGGTTTGGTAGAACATTTGTGTTTAACCTTTTAACTCCAGCACAAATTAATTTTTAACATGGTATTTGAAGAATAACCATATCACAAGGTGGTATCAAAAACTTTTGAGAGTAGTTTTGTAACATGCCAACAGATGGCAGCACAAGGCTGCACGCACAGTCACAGGGTGCACCTTCTTAAGTCAGTGTGCGATTTAATCATGCCACAAAGAGGTTTGACATGATTCTGAAAGTTTTACGGCAATGCAGAAACGAGTCGTTTCGAGGTGTTTTGAGTGGCACAAGCGTCACTGGAAGACGACAAGAGATCATAAAGTCCTTCAACGATCTCAATTTTATAGCTTTATAGCACCAGTGTATAAAGATCTATGGTAATGGGGTGACCATCTTGGATAACAGAAATTATTTTGTTCTTCTTTTTTTTTTTGTACAGTTTAATATCATTCCTAGTATGAAAACATGTTTTGATGTCAATTTAAAGGAACATTAGTTATTTTTGTGGACTCATTTTCCCAGCGCTCATGATTGGCTACATTTGTGTGGTTTTATTTTTTTTAGCACGTTATTATTTTAAGGTGTGAGTTTGAGCTGGTGAATTTCTTCACCCTGGTGTTATGAGAAGGTTCTGGAGAGCTACCTTTCCATCACAATGATGATGTGTTTGAAATGTTTTTTAACCCAAATGTGGTCAAGACTTAACAAGTCTCCCAGAAAAGGAGTTCTGCATGAATTATTTTCTACAGTAGCCAAAGTTGGCTCAGGTTCCTTTTTTTATTCAAAGAATGTGTCCCACAGAGAGAGAGAGAGAGAGAGAGAGAGAGAGAGAGAGAGAGAGAGAGAGAGAGAGAGAGAGAGAGAGAGAGAGAGAGAGAGAGAGAGAGAGAGAGAGAGAGAGAGAGAGAGAGAGAGAGAGAGAGAGAGAGAGAGAGAGAGAGAGAGAGAGAGAGAGAGCTTGTTTATGTATATGGAAGAGTAAATGATAGGCTGTGATTGTGCAAACCCCTCTGTCTCCTTGCTGAAGCGTATGTGAATGTCTGATGAGAACAGCTTGAAGAATTGGAGATACATAAAGCGTTCATGTTTTGTGATTAAAATTGAAGGAGGCATCTGTTGTCCCAAACACTTCACACGACATAGTTAATGTGTTCGGGTCATTTAGGACTGAGGAGTTTAGATTTTTGTGTGTGTGTGTGTGTGTGTGTGTGTGTGTGTGTGTGTGTGTGTGTGTGTGTGTGTGTGTGTGTTTTCTCAGGCTAAAACAAAGACATAATAGTGGGTTGTGTTGCTGTGGTCTGGGTTTCTTGCTTCACAACCACTGATGGCTCCAAGAAGGGTCTTTCGACAGCCGTGAATCTGTGTGTGTGTGTGTGTGTGTGTGTGTGTGTGTGTGTGTGTGTTGTAAGAGATTTTTTTTTTCGTTCCCCAAAAAACAAAAAATGAGTTACAGCTGCAAACATTCAGTCAAATTCTGACATTAATAGTTTGAAAGGAAAGTCTTAAAGTGCTCTAGCTCCCCCTGCTGGCTGTTTGCTGAAGTCGGAAATAAAAAAAAATGATCTCGTAGTAATAATAATAATAATAATAATAATAATTTATTTTTAAGTATGAATTTTAAAATGCCACTCTATGAACTACTATAAAATAATTATTTTAAAATTCAGGGTAAAAATAAATAAGATACAAAGGTTTTTTAAATGATTTTATCCTCAACTGGGTCCCAATAGTTTCCACCAGTTCTTTGCCTGGAAGTTCTTTGCCTGGGAGAGCTCTTTTGCTGATGCAGTAGAACTTCCTTGTTCCTGTGTCTTGTTCCTGTGCTCATCTTTTGCAATGATGTAGGACCTGTGACATAAAACTGTCTTCCACATCTTCATCTTAGTATCAGACTTTGTCTCCTCACCCAGTGTGAAGCTTCCACACAGCTGTTTCTGTTTCACTTAATCACTGATGATTTTTATCACCTGCTTGGTAGAACTGGTGAATCATACACCTGACTGTGATCCTACAAAATCCCTGACTCTGTTCAAGTGTGCAAAGGTGTGCAAAAGTAAGAATTAAAGGCAGAAGCTGGTCACAACCAAATACTAACTTTTAGCTTTCCTTTCTTTTCATTTACTTTACATTTTTTAGTAGATAAAAATATTTAACACGTGTTTTTTAAAGCATTCTCACTTTACAGCATTTATGTGTGTGTGTGTGTGTGTGTGTGTGTGTGTGTGTGTGTGTGTGTGTGTGTGAGAGAGAGATTTTTTTATTAATTTATAAAGCAGTTTTACTGATACATTAAACATATTATTATTATTATTATTATTATTATTATTATTATTATTATTTTGATAGATAGTTTGCTATTACTATTATTGGTTTATTTTTTTTTTTTGTTTATTATTTAGATAGATAGATAGATAGATAGATAGATAGATAGATAGATAGATAGATAGATAGATAGATAGATAGATAGATAGATAGATAGTAATTCTTCTTCTTCTTTCGGCTGCTCCCATTAGGGGTCGCCACAGCGGATCATCCGTCTCCATACCACCCTGTCCTCTACATCTGCCTCTTTTACACCAACTACCTGCATGTCATCCCTCACCACATCCATGAACCTCCTCCTTGGCCTTCCTCTTTTCCTCCTACCTGGTGGCTCCATCTTCAGCATTTTTCTACCAATATAATTCATGTCCCTTCTCTGCACATGTCCAAACCATCTCAATCTCGCCTCCCTCACCTTGTCACCAAAACGTCCTACATGCGCTGTCCCTCTAATAAACTCATTTCTAATCTTGTCCATCCTCGTCACTCCCAACGAAAACCTTAACATCTTCAGCTCTGCTACCTCCAGCTCCACCTCCTGTCTTTTACTCAATGCCACTGTCTCTAATCCATACAACATCGCAGGTCTCACCACAGTCCTATAAACTTTCCCTTTCATTCTTGCAGATACTCTTTTATCACAAATCACTCCTGTCACTCTTCTCCACCCACTCCACCCTGCCTGCACTCTTTTCTTTACTTCCCTAACACACTCTCCATTACTTTGCACTGTTGACCCCAGGTACCTGAACTCCTCCACCTTCTCCACCTCTTCTCCCTGCAACCGCATCACTCCACTGCCCTCCCTCTCATTCACACACATGTACTCTGTCTTACACCTACTGACTTTCATTCCCCTTCTCTCCAGCGCATATCTCCACCTCTCCAGGCGCTTCTCAACCTGCTCTCTACTCTCACCACAAATCACAATATCATCTGCAAACATCATAGTCCAGGGAGACTCCTGTCTGACCTCGTCCGTCAACCTGTCCATTACCACTGCAAACAGGAAAGGGCTCAGGGCCGATCCTTGATGCAGTCCAACCTTCACCCTGAACCAGTCTGTCGTACCTACTGCACACTTTACTGCCGTCACACTGTCCTCATACATGTCCTGCACCACCCTCACATACTTCTCTGACACACCTGACTTCCTCATACAATACCACAACTCCTCTCTCGGCACCCTGTCGTACGCTTTCTCTAAATCCACAAATACACAATGCAGCTCCTTCTGTCCTTCTCTATACTTCTCCATCAACATCCTCAAAGCAAATAAGGCATCTGTGGTGCTCTTCCTCGGCATGAAACCATACTGTTGCTCACAGATGGTCACCTCTTCTCTCAGCCTGGCTTCCACTACTCTTTCCCATAACTTCATGGTGTGACTGATCAACTTAATTCCCCTGTAGTTACTGCAGGTCTGCACATCTCCCTTATGCTTAAAGATCGGTACCAGCACACTCCTTCTCCATTCCTCAGGCATCCTCTCCCCTTCCAGAATCCTGTTAAACAATCTGGTTAAAAACTCCACTGCCATCTCTCCTAAACATCTCCACGCTTCTACCGGTATGTCATCTGGTCCAACCGACTTTTCATTCTTCATCCTCTTAATCGCTGCTCTCACTTCCTCCTTACTAATCCTATCTACTTCCTGCTTCACCAACTCCACATCCTCCAACCTTCTCTCTCTCTGATTTTCCTCATTCATCAGCTGCTCAAAATACTCCCTCCATCTTCTCAACACACTCTCCTCACTAGTCAACACAGTTCCCTCTCCATCCTTTATTGCTCTAACTTGCAGTACATCCTTCCCAGCTCGGTCCCTCTGCTTGGCCAATCGGTATAAATCCTTTTCTCCTTCCTTAGTGTCCAACCTCTTATACAGCTCCTCATATGCCTTTTCCTTGGCTTTCGCCACATCCCTTTTAACCTGCTGCCGCATCTCCTTGTACTCCTGCCTACTTTTCTCATCACTCTGTCGATCCCACTTCTGTTTTGCCAACCTCTTTCCCCTAATGCTCTCCTGCACTTCCTCATTCCACCACCACGTCTCCTTGTCTTGCTTTCTATTTCCAGATGTCACACCAAGTACTTTTCTAGCTGCCTCCCTCATCACTCCTGCAGTAGTTGCCCAATCATCCGGCACCTCTTCACCACCACCAAGCCCCTGTCTGACCTCTTCCCTAAACCTCACACTACACTCTTCCTCCTTCAGTTTCCACCATCTTATTCTTCTTTCAAACCTTACTTTTCTCCTCTTCTTCTTCGCCTCCAAAACCATCCTACAGACCACCATCCGATGCTGTCTAGCTACACTGTCCCCCGCCAACACCTTACAGTCTCCAATCTCCTTCAGGTTGCATCTCCTACACAGAAGATAATCCACCTGTGTGCACCTTCCTCCACTCTTATACGTCACCCTGTGATCCTCCTTCTTCTTAAAATACGGTGTTCACCACTGCCATTTCCATCCTTTTAGCAAAATCTACCACCATCTGCCCTTCCACATTCCTCTCCTTAAAGCCATACCTACCCATCACCTCCTCATCACCTCTGTTCCCTTCACCTACATGCCCATTAAAGTCTGCCCCAATCACCAATCGTTCTTTCCTAGGTACACCATCTACCACTTCATCTAATTCACTCCAGAATCTTTCCTTCTCCTCCATCTCACAGCCAACTTGTGGAGCATAGGCACTGATGACATTTATCATCATCCCTTCAACTTCCACCTTCACGATCATCACCCTATCAGAAACTCTCTTCACCTCCACTACACTCTTACTGTACTCTTCCTTCAGAATCCCCCCTACACCATTTCTCTTCCCATCCACACCATGATAAAACAGTTTAAACCCACCTCCAATGTTCCTGGCCTTACTCCCGTTCCACTTGGTTTCCTGAACACACAACACATCTACCTTTCTCCTCTCCATCATATCAGCTAACTCTCTCCCTTTACCCGTCATAGTACCAACATTTAAAGTACCAACCCGAACCTCTACTCTCCTACACTGCTCCTTTTCCTGCCGTCTCTGTAGACGTCTTCCTCCTCTCCTTCTCCTCCTTCGGCCAACAGTAGCCCAATTTCCACCGGTACCCTGTCGGCTAACGATACCTGTGGCGGTCGTTGTTAACCCAGGCCTCGACCGATCCGGTATGAAATTCTCATTTGTGATCCGCATATTTGATTTGGCACATGTTTTACGCTGGATGCCCTTCCTAACGCAACCCTCCCCATTTACCCGGGCTTGGGACCGGCACTAAGAGTACACTGGCTTGTGCCCCCCTAATGGCTGGGTTGATAGATAGATAGTAATTATTATTAGTTTATTGATGACTGCTTTCAGAAATCAGAAATTATTTTTAATTAAAGGTGAAATAAATTAATAACATTAAAAAAAATTATAATAAGAATAATCCGCTTCCTAAACTAAAAACAGAGCATTTTTGTTGGATGGGACTCATGTATGATCTAAAAGCCACGCCCATATCGTGACGTATGCGGAAGTGTTCCGTGGAAGGGGGTGACGTTGCAGCCGTGAGCGGCGCGTGCGGTGGAGTTCACTTCGATCCTGAGTTCCGGTGCTGCTACGTTTCTCCTGCAGGAGCTCAACACGGAGTCACCATGAGGTTCACAGTGATGCTTTTACTTTTAATCAGCTTGTATACCTGTAAAGGTGAGTGAACATCTAATCTCTCTATAATAATAACAATAACAATAATAATAATAATCATCATCATCATCATAATAACAATGAATCACTGTTATTATAATAATGAGTAGACTGGTGATTTCATAGGTAACCTGAGTGCTGCCTTCACAATCTAATGTTTACAGACAGCTACAAATAATTTATTCATGTTCCACGTACGTACGTGCGTGCGTGCGTGCGTGTGTGTGTGTGTGTGTGTGTGTGCGTGTGTGTGTGTGTGTGTGTGTGTGTGTGTGTGTGTGAGAGAGAGAGAGATAGAGAGAAAAAGAGATATGCCGGATCTAAAATGCTCTGCGTATGAAATGATAAATACAAAATAAAAAACATAAATACATAAATTAATTAATTAAGAAACAGATAGATAGATAGATAGATAGATAGATAGATAGATAGATAGATAGATAGATAGATAGAAAGGTAGATGACTAATAGAGTGATATAAATTAAAAGTTAGGACAAGTGAGTGAATGAGTGAGTGATAGTGGCAAATGAAAAGAGAGAGAAGACTAGTAGAAGTCATGTTAAGTAATGTTGTGCTGTAATGTTGGTTGTTGTCTTTGTCAAGCCGACACAATTACCCTGTAATTAACTACAACATAATCACACACATACATACACACAAAATTACACAAATTAATTAATCCTCATTTGTTTGTTTTGACTTGTATGACAGCTGTTCCACATCAACTAACTCTGAGAATGATAATAATAATAATAATAATAATAATAATAATAATAATAATAATACACTTCCCCCAGAATAAAAACATCTATTCTTCAAAAAAATGAATAAAACAAACAAACAAACAAACAAACAAAAAAAAAACACTGCGTCAGGTTGTTATGTAGGGTGGGGGGGGGGGGAGGGGGGGGGGTAGTGTGAAAAGGCAGAGGTTTTTCTATCCACCTGAAGTTGATTGTCTTCTTATAACAGTATTCCTCCCATCATTTGTGTGGCCTGAATAAAGAGGCCATGTTTGGCGTATAGAAAGTTTAAATTAATAAAACGGCCTTTTGAAAAGCAGGTCATTGTTTCGGATGTCGTCTCCTGGCCGAACATGTGAATCCGGTTAAACGGGTCTGTGAGCTGGACTGGGTTTGGAATGTGTCTTGTTTTTCCACACAGTTTATATATCATCATTCCATGAAAGGAGTTTAATTTAATAAAATATAAACATTATGTCATGTGTTTACTATTATGTCATGTTGTCTTTAACGGTTCACAATTCTTGAAGGTCAAATGCACATCCAGCAGTATGGCACAGATTAAATCTGACTGGGACAGGGCTGTTCTTCTCATTTCCAGTTATAATAGTACCAGATAAACGTTTTAACACACCTTCACCTTCAGGGTATTTTGCTTTAAAGTAGACACCTTTTGCTTTAATGACACCTTCTGCTTTAATAACATCACACCTCCTTCTTCATGATTTACCGTGGGAACCTCATATTCAGGAACCGTCCGTTAACTTTCTGTACGTCTGACAACAACAAGCTGTTTAGAACAAAAAACGTTGTGGCTCATCGGACCAAAGGACAGTTTTCCTAATGATCTAATGTCCATTCCTTGTGTTTCTTGGCCCAGGCAAGTCTCCTCTGTTCGTTATTGTTCTGATGTAATGGTCTCTTTGCCACAATTAGACCATGAAGGCATGACTCATGCAGTCTCTTCTGAATAGTGGATGTTAAACATCTGCCACTTAAACTTCAAGAAGGATTTACCGGTATGTAAATCGCCAATTTCTGAGGCTGTTAATCTTCTGCAACAGAGGTAGCTCTTGGTCTTACTTTCCTGGGACGGTCCTCATGAGCTCCTGTTTCATCCAAAGAGTGCACTTGGAGATACATTTAAAGTTCTTGAGATTTTTTTGGTATTGAATGACCTTCATTTTTTAAAGTATTGATGGATCTTTTTTCTTTTTCCTTAAATGAGTGTTTGTCATAATACGGATTTGTACAGTATTTGTAGTAGCACTAGCAGAGATACTGACTCTGTGCTCTGTACAATTTCCTCTACACAAGACAACCGATGGTCTAAAGCACATTTAGAAGGCAAGAAAAGTCACAAATAAACAATTGAGAAGACACACCAGTGAGCTGAAAACCATTCCAGGTGACGACCTCGTGAGTTCCATGAGTCATCAAACGCTTAATGGACAATCTAAAATATAAAACATACTGATGTCTTCAGTATTGATGTTAAAAATAATCAATATAAAAATAAACAAAACAAATAAACACAGAAGGAGAGCGGTACTGTACATCAGTTTAGTCTATTAATGCATTTATACACCATTTACAATTAACTATTTACTATTAATAATTTATAAATAAAAATCATCAAACTTTTTCATTTTTTTCAATTCTTCCTTCCACCATTATTACTACGATTACTATTAAAATAAATAATTAAATACATGAATTATTGTTAAAACAAACAAATTAATAGTCGCCATCAAACTGTTAAAATTACTTTAACGAACTATTACTGTTCTAGTTAAAATAAACAAATAAATAAACTCAGCGTTGATTGTGCTCATTAAATAGACACTATTAAAATAATAATAATGCTAAAATAATAATAATGAAAAATTTCTACACTATAAATAAGAAAAAAAAATCTTAAACAGCCTCAGATTTTAATTTATTCATGTATTTTTTTTTTAGGTGGAGATTATTTATATATATATATATATATATAAATATTTCATATTGTATTTTTGTATGTATTTTTGTAAATATATAATATATATATATATGTCAATAATATATGTATTGTTCTATATTATATGATATATTATATTGTGTAATTTCCATCATTTCTACCGCATTTACAAAACATATAATAAAATAAAAAAAAGTTTTGTGAAAAAAAAAAAATTCAGTGAATGTAAATTGGCGGTGACGTAGAAAACCACGCCCCCGACTACCGCCTCAAACCCGGAAGTTGGTGACGTTGCACCTTCGACTGAACCTAACGATTCCGCTCTTACGTTTTTTTGCTCGTTTTGTTTTTCCTTTACTCAGAAGTGTTTATATATTTATACATACTTGATTTATTTACGTTGTTTTTCCGTCGTGTGTCTCTTTAAAAGTCACAAATGCGCCTTCTGTTAACGTCGGTGTTGTTGCTGTGTGTTTGTGTGTTCATGGTGAAAGGTAAGAAACTCACATTCCTGATTCTGAATCCCACAGGACTCGTAACTCACCACAGAAGTGCACCAGAAACCCTAGTGGTTTCTTTTTTCTCCTCCACTGGTTTTTTTTTTTTTGTGTTTGGTGTAAACAGTATCTGTGGTGGTTTGTGCTTTGCTTCTGGAATCTTCTTTGTACTGCATTGATTTTTCTTAGAAACTCTGTATTGAATGTAAATATGTTTGCTCTTGAAGTTTCCACAGAAAAATTACCAGGTGTTTTGTTCAGAGGAATAAAATGATATCTGGGAAAACTGCTAAAGTTTTTTTTTTTTTCTTTCCAGGTAGCGTGATTCGACATGAAACCGTGGAAACTGAGACCGGTGTCCAATCAGAGACCGGAGGGCATGTGACAACTGGCGAATCAGGGACCGAGACCAACACCCAGAGCAAGAAAGAGACGGATGAAAACAACAAAGTGACCACCCAGACAGGCAAAGATACAAACAAGATGACCGTCCAGACAGAGAAAAAGAGCAAAGTCCCTGTCCAGGATGAAAAGAGCAAGACGTCCGAATTTACGGATCTAAAAACTGTCCAGACTGAGGAAAGTAAAGGAAAGACTGACATCCAGACTGTTGGTAAGGACAAAGCAACCAGCCCGACTGACAACAAGAAGATCGAAGCCCAGCCAGTAGATGCTGCACCTGATGCAGAAAAGAAGATTACCAATAACCCTGACGATCAACTGAATAAAGAACAACAAAACAACGCAGAGAAGGAAGTAAAGCAAGGGGAAGAGGGTAACGCTGTGGGGGGTGGAGATAGTAAGGAAGTCGGAAAGGGAACTGTTAAGGAAGATGGAGAAAGTAAAGCTGTGGAAGCGGGAGATGGTGTGAAAGGTGGAGATGATAAAACTGTGGCTGGGGGAAAGGGTGAGGAACTAGGAGATGGTAAAACTGTGGCTGTGGGAGATGAGGAGGAACTTGGAGATGGTAAAACTGTAACTGGGGGAGAGGGCGAGGAACTCCGAGATGGTAATACTGTGACTGGGGGAGATGAGAAGGAACTTGGAGATGGTAAAACTGTAACTGGGGGAGATGAGAAGGAACTTGGAGATAGTAAAACTGTGGCTGGGGGAGATGAGAAGGAACTTGGAGATGGTAAAACTGTGACTGGGGGAGAGGGTAAGGAACTCCGAGATGGTAAAACTGTGACTGGGGGAGATGAGAAGGAACTTGGAGATGGTAAAACTGTAACTGGGGGAGATGAGAAGGAACTTGAAGATGGTAAAACTGTGGCTGGGGGAGATGAGAAGGAACTTGGAGATGGTAAAACTGTGGCTGGGGGAGATGAGGAGGAACTTGGAGATGGTAAAACTGTGACTGGGGGAGATGAGAAGGAAATTGGAGATGGTAAAACTGTGGCTGGGGGAGAGGGTGAGGAGCTCGGAGATGGTAAAACTGTGGCTGGGGGAGAGGTTGAGGATCTTGGAGATGGTAAAACTGTGGCTGGGGGAGAGGGTGAGGAACTCGGAGATGGTAAAACTGTGCCTGGGGGAGATGATGAGGAATTCGAAGATGGTAAAACCGTGCCTGGGGGAGATGATGAGGAATTCGAAGATGGTAAAACTGTGGCTGGGGGAGATGATGATTTCGGAGATGGTGAGGAATTCGGAGATGTTAAAACCGTGGCTGGGGGAGATGATGAGGAATTCGGAGATAGTAACGTTGTGGTTAGGGGAGATGTACATCGTGGGGTGATGAATGACGATGATGACGATGTTGAAAATGATTACGAGGAATTTTCTCTGGAGAAGAAACAGGTCATGTTTAACCCTTCGAAGGAGGCCGAGAGCAGTCACTTCTTCGCCTACCTTGTCTCCACTGCCCTGCTGGTGGCCATCCTATACATCGGATACCACAACAAGCGCAAGGTTAGTCCCGTTTTCGGTTCTCTTTCAGCTTCTACTTTCCTTCACGCTGATGTCACGCCTTCAGTCACTACTATTTCTGTTGTTATAAACTCTGATCTGGTCTTTCTTTCAGATCTTTGCTTTTCTGCTTGAGGGCAGAAGGGGGAAGTACTCACGGAGACCCAAAACATCAGACTATCAGAAACTTGATCATCATGTGAGTATTAAAGGATTAAATATTTTATTAAATAGGATTAAAGACCAGTCAGCAGCTCTGCTTTAAACTCACACTTCGTTCACTTAACCACTGGGTAATGTCACAAGTTCTGTCAACTGGGAACTGAGGAGACCAGTTGCTGATGTTTCGGAGGAGAAATGTTGTGCCTGATACAAGATTCTAATTGCTAAACAGTTCTGGGTGTCCTTTGTTGTATTTCTCATTTCATGATGTTTTTTTTAAACAGTGAAAGGTCTAAACTTCAAGCAGGTCAGTTCAGCATTCAGACTCTTTTATTACAAAGTCATGCTGTTGTAATAGATGTAGCATGCAGTTAGCATTGTCTTTCTCAAACACTATATGCAAGGTCTTCCCTGAGAAAGATGTTTTCTGTATGAAAGCTGCCCATTCCACAGGCACTAATGCACCACCATACCATCAGAGATGCAGCTTTTTGAACTGAGCACAGGCTGGATAGTCCCTATCCTCTTTATCCCGTAGGATGTAGTGTACATGGTTTTCAAAAAGAAAACTTCGATTCGTCTGACCACAGAACAGAAAGGATGGTGGCGTTTCTGGATCATGTTCATGCATGCCTTCTTCTTTGAAGGATTTAACCAGCATTTGTGGATGACATGGAGAACTGTGTTTACTGGAAATGATTTCTGTAGGTGTTAATGAGTCCATGCAGGGGGCGTGATTTCCATTCATAATCACGACTGTATAAATGCAGAGCCGCCTGTGGGGTGGAATCAGTGGCACAGTTCCTGAGCATTAAGAGGAGGTGATGGTGGTGGTGATGTTCATTATGAAAGTTATTTTTTTTTTGTGTGTTTGTGTTTTGCAGTGATGGATCATTAACTCGTCCTGATTCTCCGCGGTGATTCTGCAGGATCGAGCTGCGACTTCAAACACTCAACCCGATTCTTCTTCTCGTCGTGTTTTGTTTGGTGAAGGTTCAGCATGATTGATGGTTGCTCGTGTGTTTCCTGTTCTCCTCCTGTCCGTCCTCAAACAGGTTTTCGTGTAATGCCGATTACGTCACTAACGCTTTCGGGGAAATCTTTTTTTTTTTTTTTCCTTTTTCTTTCGGTTTGTTTTACGTGCGCTTGATTTATAGGTGTATATTGGGGTTTGTTCTGTCCATTCATGGTAGAAAGGGGGAGATCGGCGGGATGTGATTTCAAAAGAGAAGCATAGAAAATTGAGGAATTGTTTCTGAAGTGAACGGCTTTATGCAGGCTGGGACGTGGCAATGTGCGATTGCAGCACGTAGACCTCATAAAGCTTTGTTTAAAAGAAAAAATACGTCTCTGCCTTTCAACCCTTTATTGTTTTTATTATTATAAACAATTTTTTTTTTCTGTCCAAGCTTCAGACACATCACGTGTGCAATGATGTGAAAATGAGGTGTGTTAAGAAGCACATGTGGAGAGATTCAGCTAATTATTTACTGCCCTGTTACACTGGGTTAGTGTGTGTGTGTGTGTGTGTGTGTGTGTGTGTGTGTGTGTGTGTGTGTGTATGTGTGTGTGTGTGTGTGTGTGTGTGTGTCAGGGTTTAAAGTCCTGCTTTAAAGCAGACACACAATCCTGCTCTCTACTGGCCACTACAGGTGAATCTTTTATTTTTATTTTTATTTAATTAGTTTAATTTCCGCTGATTATTCGCGATTGCGGTTTCGTGAACGCCGTTAAGTCCTGCAGATACAAAACGATGCATCAAAAGATCCGAATCTGATGGAGAACCTGAAGCTCCTATGGAAGGAGAGGAGTGAAGAACCAGCAGCTTCGACACTGTAGAAACACGTGTTGAGTTTTTGTAGTTTATCAATTGAAGTATCGTATCGGTGCTGCTTGACTCTGTGTGTGTGTGTGTGTGTGTGTGTGTGTGTGTGTGTGTGTGTGTGTGTGTGTGTGTGATGTCGAGGCTCGTGTTTGAATGTAAACAGAACGATTTTGACTTTACACAGCCATATGATGATGATGATGATGATGAAGCATTGTGGGTGAACCACTGATTCAGGACTCGGATTTCTATCTTTAATTCTATTTTCTGTAGAGGATTAAAGTGTTTTTTTTTTTTTTTTTTTATCACATCATTAAAAACAGAGAGATATATATGATGTCAGGTTCCATTCTATGAAAGACTTCACACAATCACTGTTTTAAATATCAGATAAAGAAAATATTAAAGTTTTTCTGTCTGCTTTGTTTCTTTTTTTTTCTTTTCATTGAATCCTTTGTTACCTAATGATTGTTTTTTGGATAAAATATAAATAAAGTTATTCCTTTATCGACTAGGTTTTTTTTGTTTTTCACACACACACACTGACCTCAGTTCAAATGTATTGGGACACACTTGTATAGGACGTCTTTGAAAGTGGAATCGTGAATCTTTCCTTTTGTTAAATTAGGAGACTCGAAACATGGGCCAGCATGACAAGGCCTCTGTTCACAAAGCCACCTCAGGCCTTCTTACCTCATCAGAACACACTTGTGGCTCTGCAAAATCTAGTGGAACATCTTTCTAGAAGAGTGAAGGTTGACGGTAAATGGGAACCAAATGTGGAATAAGATGTTCAGAAAGAAGCACATACAAAGCTCAGGTGTCCTCATACTTTTGTCTTTATAACATGAAGATCTTTTACTCTCCACCAGGTTCAGTCACATATAAGTAAAAATAATGAATATAATAAATCCAGTGTGTTTGTACATAATGTTTGGAGAAAAATGCACGCACTGGTGTATTAATATCAAGGATGATTTGAGAAAACGCTCCAAAGCGACTGAAAAACTGTAAAAAACAAAAAACAAAAACAAAACATAAACAAAACCTCCAAATCAGTTTTACGGAAGTAGCTCGCTTTCTCTACTTCCGCCTTCCGTTTCCATGGTGACTCCTGAAATCGGCGATCCATTGAAAATGTCTGGTTGTGCTCGCCGTGCGCGCGCATTGACTCTGGGTTACATTTAACCCAAACTCATCTCAGGCTCTTTGGAGCTAATAAACAAAACCTGGAGTAAACAAAACGGGGAGTAAACAAAGCCGGGAGTAAACAAGTTTGTGGTTAATCAGCCGAGAGTTCAGGGTCTATGTGACGGTAAGTGAATCTTGTTTTCTGGAATCCACCCTCTGGAGCAGGATCAGGAAGTGATGAGTTTTTTTCTGGAAAACATCACCAGTGTGTCTATCATGGGACGCCGTTCTGCTTAATTTTACTATTTAATATAATTATTAAAAAAAAATAGAATGGAAAGATTTTCAATGTAATGTTTTATAGCTAGTGAGCTGTTCGGCTTAGCATTAGCATTGCTAGCTGCTTAGCGTTAGCCGCTCGTATAGAGAAGCTAGCTAAGCTCAAGAGTTCACTGGGTTTGTTTTTATATTTATGTCTATTTACATTTGTTTATAAAGATAAAAGTTCGAAATTTGAGATTATTTTAGATAAAATAAAATATACACATGTTATAGCAGCACTAGATAGCAATTATTTTACCCGAAAAGGTTTATTTGAACATTGGAGTTGGACTGATCCCAAATGGCAGAGCGAAGTGCACTACATAGGCACTAGAAGCCTTTAATATGCACACTATGTAGTGTACATCCCTTAACTTTGAGAGGGGATTTGGGATTCTGCCAGCTCCAATGTCTTTTAAAGTTTGTCTAAATGTTTTTTTTTTATATTTATATAATTTGGTTATAAATGTATTAAAACCAAATTGTATTTTCTTTTCTTTTTTTTTTTTATTATAACGATAAATAAAATTTTGCAATAGTAAACACCTTGCCCTAGCGAAAGGGTTGAATTCTCCATTCTGATTGGCTAGGATGTTTTTATTTTTAATTCTGATTGGTCAGAAGATGTTCTTCATTCTGGTCAGCTGTTCAGTTCTTCTTTTTAATTGACCAGACTGTGATCTCTATTCTGATTGGTCCGAACGTGTTGAATTCCACATTCTGATTTGCCAGCAGGTGTTGAATTCTGCTTTCTGATTGGTCAGAAATTGTTCAATTAGATTGGTCAGAAGAGTTTCAATTGTGCGTTCTGATCGATTGTGCGTTCTGAAAAGATATTTAAATTCCTATAGGTCAGAAAGTGTTCTTGTTGCATTTCGCATTCAGAATGGCCACATGGTGTTGAATTCTCCATCCTGATTGGTCAAACGATATTTTAAGTTTTAATTCTAATAGGTCAGACGGTCCCCCCCCCCCCCATTTTTAATGGTCAGAAGGTGTTAAATAGTTCTCTATATCCCAGGGTTTTGTTCCTGCACTTTTTAAATCCGTTTATTGTTTTATTTTAACAATTATCATGCTGAGGTCTTGTTTAAAGGACATGCGAATGGAGTGGAAAATAATCAACTCCTGAGCGTTAACTGTAAGTCCAAAGTTCACTGCACCATTGCGGATCATTTCCTGTAAGGGCACAATTCTGGGTTTTGATGCTAATGACTTAATGTATGGACAAACACACACGTGCGTGCACGAGAGACTGTGCACTCGGAGTGATTCACATTTTCTTTCTCCAACTTCCTGGAATGTGTTTTGCAAAATGGCCCTGATAAAACAACGGCCCACATTCAGTCTCACGCTCAAATACTGACAATGTTCCCTTTTGTACGGACGCTAGTCTTCTTGTGTTCCCTATTTAGCATTTTGTGTGTGTGTGTGTGTGTGTGTGTGTGTGTGTGTGTGTGTGTGTGACCACCTTTTTGCTCATTTGGTCCAGAATAACTAGATTAGTCTCTCTATTCTGTGTAATAAAAAGTCGAAGGGGAAATATAATTGTTTATAGGGGTGTGCGATGTGACAAAAATATCGTATCACGATACCTGAAAACATCATCGATGCATAATGAGGCATAGTGTAATCACTTCTGTGTGTGTGTGTGCACGCAGGTGAGGCGCTGAGTGTCGGCCATGTTGGATCACGCTGACGTGAGTTTAAGCCCGGAGGAGCGAGTGCGTGCTCTCACTAAGAAGGGCAGCGCGGTGGAGGTGAACGAGGCGGTGCCGGTCCGCCGATACTTTCGCTCGGGGATGGAGATGATCCGCATGGCGCACATCTACGCCGAGGAGGCCAACCTGGAGCATGCCTTCGTCCTCTACAACAAATACATCACGTAAAAACACACTCGCACACGCCTGCATTACTTTACACACGCACCTTCCAACGAGTGCTCGCACAATATCGCACGCACGCTCTTTCACGCGCACTTCACTCGCATTCTCACACACACTTACACAAACACCCGCAAACATGCGCTCACACAATCTCGACACGCCCACGTTCTCACACACTCCCACACATGCTCGCGTTCTCACACACACTTACACAAACACCCGCAAACATGCGCTCACACAATCTCGACACGCCCACGTTCTCACACACTCTCACACATGCTCGCATTCTCACGCACACTTTCACACACCTTCAAACACGTGCTCTCGCACGCTTTCGCACAACCTCACCCATGCTCCCATTCTCACGCATACTTGTAATATCTCATGTACTTTCTTTCAAACTCTCTCACGCACTCTATTTCTCTTACACACTTTCTCACACTCTCTCTCCCGCACACTCTCTTTCCCACACTCTTTCTCTCTCACACACTTTCTCACACTCTCTCTCCCGCACACTCTCTCTCCCACACTCTTTCTCTCTCACACACTTTCTCACACTCTCTCCCCCGCACTCTTTCTCTCCCGCACACACTCTCTCCTGCACACACTCTCTTAGACCTTCTCTCACTCTTACACTGTTCTTATAAAACACTGCTCAGTTTATTACCAGTACAGTAACAGGTCATGATGTTATATCATTTGGAAACTTTTCTGTATAACTGCACTGTGGTGCTAAACAAATATTCTTCCTAGTTCCTCCCAGTTTTCTTTCTGTCTGTCTGTCTGTCTGTCTGTCTGTCTGTCTGTCTTTCTTTCTTTCCTCACATTTTAAAAACTTTTTTCATTATACTTATATTTATACTTCTCTCTCTCTCTCTCTCTCTCTCTCTCTCTCTCTCTCTCTCTCTCTCTCTCTCTCTCTCTCTCTCCCCCTCTCTCCCCCTCTCTCAGACTCTTCATTGAGAAACTCCCCAAACATCCCGAGTATAAGATATCCAACATCCCTGAGAAGAAGGACACTCTGAAGGTAACTTCCTACTCATTTTTCAGTTTCATGAATATTTGGGCTCTTTACACCTCAGGACATGCAGTAATAATGTGTGTGTGTGTCCATGCAGAAACTGAAGGAGGTAGCATTTCCTCAGGCTGAGGAACTGAAGAAATGTCTGCTGAAGAGATATGAGAGAGAGTACGCAGAGTATCTCACTAAAAAGGTTTGTCACACCTGAGATGCTGAAGCACTTCCTGTTTATTTCCTGCTTCCTTTGTGTTTCTTTTTTACTGCTGAATAAAATTCCAATAATAACAATTTTCAATAATAAACAAGCCCTTTCCCTACTGTGTGTTGAGATCTCCATTCTGATTGGTTGAAGGCATTTTATTTTTAGTTCTGATTTGTCAGATGTTCTGTGTTGTGATTGGTCAGAAGGTTTTGAATTCTTTATTTTGATTAGTCAAGTGTTGAATTCCACATTCTATTTGGACAGAAGATGCTGCATTCTGGTTAGTCAGAAGCACTTCCTGTTTACTTCCTGCCTTTGTTTCTTTTTTTCTTCATTTTTTTTGTCCTTCCTTTCTTTTGCTTTGCAGATATTCTGTCTTTCCTCTGGTACTTTTTGTTTTGTTAAATTTTTTTGTATTTTATTCTTCTTTTCTTTGTTCCTTCCTCCTTGTTTTATTTTTCTTACTTCCTGAAGGTTTCGAAATTTCTAAGCTTGCATACTTTTATCGTGTGTGTGTGTGTGTGTGTTAGCGGGAGGAAGAGTCAGCAGTGCAGCGTGAGTTGGAGAGGCAGAAGGAGCTGGACCTGGAGAGAAGGCGTGTGGCGGAGCAGCAGAGGAGGCAGCAGGAGCAGCAGCAGTTCAGCGTGTTCGAGGAGATGATCCGGCGCCAGGAGCTGGAGCGAGAACGGCAGCGCGTCCTGAACGACTTCAGCGTTCCTGTCACTCCTCCCAAGCAGGCCCCCCTCATCCCTGGTGTCCAGGGCCCACCCCCGCCTTACTCTTCATCTCCTACACCACCCCTGAGCCCGGCATACCCTTCCACCGATCACAACGTGGCACCGCCACTGCCCACACCCAGTCCAGCTGTTCCTACATTCGATCGCTCACTCAAACCAGGCTCTCTGAGCAAATCAGGCAGCAGTAAGAGACTCGTTAATCAAACCATCACATCTCATGACACACACTTCCAACCATGCATCAAACCCTCACATTCGATCTTACTCTTGTCCTCCTCCATATTGACCGTTTAATCGGTTTTGCTGATTAATCAGCACAGATAGTTGATTGCTGGAACTATTAATTATCGGAAAACATTCATACTGATAGTTTTTCCTGGCTTCTTTTTTCCGGCTCCGCTGTCATTATACAGTACGAGAGCGGCCTCTAGAGGCGAATCACTAATTCCACGTGCTGTTTGTTTTGACTGCGCGTTGTACCTCAATCAGGTTTGCTCATATAGCATTAACCAAAGTTAACAGATAGCATGAAAATTTTATTTTTATTTAGTATTTTTTTACTTTATTTAATGTTACAAATGTGATCTTATTTTAAAGTGTTCACATAAATCAAAGTCATGCTTAAAATGGGCATCTTTAAATGTCTTTATAAAGTCCAGGGCATTTAAATTACATCATTTAAAATAAAGTCAAACCCTCACATCTGATCACGCTCACTTCCTTCTCCATATCAAACCCTCACGTCTTTTTCTCCATATCAAACCATCACACTGATTACACTCTGGTTTGGCTCCACTTCAGGTACCCCGGTGGACGGATTGCGGCAGGTCGCCGTCCCCGCGGAGCTCTGCACAAAGTTCCTTCAGCTGGCCAACAGCAACACGATGCGATCTGTGGAGACGTGCGGGATCCTCTGCGGGAAACTGGTACCGCTCCAAATCCCATTCTACACCCCACAATCGTAGTGTACAATCATTCCTCCAAACCGTGTGACCAGGTTTCTCTTTGGCTTTTCAGATGAGGAACGCGTTCACGGTGACCCACTTGATCGTCCCGAAGCAGTGCGGCGGTCCCGATTACTGCGACACAGAGAACGAAGAGGAGCTGTTTCTGGTGCAGGACCAGCACAACCTCATTACACTCGGCTGGATACATGTAAGTTTCCTGTGCACCGTAACTGTAATTCACAAACTTATTAACGTAAATAATCCGTTTTTATCGCTCTGTCTTTACCTTCAGACTCACCCGACCCAGACGGCCTTCCTCTCCAGCGTCGATCTTCACACTCACTGCTCCTACCAGCTGATGTTGCCCGAAGCCATCGCCATCGTCTGCTCACCCAAATTCAAGGAGTCAGTGCATCTCGCTGAGATAAATTGTTCCGAACAAGCACATTTTAGACATGTCTGGGAGAGAACGTTCACCATGTTTTGTGTTTCATTTGTATTAGGACCGGATACTTCAGGTTAACTGACTACGGCATGGAGGAGATCTCCACCTGCACACAGAAAGGCTTTCACCCTCACCCAAAAGAGCCCCCTCTCTTCAATGTAAGTATCCACTTAGCACTCGAAGCTAAGTCTGAGTACGTTGTAGTTGAAGTCTTGTCTTATAAAATGACCAACATTTCTGAGGTAAATGTTGACCTCCCATAAAGATTTGCTTTAATTCTTGCCTCTGTGTGCAAGTTAGCATGTATCCGCTAGGTGTTAACTACCAGTTTTGTTAATACGAGGTCATCTTCGGGAAGAGGGCGAAGGTCGCAGAAGTCAAATTTTTTGCGAGTAAGGTGGAAGCGAAAGTGAGATCACGTTTCTCACGTGCGAAGAGAGCTTTGTGACCAGGGCACATGTCAGAATAGCACCAGTTGCACAGTTCCCGGACGATGTCCTTTGACATACCGACGTATGTAGTTGTTCGGAATCTTTTCTTAGCATTTTATTTTCCACACATCACACAAACTTTGACAGCCGAGCTTGTTCAATGGTTCGCCTCAATCCTTAGCAAGTATCTTGGTTATGAGTTTGACGTCTCATCGATGTCTCTCAGTAAAGCTTGTATTTCGGTTAAGCGCCGTTATAGTGTTATTTTAGTTGTACGAAGTCTTCTTGTAGGTTTTTATCATCGATTCTGAGGTAAATGTTGACATTCCAGATATCTTTTCACACTTTTATAAAAGTATGTGCTGCTTGATGTGTTTTCAGCATCTTTTATTCGATGTGGATATTTTTCAGTATAGCAGTTGATGCTCAGTTGAAAGTGCCATTTAAGCTAAAGGTTTTTCGACACACTTCTGAGGTAAATGTTGACGTTCCCAGCATTTTCTGTCTACTTTCTACTGCGTGTGACTTTATTAAGCTAGCATATTGCTGTTAATCGTCTACAAAGTGTTAATTACGAGTGTTAAAGCGAAGTGAAGCTACAATGTCATTTTAGACGTAGAAAAGTTTAAAAAAATAATAATTTTCCAACACATCTGAGACAAATGACGTTCTGAATAGTTTTCTCCAGTTTCCAACATCCTCATGTGTATCCACTGTAAGTGTTACCTGAGTGGCTAAGATGTTGGACTTCTGATAGGAAGGTTGTGAGTTCAAATCCCAACACCACCAAGATGCATGAATGAGAGAATTGCTCTGGAAAACAGCACCTACGAATGTCATATTTGTCAAATATTTCAACTGCTTAAATCTGTTTGTAAAACTCTTCATTGGCATCCATAATTCTATGTGTACCAGTAACATAATTCTCGTTTGTAGAACGGCAGCCATGTTGCGATCACAGAAGGCGCGGTGACCATGCTGGACCTGCGCTGATCGGCTCCAAGCGCGCTGCTACGAAGAGCTTTTGCCCCCTGGACCGCAGCTGTAATCTTTTACCCTTAACACGCTACACGGACCAACGTCGGCTAGAAATTAGACGAACGTTTACTGACCAATCAGCATTTAGAGGTGGCGGGATTTCGTCAGAGCGGACGGCGGCGACCGTCTGCATGAAGCACTTTCGGAAAAAGCGAGCGTTCGATGCACCCAAGAATGACGCATTTACCCCATCGGCCTTGACCACGAGGACGTACGCAGACGTCAGGACTCGGGACAGAGCGAGCGTTGAGCTTTTCATTCATCAAGTAAATCGTGTTTGTGGTTCAGCATCATGTTGAAGATGGTGGTGATGTGTGTGTGTGTGTGTGTGTGACACTAACTAATTGATGTAAATAACATTAAATAGAACCCAGTGTTTTTAAAACTGCTTCCAGACTCTGTGTTTTTACTTCATCTCTACATTAAAAAGCAATAAATCCAGATATTGTGTGGATAAAGGGAAAATATTCGAGGATCTATAACAGCGTTTAATTCCTTTTGAACTTTTTAAAAATGTTTCATCTAGTTATAGTTCTCAGACTTGCCTTTAACAAACCTTTTTCTCTTTAAGACTAAAAGATTTTGGCGAAATGTCCAGAACCTCTAACAATCAAATTGTAATCCCCGTTACTATAAATAGAATGCATTAGAATGAGTGCATTAATATAAATCAGATTAAACAAATATAAATCTCATTTGCTCTTTAAGAAAATGACTCCACAGGGAGGCGTGTCTTGTGATCTTTAGTCCCAGTGGCCGATGTGCATGTAATCGACCAATAACAAAAGTGGATCCAACAGTTTAGATTTCGTTTCATGACAGAAAACAGTTTCAGAACGATTTAGCCAGCTCGTCTTTTATTACATTAATCCAGATTAGCTTTCTGTTATTCACGAACACAAACCGTAAAGCGGCAGCTAGTTCACTCTGACACGAGTGTTATTACCCACATCGCCCTTCAAACTCCTGATTCAGAGCAGTCGGAGACGTCTGGCACATTAAAACGTCTTAAAAAGTGTGTAATCATTTCGTGGTCAAGTTTCAGGCTACGACTGATTTGAGAGACAAATATGTGATTGAGTTCTAGAAAAAAAAAAAAGAAGCATTTCCAGTCATGTGCTGCTGTCCTTCGGAAACGATGAAGAGTGTGGGAAAAGGGGAGGAGCTTCTGAATCCGGTCTTGCTCCTCTTACTGCCCTCTCGATTTCCGTGGCAACCGTTACCCAGGAGACGGTGGTTTGGGTTGTTGGTAAAGGATGAGGTCAGTTCAGCCAGTCCAGATCGTCATCATCGCTGTCGTCTCCGAACAGAGGGGCGGGAGGGGGCCGTCCTTTTAAACTCTAACGACCAATCAGACACAACGATGTCACATTCACAACCAATTAGAAAATCTTTTATCTCGCATCTAAAGTCGTTACCATTTCCTTATGGCTAGTTTATGCCTGCACTTGAACTACTCCAGCATGACGATGCCCCTGTGCACAAAGTGAGCTCCATGAAGATCTGCTATACATGGTTTGGCGTGGATCTCCTGCTATAGACCTTTGGGATGAATGTGATCTGCACTGCAGGCTTCCTCACCTCTACATGAGTACATGACATTGCTAACTCCCCTATGGCCCAATGTATCTCCACAAAATCTAGTGGAACATCTTCCCAGAAGGGTGAAGGTTCTTACAAAAGCAAATTGGGAACCATAAGTTCTAATGGGATGTTCAAAAAGAAAATCTTATGGTTGGGTGTCCACAAACTTTTGGCCATACAGTGTGTTTGTATGTTAATCTTTTACGTTAATTCCCTTCGTGATGTCAGCAAAAAAACACCATCGCTAAAACATACGCATTTCAATAAAAGCGTATCTCACGTCACTACGTCGTAGCGTGATGCGAAAACGTGTACATGGCTCCTGAAAGAACTCACCTGATTGGTTTCTTCACACGAATAATATTCAGTAATTGTGTTAGTGTTAGTTGGAGGTGAGTTTGGTTACAGGAAGTACAATTTGACAGACATGGTGTGTGTGTGTGTGTGTCTCAATGAAGCTCCTGTCTCACCAGCTCCTCCTCCTCTTCCTCATCATCTTCCTCACCAGTTGGTAGTGGTGGGGGTTTAGTCGGGGCAGGGCTCTGGAAAAACGGCTCTTCTGAATCTGCATGCTCGGACGGACTGAGACGGAACGTCAGACAGGACAAGGACAGACATGGAGTCGAGAGGACGCATGATTACAATTAATCACTCACACTACACCATCACTAAAGGGGTAGGGGTATTTGGGGGGTATTAGGGAAGGGTTGGTGGAGTTGATTGTTAGTCATTAGCAGTTAATTCCAGAACCGATTCAGTTTTCAAGTGGATTTTGGGTGTTTTATTCCTTTTGTACTACAGCAATTTGTAATTTACATCTATTAAAGAATTACTTTGTTTTAATTCATTTTTAGTTACATATAATGAAACAAATTAGTTCCTAGGGGTTGGGGGCAATTGGAACAAGTGGGGGTAGGTTCGATTTATTGCTTCATGTTAAAATGTTTTCGTGGGTTGGTGAGTTTGTGCTCAATGACTCGTGATCTGACTCGTGAATCAACTCAAGCAATCTTATGATATGACTCGTGAATCAACTCATAAGCAATCTTATGAACTGACACGTGAATCAACTCATAAGCAATCTTATGAACTGACACGTGAATCAACTCATAAGCAATCTCATGATCTGACTCGTGAATTAACTCATAAGCAATCTCATGATCTGACTCGTGAATTAACTCATAAGCAATCTCATGATCTGACTCGTGAATTAACTCATAAGCAATCTCATGATCTGATTCGTGAATCAACTCATAAGCATTCGTATGATCTGACTCGTGGATCAACTCATAAGCAATCTCCTGATTTGACTCGTGAATCGATTCGTGTACAAATTCGTGAGCTGACTCGTGATCTGACTTGTGAATCGACTCATTCGCAATCTCGTGAGTTGACTCGTGAGCACCCTTGCTCGCCGTTTCTGTTTCAGTAAAACGAGTTGTTTCGGGCTGCTGATTAAATCATGTTCTCACATACAGTTTTTTCTATGGCAACATTATCCTAAACTGGATACACTGACCATGGGTCTATGATAGCGAGCAGTTTCCTTCATGTCTGATCGTTCTGATTATTACATTTTTAACTACTTTTAACTATGAAAGTTGCCATTTTGTTGTCGGTGATCTTCTGTGGTCGATGAAATACATTCAAGACTGGGTTTTTAGAAAATACTGAACCGGTTTCTACACCAGACTGTTGCGCATTCAGGCAGCTGAAACACTAACGCTCTGCCTACCTGCTGGGCCGTGACGCCGTTTCTGTACCGTTCTCTTCCGTAGGGTTCGGGGGTGGAGGGGGATTCTTCGGGGGTCCGGTGTGAACGGTTTCACCTGGTTCTGTTTCATCAGACAGACACAAAGTGCTTTCACTCTTGGTCACCGCTTCCTCTTCAGGTGCGACATCACCCAGTCGACCTACGCAGGTCACTTCTTCTTTGGGAATGACATCATTCTCTGTGGTGGGCTCAGAATGCACGAGCTCTCCTGCTTCGATTAGGAGATCAAATTCTTTTCCTGCCTCATTCACTTCCTCTTGAGCACCTTCGGCTTCCTGGTCAAACTTCACTTCCTCTTCATCTCTGATGACTTCCTGTTTACCTTTTTCTTCCTCTTCACTTACTGTAACTTCCTGTTCATCCTTCTTTTCTTCTTTTTTACTGATGACTTCCTGTTCATCCTTCTTTTCCTCTTTATTACTGATGACTTCCTGTTTATCCTTCTTTTCCTCTTTATTACTGATGACTTCCTGTTCACTGTCTCTTATCTCCTTGTGCACACTCTCTGGTTCTTTACTCTTCTCCTCCGTTACTTGTACATATCTTTCTTCCTCTTCTACAACCTCGTTCTTCCCATTCATATGTAACTCCTCTGTGTGGTTCTCCTGCTCCTTGTGCTGCGCTTGGCTTGTCCTGTCCTCCTCTTCCTCCTCTTCATCTTCCTCGTTCTCCTTGTTCTCTGTTGAGGATGGTTCGGAATTCGAGAGCAGCTGCAGGGTGACGTTCTGTGGAAATGAACAGGAAGTGAGCGCCAGACTTTTCCCTGGGGTTAGAACAGGTGTAACTTCGAAGTGTGTGTGTGTGTGTGTGTATTTTAAGTGAACCCATCACCTTGATGGTGTTGACCAGGACGCTGAGCACCACGCCTCCAGTGTACGTCTCATGGAGCTCGAACTCCCCCCGTAAAGAGTGGAACACTCCATTCATTACACGCTTCACCTGCTTACACACAAACACAGGGAACAGTAAAGATGCTGGATGCACAATAATTTCTGGTACAGTGTGTGTGTGTGTGTGTGTGTGTGTGTGTGTCTGTGTCACCTCTCCCGTAGTGTCTGTTTGTTGTCTCTGCTCTGCCAGTCTCTTCTGTAGCTCTGAAACCTGAGTCTCCACCTCCTGCCTCGCTGACTCCGCCCTCTTCTCCAATTCACAGCACTGCAACACATTCACTCGTTTAATCATCAGTTTATCAAAAACTCTTTTTAGCTCAGTTTCTGGGGATTAAATGTTTTATGCCGGTTTCCTTCATCTGACCTTCTTTTGCCAGGCCTGAAGCTCCTCCCCCTGGTCTTGTTGCTGTAGTAACCGTTGCTCCTCCTCTTCTCTGGAATGCTTGAGAGCAGAGAACTGTGAGGAAGAGGAAAAGAGAGAGGGGGAGAGGCAAAGGATTATGAAAAAGACAGACAGGGAGATGGAGAGAGAGAGAGAGAGAGAGAGAGAGAGAGAGAGAGAGAGAGAGAGAGAGAGGTCTCTGTGTAACTGATGAAGGGATGTTTTGTGTGTGTGTGTGTGTGTGTGTGTGTGTACCTTGTCCTGGAGCTGTGTGAGTTTAAGCTGCAGTGTGTCTCTCTGCTCTGTGAGTTCAGTCACCTCTCTGGTCTGTTGTTCTTGTGCTGAAGCCAGAGCTCTCTCACACTTCGCCTGCCACTCCCGCTCCACATCTGCCTGCAGCTGTGCTAACTGCTCACACACACACACACACACACACACACACACACACAGACAGAGAGCTCATTTTACTGACACAATAATGTGTTTTACTGTGGAACTGTGTGTATGTTTGTATGAATCTTAAACACACTCGAAGAAGATGAAGGCAACACACACACACACACACACACACACACACACACACACACACACAAACACACACTACCTGCTCAGCAGCCGCCTGATCCGTGTTGGTACGAGCTTTCCGCAGTTGACTCCGGAGTTGGTCCATCTCCACCTGAGTGGCCTTCCTTACCTCCTCCAACTCCTCATCGCAGCGCTGCCTCTCCGCCTGCCACTTCCTCTTCCTGTCTGTCAGAGTCTAAACACACACACACACACACACACACACACACACACACACACACACAGTGAGTAAAAAGGTTCTAGTACAAATGTACAGCAGGTGCGAGTGTACATGAATACATGCTCACCCTCTCCAGACTCTCCTTCTCGCTCTTCAGGTCCTGCAGCTCCTCGTCCAGGTTCCTCAGCTTCATCTCCACCTCCTTCCGCTTCTGCTTCTCAACTCTGTGCTGCACCTGCGCCTGCTCGGCCGTCTCCTTCATCTCTAAAACGCACACACATTGAGCTCTGAACATCATGTGGAATTCCAACACTCGGTCACGAGTTCTCAGCAGGAGGTAAACCGTTCCTCACCTTGCAGCTGGTTCTCTGTGGCAGCGAGCTGCATGCCGAGCTGCTGCCCCTCCTGCAGGGCGGCGCTCAGGCTGGACTCCAGGGCTGCTGCTTTCTGACGTTGTGCGGTAACCTCCAACTGCAGCTCCGATACCCGCGCTGTAGAGCTGGCCAGCTCGTCCGTCAGCCTCGCCTGCAAACCCGCAAACACACACACACACACACGCTTTAACACATACAAACCAGAGAAAACGATGATAATGAGACCAAACTAAAGACGCGGTGACGAACAGCTGTGTGTCGGATGAAAAGAACTCGCCGCTGATGGACCAAAAAAATAAAAAATAAAATAAAAAAAAAAATGGAAGAAACGCATTTTATTTATTCTTTCTAAAAAGAAGCGAAAGCGAAACGGATGAGGGGGAAGATGGCAGGGATGAGGAAGCTCACCTGGTTCCTGCCCACATCCAGTGGCAGTGCATGCTGGGAAAAGAAAGCAGTCACTACCACCAAACTGACCCTCAGCCGATCAGATCAGATGAATCGATCTGGTTCTATCTGAGCGTCTGGTATTAAAGAGTTACACTAAATAGTGTATATAGAGTTAGACTGTGTAGTGTGGCTTTGTGTGTGTGTGTGTGTGTGTGTGTGTGTGTGTGTATGCACCTTTTCCTTTTCCGCTTGCAGAAATCGGGCCTGGTTCTGTTCACTTGAGTTCTTAAGAGTGTCGTTCCGCTGCTCCATCAGCATATTACTCTGCTCCATGCACCTACACACACACACACACACACACACACACACACACACACACACACACAATGTCCTGGTTATAAATATTAATTCCAGAATATTTCGAATTCATAATGAAATACAAATTGGAAAATAAAGTGATGTCCAAAAGAACAAAGGAACCTCTGGTTCTGGATGATGAGTTCTCCGATCTTGCGGTTCTGCTCTTCAATGCGTGAGCTCTTCTCGAAAACCTCTTTCTTCAGGCAATCGTTTTCCTAAACAGGAAAAAAAAAGAAACACACGCACACCGTGTAACAAAATTAAAGGTCGGCTGATTCATCTGTTTTTCTAATTGATTAACACCGATAGTTGATTGCTGGAACTACTGGCAAAAATGAATACTGATAGTTTTTCCAGGTTGCATTATACAGTACGAGAGCGGCCTCTAGAGGCGAATCACTGACGACACGCACTGTTAATTTGAAGGTTTTTTTTTTTATGTTTTTATTTATTTGGAGTGTTACATTTTGCTTTAGTTTATTGACATTTGTATTAAAATCATATGTATTTATATTTATTTTGCACATTTTCATGATTAGGTGCAGTATTTTTTTATATTAAAACCTGGATGATGCGCTGGATGGTGCTCATGATCATCGCGGTATCCATGGAGACAGTGGACAATCCCAGAGAGAGCCCACCCTGCTTGTGCAGCTCCTCCACCTGATAGGATGAGAAAAGGTGTCAAAGAAAAAAAAATACTGAACATGTATCCAGAGTGTCACTACAGCATAGAGCAACCAATCATATTACAATATGCAAATGAGGACACAAGTATGAGAAAGGGGAGGGACTACGGGAATGCCTGTAATTTGAATATTCATTGACGAATACTTGAACAAAGAAAAATATGATTGTGTGCATTTCTTCTGTGTTATGGAATTTCTAACCTTGGCGGCTAACTGGTCCACTTTATCGCCCACTTTGCCGACAGCTAATCGGATCTCGGTGTTGTGCTGCCGGGCTTCCGTCATCAAAAAGGATGTGACATCACCACTTCCTGTTTTTGGTGGACATTCCACATTATTACCCCTGTGTGTGTGTGTGTGTGTGTGTGTGTGTATGAGATGGTTTACCCTGGTAAGGCACGGTCTGTGAGTAAATCTGTCCCACTGGTTGTAAGTGCGAGGGAGTTGTAGTGGACTGGTTGTAAGAGTACGGCTAAAAAAACCACACACACACACACACACACACACACACACACACACACACACACACACACACACACACACACACACACACACAGCTCTATTATAGAAGGAGTCTCCAATGTACATCCTAAAAAGCCAGAGCTATTTAGCAAAAGGAAAACGAGTGCATATAGCTGCTATAACCTAAGTGATACCAGGAATGTTAAATGTAACCAAAAGCGGATAAAAAGTAAGACATAAAATTGTACTCACATAAAAAATGTGTGTGTGTGTGTGTGTGTGTGTGTGTGTGTGTGTAATCCAATGTGCCGCTCACCTGGAAGCCATGACCTGCGACGTGCATGACAGGCTGGGGACTGGCTGTTGCCATAGAAACAGGCATGAAGCCGGCTGCTGGAGAAGACAGAGGATATGAGGAGACATGGTTCATGAAACACTCCGCTACATAGCTACGGGAAGTGCTACTGAAGCAGGAACGTGATAAAGTGTGTGTGAGATGTGTGTTTACCCTGTAGCGAGGCTGAAGGTCCAGAGGTGAGGTGGACAGGCTGAGGCGAGGGTGCAGGAGGACGCTCTTTCAATCGGGACACACTCGGGTCCTATGGGACACGTCACAGCGGCAGTTTATAATGCAGATTAGAAAATGAATAAAGTTTCTTTTTTTTATAAACGTTCATACTTCCAGTTCGGAGTCGCTGGACTCGGCTTGTGAAGGAGATGATGCTGGGCCGGCGAGGAAGGGAAGCATGGGCTGACCCATTCTGGCCATGCGGGAGATGAGCTTGGCTTTGGTCGCGTCTGGATTCTGAGGAGAAAAAAAAAAACATATATTCTCGTCCAACTTTGACGCTAGGGTTGCTAGGGGAATTTTCAATACTGGAAACTTTCCATGGGAATTCAATCCCTCAATCACATGCACACAGCACACTTACTGCAGGGCCACTAGACCACGCCTCCTACTGTGCATTCTTAAATACTGCACACAAAATTATGTCGAAATATTATCAATAATCTTGGTTTAAAAGTTGTTTGTTGAAACAATTGAAACAATGTAAAAAAATGTCATCTGTATTAGTTTGAATGCATGTCAGTGTATGACCAAACAAAATGTTTATATATGAAACAGTTTATATAAATTTCCTCAAATTTCTAATAGATTCCCATAGAATTTCAGAAATTCATGGTAAACTTCCAAAATTCCCTAGATGAAGTTTTCCCGGAAAGTTTCCAGAAATGTATCATTGAATATTTCCTCCAATGTGAATCTAATTTAATATTTGAAACGAGGATGGGATCTATTGTAAAAAGAAATCGAAGATCCAGATTTGGAAAAGACTGAAAGCTGTTGGTAAATTCGTAAATGACAAAATCTATACGGATTCGTGGATTCCATTTTGGAAAGCAGCTCCGAAAGATCAGAGAAAAAAGGTTCGTTCGACGTAAAACCCAAAGCTACTCACGGTTTCCGACACAGGAATGTCAATTATCTGGAACCAAAATCCAAAGACTTACGAAAATTGGCAATTCGGATATTTTACAATTAAATCAGATATTTATAATCGGAAATTGAATTCAGATTCATCTCAGATTATTTATTCTAATCTAATATTTCATTAGATTTTGCTCTCCAGAAGATTATAAGGCTTCATGTAGATTAATGGTCTCGATCAGCGTATTAGCATCATATCCCATCAGCAAAATATTAGCAGAAAGTGTACACTGGTGTCTGAAAGTGAAGAATGAGGAGGAAACTCACTGCCAGCTGTTCACTCAATGAGTTGGATTTAGCTCTCAATGGTGGTTCACTGAAAGATGAAAAACATCAACAAACGATTATTATACATTCATAGCATCTTATATGAGACATAAAGCACCGATTTCTCGATTTGGACCGGGACTTATGCTCGTACCCCGTTCTGCTGGCTGCTGAGGTTGGATCTGGCCCCAGACTCTCCAAGCTGGGGGCAGGGGAGGGAACAGTGGTGTCCCTGGAGCTCAGGGGGGTCTTCTCGGGTCCAGCGTCTTTAACAAATTTCACCTGGACAATCACACACACACACACACACACACACACACACACACACACACACAATGATATTTCAATCATTTCCTTCCTAATATTGAAAGCATACACTAAGTTTTATCGTCTCTCACCCTGCGAATTTCAGCCTCAAACACCAAAGTGCTGTCTGCAGGGACTCGCCCCGGGACGCCCTGCGATCCGTACGCCAGAGCCGGAGGAATCACGAGGAGACGCCGTCCTCCTTTACGCATGTTCAGCATGCCCTCCTCCCAGCCCTGAGAGAGAACTTGCAATTAACATGCAGCCGAACCCTCATCCTAGCTGATAGATTCTCCGGTTCCTGCTCACCTTAATGACTTTTCCAGCACCGAGCTTCAGTCTCAGAAACTTGTCCTTATTTAGATTAGAGTCAAACATCTGGAGACAGAAATAAAACATATACATAAGCGAATAGACACTGTTTGCTTAACAAGATGAATCGGATCTTGTCACATTAGAGATTAGAGGACAACACGGGACTGTAAAACGTTTAGCTGTTATATTTGTGTGCAACAATATCGCTTTTGGCAAAAAGTGGGAGGCGTTATGGGAGTTCCCAAATTTGCATATCAATGCATATTCATGTAACCTGTTAATTGTCATACATTAAACCACTTTGGGATCCTACCTGACCAATGGTGTGGTTCTGCAGCAGCCAGCCGCTGTAAGCTACCTCCAGAGAATCTCCGTTGTCCACACCCTGACCTTCCCCGAGAACCAGGTCCTGAATCATCAGCATCTCCAGAGGAGAAGAGCAGTTCGCTTTAGCCAGACACACCTGAAATAACGCACATGAGAAACGTCTAATTTACAAAGCTTCTCCACCTTCTTCAACGCAGATGACCGGTACGGATGTTTGGATTTCCCAACCAAAACTCGACACCAAAAGTCTCCAAACTTCATCGTCGTCGTCTATATTTACAAATGTAACTTCAAAGGAGGCGGCGCTCAGGGGTGGGGTGGGAAAATATCATTAAATATTATATTTATAAAATGTTTAAAAGTTTGAATGAGACACTTTTCTTAGCGACCTTGTAAATAAAATGTAAAAGATATATACATTACGACACCAAACAGAGTTCGTCTGGTCCATCTGCTATGACAAAAACTACACAAGAAGCCTCCAGCAGAGGGCACTGTGCATCATATAAAACAAACAAACAAACAAACAAACAAACAAACAAACAAACAAACAAAGGAAACACCCAAGCGCACCTCTTTGCAGAAATCTGTGGCTGGTTTCTCCGACTCGAACATGAGAGACCAGTTCTGCCGCTGATCATCGTAAAAGGTGCAGTAGTTACTTGGCTGGACCTGAAATGGGAAACCAGAGCGGATGAGAAGGCAGGAACACTGTGGGGGGGATTTAAAGTGATCAGAATGGTAAAGTAGAGAAAACCCACAGTGAAGGAGAAAGCCGGGTGAATCCTGGCCGCGGTCACTGGTTTCTGCTGGCTGGCGTACAAGAGGAGTTTATACTGCAGAAGAGACAGAGACGGGAAGAGGAACGAATATTAATTACAGTCTCGTCCTTAAAAAAAAATCCAATTAGAGACAAGAAATGTGCAAAAATATAAAACCACAAACACACCTCGCTACAATTATCCAGACTAAATCGAAGGAAAAGCAGCCAACAAGCACTCAACACCTCTGATAACTCTACAATATACGGTGAATAATCAGCGTATAATCGGCGTTGCATGAGGTTGACTGAGAGAACGCCAAGCGTGTGCAAAGCTGACATCAAAGCAAAAGGTGGCGACTTTGAAGTTTTAAACAGATCAATGGGTAAATGGGTTTTGGAAACACGACTTTGATTTACATAATTCCAGATGTGTTCTTTCTTCAGTATTCATAGAAATAAAAAAAATAAAAAAAACACTAAAGGAGATGGTCTGCCCAGACTTTTGACTGGTACTGTGTATATACCGTATCTCCCAAAAGTAAGTGCACCCCTCACATTTTAGTATCTTCTGATGGACAATACTATAGAAATGAAACTTGGATATATTTTAGAGGAGTTAATGTGCAAGCAGCTCCTTGATGTCCTTGATGACCCGGTGGTTGGGAACATCTGCTTTACACCCACCTCCTTGTTGGTGTGGTTTCCTAACACCGCAGCTCCCAGCTTGCCTTGCTTCACGTACTGTCCGTTAACACTGAAACGACAAGCATCAGGGTTTACACCCACACTCCCACACGCTATTCTTCACGTGTTAAATCTGCAAAAGGAGTGAAAACCCTGCTGTGGATCCTGATTACACGCCACACAATGCAGTAGATATTATTTATTTGAAATTAAAAATCATAAATATTAACGGTCTCATGCTGTTATGAAAAGTGAAAGTGTCATTCTAATCGATTATAAAAATAATTACAAATATTGATATATTAATAAAATAGATTCATATTTACATGGATAAATTAAGATTTGCATAAATAAGACTGATTTACATACAAATAAGATTAATTGGGATTTTGTGATTTATTTAATATAATGCAAATAGATATAAAGTGCATAAAACTGAGGCTTTGGTGCTACGCTGATGCTGCTGCTGCTGATGATGATGATGAAGAAAATCAACACTCACTATCTGTACGCGTGTACGGCCGTGGCGAAGAGCACCGCAGGGGAACCGGGTGGAGGAGCGGCTTTCTGAGAAGGTGGACCTGTAACACATACACACCAGATCTAAATGACTCGTTTTCAGACGAGTCGACTCTTTCAACCGGCGTTTGGTTTCGTTCGTTCGTCACGGGTCGATTCATCTCAAAGAGACATTTTTTTTGTTCTCTGGTGTTACGTCATTACTCCAAGTCTTTTACTCCACATGCTTTTTCCACAGAAACGTCTTAATTTTACGTTTCTGAGCTGCTGACTCACTGAGTCACGAGGAACGATCACAGCCACACAGTGGGTTTAAGAAAGCCAAAAGAAAATGAATCATTTGGGGGTCACGAGAGTCGACACTTGCTGGTGAACTAAATTATTTGCATCAATGAAAAGTGACAAACTTCCCACTCAGGACAAACGGCTGTGATTTCCCCCAGACAGAAATATTATTTTATTCTAAACTCTTTTTATCGTTCCATCCTTCCAGCAGGTCAGAAGTAATCTGGTTGCTAGCGCTCAGCTCACAAGCCTCTCTCTCTCTCGAAGCTATTCTTCATCGCACAAAAATAAACACTAATGAATAAACCTGGACTACAAACACTACAGCACTCTTAAAGAAGGTCTTAACATCGCTGCTCTATTGAAAGTGTTTGGACATACTGTAGCACTGTATGTTATACCGGTTGCTCCAAAGCAGACAGGAAATCCCTTCAGATGATTATCAACACCTCCCTGTGCCATGAGAGAGCTGAACACCAACAAACACCAAGAATAGTCGAGTCTATATGCACTACGCACACGTGTTAAGGGCTGAAACATTTCCTCGAAAGTAACTCGAGTAATTTGAATAAAAATGTTTCGTTTAGTCCATTAAACTTTACACTGAGCACTGTGTTTCCACACGGACCATTATTACTGACGCGCCGCCTGCTAAACTCTGGAGCGTGCTGGACAGGTAAGACAGAAGACGCTGCAGAATAGAAAAAATGGAGGAATGGGAAAGGGTGAGAAGATTATTCAGGCAAAGAACACAACAGAGTTTCCAAAAAGTTTGGGATAATTTCAAACTAAAACATAAAAAAAAAAAAAAACAACGTACGGAATTATTATTTTTTTTGTCTGTCTGTAATCCTGCAGAACAGTGTTTTTTTTCTTGAAGTTTTTTCCCATTGAAATTTTTTTCTAAAGCTGAGACATTACCTGAGTTCTTACGAGGCTGTTTGGGAGCCGTGTACTGGAACGACTCATTGGCCTGTCCAGCTATTTGGTCCAAGCTGAACAGAGAGGCTAATTTCGCCCTGTGATCACACACACACACACACACACACACACACACACACACACAGACACACACACACACACACACACACAGAGCGAGAATTTTTTTTAACTAGCATTAGATCTAGACCTAAAGCATTCTCAACAATTATTTCATTATGCCATGGTTTTATTATTATTATTATTATTATTATTATTATTATTATTATTATTATTATTATTTAACAATTTCAAGAAAACGTGCCAGCGATTTCTACAACCTACACAAATCTGGATCTACACTTTAAATAATTATTTTGGTCATTTTTTGCAATGATTGGAAAGTAAAACGCTGGTTCAAACAATTCATTAATAATAATAATAATAATAATAATAATAAAGCCTCACTATTCAAAACTAAATTCAATGCAGAACATTCAGCAATCAGACAGACAATTTTTTTAATAATGGTCAGATTATTATTTAATATTAAAATAATTTACAATAATACAAAATAATAAATAAATAAAAATAGAAAAAAAAATTTGCCATTTCACGAAAGGGGGGGGGGGTGTTTAGCGTAACCTGAGGTCACGTGACAGATCATGTGCACAGTTAATACACATGAAATGCGGGGATTAAAAGATTAATTATATATAAAACGAACAAATCAAGTTATATATTTTCAGGAAAACTGACAGGAAGTCAACAGGAAGTAACTTTCAATCGATTTATCCGACAGCTTTTAGTGTCCGGGTTTATGAAAGTGCTAGCAGAACTAGCCGTAGAAGAAAAAATACACTATTCATCATTTAAAAAAATACATAATCCTTCAATGTTTAAACATCTCTCAATCATCTGAAAATAGTTTCGATTTGTGGAGGTAAAGTGTCTCTTACCCTCCTGTAGGAGACGTGAAATCTCCGTCTTCATCATCAGCAGCGAACATGTCTCCCGTCTGCGTCCCCAGATAACCGTCACATACACATTCAATCAGGAAACACCTTAAAATCACGTCATTAAGAAGTAAATAAAGCGACCAGAATCAACACTGGATCAGAACCAAGGAAGCTTCACTTCCTTTCGAACTTCCGGTTTCCACTGATCAGCTGACCTTCCACCTGATGCCGAGACACACTTTAGAGTGCGCGTATATTCTGAGGTTTACTGTAATCACTCCCCCCCGGGAGCCGCGTTGTCTGGTTTTATATACAAAATATACACATATATAATAAACAAACTAATTATTTAAAACAAATGCACATATAAACAAGCAGGGATGGTATCCAAAAATATTGCAGCATATAATATTACATTTGGGAGCTACACAATTCAGGCACAATAGCACAACAAAAATTAATAATCCTTATAAATCATTATGCAGTAAAAAGAAAACACTATCGAAATCAACACTGTTTTAATAAGATTTTATGTCTATTTAAAACAAATAAACCGTCTCTAAGAAAAAAATACAACAAAACACAATAAAGGAAAATCACTACTATTACTGCTATTAATGATTATTGATTACCGTAAAGCCATAAGTACACGCGCACACGGACACGCAGACATTGGCGCTGAAGCTGCGTGCACGCGGGACTCCTTCATGAGGTTCAAGTAGTGCTTTACATTATATGTTTTACATTTTTTGGATAATACTTTATTATGTGTCAGGACGTGTGGCAATCATCATAGTTGTTATTCAGCAAGGTTTGTTAGGTATTAGTTGTATTAGTTGTATTGGTGTAGCAAGCTTGTTGCTATGCAACGGAATTTTTATTGTAATTAATTAATTAGTTGCCAAATCTATAGTGTTGAATCCGAAATTGGTGTTTTCTGCTGTGTTTATGCAGTCTGTTAAAACATTAAAACAAGTATTAATATATTATCTGTGTCTGTATCAGTCCCCAAAGTATTATAAAAGCAATATGATGTGTTTGACCCAACATCATCCACAACTTATATTTAGTGCATTATGTATTTAATGTTAAATAAGGAATAAATCGCTCTTTGGGTCGTACAGGAAAATAATCAGTGATTATTTGTGATGTAATAAGCAAAGTCACACTTCTCATGCCAGAGTTGATTGTTTTCCAAATGTTCTTGGATGTTTTATTCCTCTAACAGCATCGGTGAAAAGTTTAGAAATGCACAGTTTTGAGACACATGCATGTTTCTTTTGTTTGGAACTCAAAGGCAAAAACACAAGAATTGGACAGTGAAAGACTGAAGGTTCTGTGGGGTACGAATGTGACATTTTTGTCTCTAATTGAAGAACGTCTGGAGAACAGATGAGAAGATGTGATCAGACCGCCTCGCCAACACACTCACACATCAAGGTGAATGCATAAGGGTTTGGGGTTGTTTTGGAGCAGGGAAGGTTGGAGACTTATTCCGGAAAGTAAACCAACATGTCTCCTGTTCCATACTTCAACACCATGCAATTTTCTTCAGGACTGCGTATGTTGAAGAGCTCTGTAAGCCTTGTTTAGAGAGCAAACAGTCGTCTGAAGTGATATCTATCATGAAGTAGATTGGAAAGAGATATAGTATTTCAGCTGAATGTCTGGAGAAACGAACTGTCTGGGTGCTTTCCTACTAAGGGAGGTTTTTTTCAAATAAAGTGAAGAACATCTGGACATGTATACGTTTGTTTAGTCAAAATAAATCTTAATCTCGTTACATTAGCGAGTTTGTTGCATTGAAACAAACGAACACGCCTGTCATGCAGTTAATCAAACATCTCGCTGTATTTCAGTGATATCAGCATGCAGAGCTTTGGTGGTGAAGAACATTTGGATGGGGTTCACTGTTTATGGCCTCTATGTCCACACCCATGCTGCTGGGAGACAGAGCGACGCATCGCTACGGGCGCGTATCGCCGTGGAGTCGGTGTGCCAACTAAACACCACGCCAGCGTTGATGGTGAAGTGAAGTCTCTGATTCACATTATTGACAGTGACTATTAATATTTAATATATTGTATATGTATTTGACACATTATTTGCATTTTCCTGGGCTGGACATAAATTTATTTTGATTTAATTCAAAAGCAAATTATAAGGGGGCGGAGAAAGAGGGTGTGTTTGACTTGTTAGGGATGTGTAGGTATATATTTCTGCCACATTTTTTGCTTTATTAAATATTTTCCTACCTCACCGGTAAAACCTGTGAATGATGACTGATAGTGATCAGTCGATCACCCGATTTTTAAAATGGATACTGATTTAAAAAACCACACACACACCATGTAAAATAGTACTGATCTTTTTTTACAAAAAAAAATAAAAAAATACTGAAAATGTGATTAATGAAATAAATACGAATATATTGATGAAATAATAAGTAATTAATAATAGTAATAATAATAATTTAACCATATAAAATACATGCATTTAAACTGATACACTCCGAATAAATAAAAACAGATCCATCCAAAAAGAATAAAAAAACACTTTAACATGCAGCATGTGATATCAGTGATTCGCCTCTAGAGGCCGCTCTTGTACTGTATAATGACGCAAATCTTCTCAGCTGCTTCAGCAACCCGGAAAAACTGTGTATGGATTTTTCGCTGAAAATTCCAGCAATTAACTATTGTTAAACAAAACCGATGCATCAGGGTCGACCTCTAATGTTTAATTCCTGAATTGCGATGCTTATATTTTCTCATGAAGCCGTCCTTTCTGTAGCTGATCAAGGAATAGTTCTGAACTGGTTTAATGTTGTTGCCGTTGCTGTTGTGTTCCACTTTGTGTTAATCACAGCAAATCCCAATTAGACTTTTAAAATGCTCAGATTGTACCCTTTATAAAGAAAGGCATTTAAAATGTCCTTTGATCTGCAGAAAGGTCACCGTGTCTGACCGTGGTGGACGTCTCTGAGTGGGCAGGAAAGAGAATGGGGCCTGTGAGGCCAGACAGAAGAAATCTGAGCGGAATGAACTCCCAGGTGGAACCTCTACAGAAACACATGAAAACGTGAGTTAGTCAGATACCAAGATTTTATACTGAAATTAACATCTGATCAATTCGATCATTACAACTGAAGCAGACACTAATTTAATGTTTTGATTTCCTTAGGCAAACGCCATTATATAAGTCGTTTTGTTGTATATTTATATATTCTTGAATTGCTGTTGTGTCACGTTGTTTTGATTATTCAGTCTGAATTTTCTATTCTCTGTGTATTGAACACTGTTCTAGAAAATGTAAAAAAAAAAAATATTCAGACTATATTGGATTAACCAGGTTAAAAGATTAAAAGTTTGTTGTGCGTCTAAACGTTGCTCTTTTTTTACACACAGCAAAGATCTGTGTTTCCCAGCGATCACCTCAGCACCGTCTGAATCCCACACCAGAGAAAGTGGCACCAGAAACAAAGCTGTAAATGTAGGTCAAAGGTCAATGAATGTGCTCTGTGGACTGTGAGCATTGAGTGACCAGGTGTGTTGGTTGTGTTTAAAAGGATCGCACAGCTCACATCCCCCCTCTGATTGGCTCACCGTGTAGATCCCCATCTTTAATGTTGTGGGTCCTGAATCCCCATCACAACCCTCAGTGTTCTAAAAGGTGACATTCAGGACATGGCTGAGAAACTAGCAATAATACAGTAATAATAATAGATAAGAGCTAATCAAATGTTAATCAAAGGAGGTGCCTTCTTCATTCTGTTCTTTAAGCATCAGCTCAGAAGTTCCACGCTGCACCATAAAGGAGTTAATCTGCCTCCCGGCTGCTCACACACACACCACGTCTGCATCGGTGAGTAAATCCAATCCGATCTTCAAGCCATCGTTGTGACGTTGGAACGCCCTGCCTGATACGGTTCCTCTCCATTAGAACCGTAAAGGAACGACGAAGAAGAGGGTGCGCTTTCAGCTCTTCCATTCACCCGTGAGATTTCACTCCAGCCAGCAGGCCGAGTCAGTGTCTGCAGCTCAGCTGGAGGCAGGTGCAGGAGACGGCGCCGAACTCCTGAGTGACCCGAGTGCGTTCCTGTTGAAGAACAGACCAGCCATTTTTCACGGCGTTCAAGAGAGAGCCATCAGGACAGCGAGCCAGGAGGCACCGGCTTCACTTTACAAACTGGATAGCAAGGTGATGGAGGGGTCTTTTACAGTTGTTATCGTGGACAAGCCTTAGACAGCAGGGTTTTGGACAAATCTTCCACAGTTGTTGCCTTGAACAGCAAGGTAAAAGAAAGGTCTATCACAGCAGGGTGAAGGACATGTCTTTATGTTCTGCTTTAACAAATCGGCAGAAAAATACTGATATTTGTCTGTAGAGTTAACTGTAACTATAATTGGATAAAAAAAATATGGTGTTTTTGGCTAATTGCTTTTTTATTACCGGATTTGTGCAGACAGCAGAGGAGGACGCGGACTGGGATGGACTGAGAATACAGCCAAACCTCGGGAAGAGACACGTCTCTCTTGAGGGCTTCAGTCCACCAGGGGGCGCTAGAGGAATTCCAGAGACTGGCAGCTCCTATCCTGGTTCCAAAGCGAGCTCAGATGGAACGATTTGCAGCCCACAATGTGCAGGTGAAGCGTGACCTCTGTATGTGTCAATCACAATGTCGACGGGTGTGGCCTCTGTATGTCAGTCACCATGAAGTAGGCGTGGCCTCTTTGTTTGTCAGTCACAATAAAGGAAGTGTGGCCTCTGTGTCAGTCTCAGTGAAGGTCTGGCTTGTGGGTCTGTCCCTCTTCATGGAAATGGCATGGCCAGTTATCACAATAAAGAAAGCATTCCCTGTCACATAGTGTGTGTGTGTGTGTGTGTGTGTGTGTGTGTGTGTGTGTGTGTGTGTGTGTGTGTGCATGCCCAGGTCCCACTACACGGGCGTGTGTAAAGAGGATGGTGAGTTACAGCCGGTGCACTCATCCACTACTCTCTCACAAAAAGCACTGTAGAGGAACCAGGTCAGAACTGGACATGACCATCTGCAGCTCTACTACTATTAAAGAACACAATCAGGTACACTGAGTGAGAGCAAACACACACACACACACACACACACACACACACACACACACACACACACAGAGAAACATCCCATGATGATCACAAACACTTGTTCTGTGTAGAGGACTGTATGTGTGTGTATGTGTGTGTGTGTGTGCGCAGATAATAAACACAGATGAGAGGTATGAGGGAGACGGGGGAAGTCCCACCAAACTCAGATTTTGACTCCCAGCACTTCACCCATGAGCTTTACGGTGAGACACACGGCAATCCTGTGGGTGGCGTTTACAAGCTACAGCTGATCAACTTTCGAAAAAACATGGAGATCTGCTTATCTCTGTCTGTGGCCCCCCTCTCTTTCTGTTTTTCTATTTTTCTAATTGTCTGTTTATCTGTCTGTCTTGTAATAACCTTGTCTGTGTCTGTCTGTCTCTCTATACATCTGTCTGTCTCTCTCTAACACTGTCTATCTCTCTCTCTCTCTCTCTCTCTCTCTCTCTAACACTGCCTGTGTCTGTCTGTCTCTCTATAAACCTGTCTATCTGTCTCTGTCTCTCTCTGTCTCTGTTTGTCTCTCTGCTATTGCCTTGTTCTCTTCTTGTTTGTCCAGATCTCACCTATTGTTGCTTTCTCTCCCATCATCTCTGTGTGTCTGTCTCTCTGTCACCTCACTTTTTTGTGTTCTGCTTTTATCACTCTCATCATCCCCCCCCCCCCTCTCTCTCTCTCGAGCACTCTAATCTCACTCCTGACCCTAGTCCAGATCAGAGGTTCATCACTGAAGCGATGGAACCCTGTTCCACACCAAGCCTCAGCTAACTGTAACACACACTCATCTTTAATGTCTTGTTCTATGAAATAAACGTTGTTTTGCCCTGAGACCTCATTGAGCAGGAGCCTCATTTAAAGCAAGTCCCTGTGGCAGACCAAAGACCCCTGGTTGGATTCTGTCTCACCAGGGAACCACCAGGAGAACGTGGAGTCTGTCGAAGAAGTCATTTCTGACCTTTTGGGTTTCCTACCACCACCAATAACCAAATAAAATGATTTGGATTGAGTTATTTCTTTGAATTCTCAATTGCTATTGCATTATAGATACACGTGATCGTGACTGGCAAGTGTGTGTGTGTGTGTGTGTGTCTGTGTCCCAGTGAGCATGGTAACACACACACACATATGAAGACACAGCTCACACCCAGCTTCTGTTCCCGAAGCCAGAGAACCTCCAGTCCCACCACACACACACATTCTAGCCTGTGTTTCCATGAGTGCTTAGCTTAAAAGGAACATGCCAGTGTGTGTGTGTGTGTGTTTGTGCATGTGCATGAAAGAGTTTGAGAGACTGAGCAGTGCTTACTCTGTGAGGAGAGATTTCCAAACCCCATGCCCAGATCCTCACGTTCCGTCTCGAAGCCGCTCGGGGATTTTTACCTCCACCTGCTGAACCTCGCTCTGGCAACAACACCGCCGAGCTCTGACGTCAGCCACAAGGAAAGACCATGGCGTTGAGGTGTAATTACACACGCCACATTCTTAACACTGCACGAACACGGCTGAGAGCTCCTCCACGCCCAGTCACGTTTTCTCAAAATGCTCTCACAATCTCCTCTAACTCTGGGTTACAGACTAGGTAAGTGTACGGGTACGTAAGGATCCTTCCATTACTCCATTTAGAGGTAAATAGAGGACACGCCCACCGAGAAGGTGACGGTAACGGAGGAGCAAACAAATCCAAGTGCCCAAGGTGCCAAGATGTGCACCAGAGAGCGTGTCTGAGTGAAATGTAATCCAGAGGGCTTGGTACAGGCCTTACGTAAGAAAAAAAACACTGTCTCGTGTTTGTGTGATCAACACGGGGTTACTGCGGCGAAGTGGAGACACTGGGACCTACCAGGGAGGCTGATGGTCCTCTTACCAGTGATGGGAAGATCAGATCACTTTAGTGTGTTTGTTCTTCGAATCTCGTTCATCAAATGAACAAATCTTTTATTGAGTCGTTTAATTCTTTCTGTTCCTTTGATCAGAAATAGAATTTTATACAAAAAAAATTCAGTAGATCCCAGAACATACGTCTACATACAACAACTTTGACTATAGTTCCTGCTTGATAGAACCAGACAATAGATTTGTGTATCTATCATCAATAATGGCTGTATGTTGTTCTTTTCAAAAGACAGTAAATCTGTACTGCTACACAACCTGCACAACTCCTCTAGTTTCTTTTCTATAGTATTGTCCCTTGAGAAGATACTAAATGGTTGCTGAAATGTGAGGGGGTACTTACTTTTGTGAGATGCTGTATATATAATTGTATTGCATCCACGGGAGTCACGTGTTAAAGGAAAGTTTGGTGAAACCTGTTGTTCTAAGGTTTAGAAACTGGCATTGATGAAAAGGCAGGAGGTGGAGCCGGAGGTGGCGGAGATAAAGATGCTGTGGAGTGATGAGGATGGGCATGATTAGAAATGAGATCATTAGAGGGATCATGCAGGTAGGAAATGAGGTGAGAGAGGAAACAACCAGGAAACACCTAGTACCTGGACGTCTCTCTCTGTCTCACTTTTCATTTTTAACAGTGGAACAGCACAATGTCGCTTTCATATCAGCACATGGACACTTTAGTGACAATCACACGGTGGCACATTTTTATCCCAATGTTTATACTTTATATATAGGGGTATATTGGCAGAAGAATGCTGAGGCTGGAGGAAAAGAGGAAGGTCAAGGAGGAGTTTTATGGATGTGGTGAGGGAAGACAAGCAGGTAGATGTGATGGACACAGTGGTATAGGACATGGATTATCCGCAGTAGTAACTATTATTATTAGTAGTGATATTAATTATAATTATTACAGGACAGCTTATAAAAATTAAACTTGATTGTGTTGATGTGTGTGTGTGTGTGTGTGTGTGTGTGTGTGTGTGTGTGTGTGTGTATAGACAGGTAAATCCTTCCACTTGTGGAAAAACAAGCCACTTATGTGTGCTGTGGAATGTGCAGGGGGTCTCCCGTGTGTTTGATTTAGTTTGATGGCGTCAGTGTGTGTTTGGTCAGGGCTTTAAGGTCGTGTGCGTTCACACACAGTAAAACGAGACGGCGTCGTTAATGTGGTGTGGGCGGTTGCCGGGCAGAAACGAGAAACATCTCTCTCCGGCGTCTCGATGCATCTCGGACGCTGCAGCTGCTGTATGTCATAAACCCTGGTGTGTGTGTGTGTGTGTATGTGTGTGTGTTGCATCTGATCTGGAAGCATTTGACACAATTAGACTTGGGCCTGGACCCTGGATAAAGCCGTCTTTTGATGCCCATTGACTCAGGGAAAAAGTGAGAGCCATGGTGGACAGCCTGGATTCATTCAAACTAACAAGCAAATCATTGTTATGAGTGTGTGATTCAAGTAAACAAATGACCTGATGGATAGATCACACTGAAAGAGAGAGAGAGAGAGAGAGAGAGAGAGAGGGAGAGGGAGTTAATAAATCCCCCTGATCTCAGAATGGCTTGGCATCGGGTCGCAGTGATCGTTAGCGTGAAAAACGTTACCACAGCACGTGTGTTTGCTGAGCCGTATTTGTTTACGACGTTCTCTCTGAAACGCTCTGATTTCACATTTTCCCCAAACAGGACGTGCTCTGTGAGCGAGGCCTTACACACCCTCGGTCGCACAGCGAAGCCAGTGTAAAGAAGCTGGTATTGGTGTGAGCTCCAGACGCCGAGGCTCCTCGGGTTCCTCTGCTTTTCACTCATTTGAACCAAAAACGTTCCTTCGAGGTGAAATCTCAGGCTTTGGCTTTACAGAATAAAGGGAATGACTTGGACACGGATTCTGAGGCAAAACTCAAACAAGAAGCACATCTAACTGTTGAGGAATGTAAAAAGTTGGTGAGGAGGTCTCTTCACTTTAGCCAGGCTGATGTTCTCGAGCTTAAGAAGCTCCACCCTTCTGCAAATGTAACTTCAACTATGTTGCAGCTAAAAAAATGTACAGATAAAAACCACACCATGAACTTGCTATCGAGCTGCTAATGTACAGAGAGACACGCCCTGGGGGCGGGGCTTATACATTGTAACATTCTAAGGAGGTGTGACTTTGATGATCAAAGGATTAATACGGGGTTGTGTGTGTCAGTGGATAATACACTGTAAGGACAAAAGTATTGGGACACCTGATCTTATGAGACTATGTAATTCCTCCTGAAACCGTTTCCTTGGACTAGGAGACCCAGACCTGTTCCATCACGACAATACACAATCCCTGTGCACAAAGCCAGAAAACCTCCATGAAGATGTTCTTTCCATAGGTTGGAGTGGAAGATCTCCTGCTAAAGAGCTCTAAACCCCATTAAACCCTATTGGCCTGCTCACCTACACCAGTACCTGACTTTACTAACACCCCTGTTTTTTAATATTCAGTGGTCAGAGCATAATTAAATGCCCCTCATCACAGTTCTGCGGCTGTTTCTGAGGACCACTTGTGCCATGCTGCTCGATATGTTCGTTGCAGGTGTGTGTGTTAAAGCCGATAAACATCTAGCGGATATTTCACACGGTCCCGATTTGAAGCTGACACCCTCGAAAGTAAACATTTAAACATTAATCCCAAATCACAGCTGAACACGCACAAGCGACAACTTTGACTTTGCGTAACCTTTGACCTCTAGAGCAGGTGTCAGTAGTGAGGAGGGTCAGGGTTCAGCGAGACACAGCTGATTCCACACACACACACACACACACACCATCCTGTGAGTGTGAGTGAATAAGAGTGTGTGTGTGTGTGTGTGTGTGAATGCATGAGTGAGTGAGTGAATAGGTGTGTGTGTAAGTGTTGAAATATGTGTCACTTTACCAGGTGGGGGCGCTAACAGTTTAGGCTGTACAGAGAAAATGGAGATGACTGAATAGTAACCATCAAACTAAATGGGCATAAAACACAATTGAAGATAGACATGAGGGTTCAGTGCAACATCATTCCAAATCATTACATGCTCAAGGCTGTACCAAGATGGAAAAATCACAAACAAGGTTGGTGTCATGCAGTGTAGTGGACATCGTTTGAAACCCAAAGGCAAACGCATGTTTTTGGGTGAATACAAAGACAAATATTATGACTTTGAATCCCAGATTCTGGAAGATGATGTACGACTGGGACTAAAGACATGTACAGTATAAAGATGGGACTCGTCAAACAGGTAGCAGCAGTTACATCAGAACCTAATGACATTAAAGAAATATACGCAGATGTTTTAACAGGACTAGTCTGTTTTGAAGGAGAACAACACATCAAGCTAAAACCAGATGCTCAGCCTGTCATACACCCACCTTCAGTTCAGGTGGGTCTCAGGAACAAAGTCATGGAAAAGCTGAAACGGATCAAAGAATTAAATGTCAGTAAAAGGGTGCTGGAATCCAGAGCTTGAGTCAACATCATGGTCACTATCTGAAACCTTAAACTGGACCTAAACCACACCTGGAAAAGGTCCATATGAAGATGCACAGACCACAGAACAGAAAAGAGCTGCAACAATACCTTGGCATGGTCACATACTTAGAAAAGTTCCTCCCAAAACTGTGTAATGTCACGGCCCCTCTAAGACCACACATGGAAAAGACCGCAGAACGGTTCTGGGAAGATGCTTATGACAAGAGTCTTGAAGAATGACAAGGAATGTTCTCAGAAACAATTACTCTGAAATATTATGGTCCAGCAATGCCAGTGACACTCAGCGTGGACGCATCCAGCAGTGGTAGGTAGGTTTTTAGTGCTGGGTTGTTTCGGAGATATAATATGTGAGAGACTTTACCAGGTGGGGGCGCTAACAGTTAAGGTTGTACAGGGAGGGTGAGCCGAATAAAGTGCAGTTATTTACCATAAGAAGCGTTTGGTTCAGTTTATTACAAGTGTGTGATTGAGAGAGAGAGAGAGAGAGAGAGAGAGTGTGTGTGTGTGTGTGTGTGTGTGTGTGTGTGTGTGTGTGTGTGTGTGTGTGTGTGTGTGTGTGTGTAATTGAGTGTGTGAGTGTATAAGTGAGTGTGAGAGAGTGTGTGAGTGATTGAATGAGTGTATGAGAGTGAGTCTGTGAGTGTGATTGAGTGTGTAAGTGAGTGTATGAGTGATTGTGAGAGAGTGTGTGAGGGATTGAGTGTGTGTGTTAATGAGTGTGAATGTGTGTGAGTGTATGAGAGTGAGTCTGTGAGTGTGAGTGAGTGTATAAGTGAGTGTGAGAGAGTGTGTAAGTGATTGAGTGAGTGTGTGAATGAGTGTGAATGTGAGCGAGTGTATGAGAGTAAGTCTGTAAGTGTGATTGAGTGTGTGACTGAGCAGGTGAGTGATTGAGTGAGTGTGTGAGAGTGTGTGTATGAGAGAGTGAGTGAGTGAGTGAGTGAGTAAGTGAACGTGTGTGTGTGTGTGTGTGTGTGTGAGTGAGTGCAGCTGGCTAATAAAGAGACACTTAGCCGTTTGTTGTAATGGAAAGGCAGAAGACGTATTTCTGGCTGTATTTTCTCTTTCAAAATTCTGTCCATCACACATATCCGCTGTTGTTCACCAACCCGCGCTGATGCAAATCCTGATGAGTCAGTGGAACACCGATTCCGTTACAGCTCAGAGGGAAATAACAAACTCTCTCTCGACCTCTCACACACGCACAAACACACACACACTCCTTACACACAAACCCAACGTTGCTGTTTGCACGCTTTGTCCATATGTCCATCATCACAGGTGTGTTTGGATCTTAGCACCCAGGTGTGACCTGCAGTCGAATGCACATCAGCAGGTCTTGCTAAAAACACTCACCATGAACAAAAAATGGCACAAAAAGACATTTCTCTCTCTCACACACACACACACACACACACACACACACACACACACACACACACACACACACACACACACACACACACACACACACACAGAGTAGGGTGTAATCTGCTTCATGCTCCAAATATCCATAAAGGTCTCCATGCATTCAGCTAATGAAAATAGAAAGGATAAGAACGGATTGGTCCTTCCCCAAAATTTTAGCACAAATTTGGACCTTCAACAAGGAGGTCTGAACCTGTTCCTGCATGACAATGTTCCTGTGCACAAAGCCAGCTCTATGACGATGGAGAAAGTATGGAAAAGTAATCCTTTCTACAGTCTTATACATTCAGCTGATGTTGTAGAACCAGGAGCTACTGAGCAACTCATAAAATAGCTCAACATTTGAGATCATCACAGATCCAACACCAGCTTCTCCATGCCAGAGCCTTTACAAATTCGAAGAGGTCCAAAATCCGAACTCCACATGATGTGAGATCCAAATTGCGCAGGTACGTATCTAGATGGTTCAGGATGTTTGCGGTGTCGGTATCTTTCTTTCTGTATTTCTTTCTTTCGGTATCCATAATCTTCATGAGGTGGGACACGAATGGAGCTGGAGCAACCTCAGGATGCCTCAGGGTGGGTGAAGCAGGAATTAGTGTATCTGCTGTTCATGATATTAACAAGCACAAGTTGATAATGTGCATGTGATCAGATGTTCTGGAGCACCTCACACCTACACCAGGATTATCATGTTATGAACGTTATCAGAAGATCCTCAAGTGCTTTTAACATCTCAAAGCAGCTTCACAGAGATCAAGTGGTTATAAAGTTTGAGTTTATAAGTTTAGTGCCTGTAAGTTTCTTCCTTATAAGTGTAAGTTTATCTCTAATAAACGACCCAGTGGCGACTGCGGTGAAGGAAAAACTCCCTGAGACTTCATAAAGAAGAAACCTTAAGAGGAACCAGACTCATAAGGGAACCCATCCTCATCCTCATCACCAATATCCATTTATTACAGTTCCATCATTGCTGAGGTGATCTGTTCAGTGATGGACGCTTAAATGCAGAACTTTTCATGCAAACTGATGTCATGAGCTCATTGTAACAGACTTTTGATATTAATCACAGTCCAAGTCCATCCTCAAAGTTCTTGAGTTTCTCAGTAACTTCATCCATCTTTAAGCTGTTGATGTAGATCTGAAAAAGAGAAAAGGACAAGAACTCTGGGGAGAGAGAGAGAGAGAGAGAGAGAGAGAGAGGGAGAGTAGAGGAGTGACAGGGAGAGAGAAAAAGATTATTAAGCATTCTCATTGCTTCATATCAACCATGTGATCTTTTCTAACAAACTTTTGCTGCCCAACACAAACAAGCCATTACTTGACGAGAAAACGACTGGGGATGAGTGAATGAAAAAACGCTGTGGAAAAAAAGCTTGCATGACTTTTATTTTGCTGTGTCCTGCAGGATCCCTTATCTTTTTATTATCTGTTCATTATCTGTTCATTCCCAATCGCATGCTTGTATTCCGAGACCCTAACGTTCTCAATCTGCAGTGGATCTGTGATGGTTTCCAACCTTGGCATGCTCGTGCTCTCGGGAACGGGGGATTAATATGACCCTGCACATTCCAAGCACTTCAGCACACTGCTGAAGTGGGTAGCGTAGCATTTCGAAGTACGCTAAGTGAAGCCGGTCCGTGTTCGAAAACGACCGCCGTAGATTTTCTCAGGTGGATCCTTTGCATGAACAAACACTAACTCTAGAACAATTTGCACTTTCCTTTTTTTTTTTTTGCACTTAACGCAATGTTAACAGACAATTGTTATATAAAGATTTGTACTCGTACACACAAGTTTTGTCACCGTCAACTTCCCTAATCATTTCAAACGCAGACGTGGTAACGCAAGAGGTCAGAAAAGCATCAGTTGCGCAGCTCGAGATGTCGACGATGTTTTCGGCATACTTACTTTACTAAGGGTCGGTGCTCCCTGTGACTGTGCGTGCAGCCTTTTGCTGCCATCTGCTGGCGTGTTACAAAACTAATCTCGAAACCTTTCGCTATCAACTCTTTTAGTTTTTCTGTTTTTTCTATATTATGTTTTGCCATGCATGATGTTTTGCCTCCGATAATTGATCTGTCACTATGGAAAAGGCGCTGATGCTGTGATGGAAAATGATCAACACCTTGTGACCTATCAGAACATGTGGCGCAAATCAAGCCCTATGGCTTTGCGAGAGCGTGTGAGTGTGTGAGTGTGTGTGTGTGTGTGTGTGTGTGTGTGTGTGTGTGTGTGTGTGTGTGTGGAAGTGTATATCGTTCTGACTTTCCCCTCCTGGTGGAAATGTTTGTCTGGAGATTTAACAATGGCTGGGATGGAGCCAGACCGTCCGAAATGCCAAACTGCCCCATTCCTTTTTCTCACTCTCTCACAGTTTCTCCGTTTTATTTTCTTACTCTAAAACCTGACTCCCTTACACACACACACACACACACACACACACACACACACACACACACACACACACACACACACACACACACATAGCCCCTCCTTTCAGGTCGTACACACATCCTGCTTTTGTGGGTCTGGAATCTGTGGAATTTCGACTGCGGTCGCCGCCCATTGCAATTCCTGATATGAGGTGCACCTGAAGGAACTGTGTGAAATGAAGGGTCGCATGAACGATTCTGACCACACACACACACACACACACACACACACACACACACACCTGTTCGATGGCACACAGCTTTTCAGTCATCACCTTTTTAGATCTAAGTCTCATATATATTACACACACACACACACACACACACACACACACACACACACACACACACAAACACAGTACACATTTTTGGATCAGTGTGTTAAAATGAATAAGCATTGAACACCTGCTGCCCACCTACAGCACATGCTAACCATAAAACCACACACACGCACACACACTCACACACACACACACCTGTTCATGTTACTCCAGCCTTCACTCTTCACCGTCTTCCTCTCGGAGTGTGTCCGATGTCGCTATCTTCAACAGGCCAGGGCGTGCGCGCAACACGAATCACTATCAGATTTTTTTCTGGCTTTGCTCACTATAAACACGGTGCAGAAATATGAACTCCCATCAACATTCCTGCTTGAAGATCTTAATTAAGCACAGACCTGCGTCGGAAAATCGTTACACACACACAGGCATTATTTTAACTTTCCAGGATTTATTAGTTGTAGACAGCTGACTATCAAATTTGCTGTTCCACTCCTTGAACCCGTCCATTCCACATTTAGTGTCTATTTAACCTCCACTCTTCTGGGAAGATGTTCCACTAGATGTTGTGGAGATTTGTGTTCATGCAGCTACAAGAATGTGAGTAAAACCAGGTACTGATGTAAGTGAGGTGAGGAGGCCTGGAGTGCAGTCATTGTTCCAAATCTATTATTTATAATAGGGTTGGAGCTCTATAGCAGGAGATCTTCCACTCCACCCCTTTAACCCATGTAAACCATATCTTCATGAAGATCTTCTGGCTTTGTGCACAGGAGCATTGTCTTGCTGGAACAGGTTTGGGTCTCATAATTCAAGTGAAGGAAAAATTTCAAGCTTTCGTATCCAAAGACGTGGTTCCAATTTTGTGGTTCCAATTTGGGGAAGAAGCACATATAGGTGGGAAAGTCAGGTGTCCCAAAACATTTGGGCCAAGCTGCTCTGAAATCAGATGCATCAGACTCTGGTCGTTCTCTTGCTCAGAAAGAAGCTATGTTCCTGATCCTGGCATTGGAATACGTGTAGCCATGGTCCAGCCTGACCTTCTGAGCGCAACGCAATAGAAAACACCTTTGAACTCCTTAAAAAATGACAATGGGAGTGTTTGCTTTTTCTCTCAAAATCATGGGAACCAGGGTTTTCCTGGAACGCTGCCCGAATCTATGAACGGCTTTGGGGCCATGAGTTCTGCAGCTCAACAGGAAGTCCTTCTGGCAGAAGGTGTGTGAGGATAGCACAATGTGTGTTGAGAATTTGTTGAGAGCCTGTCGAGTTGTTTATAGGGATTTCCTTCTCCATAATGCATCACTGCTTCCTATTACAGAGGAAAGCCATACGGCCGAACAGGAGTTCCCTCCTCACTCTTTCCAGGAGTTCCCAACTCTGGTCACGGAGTTCCTTCAGTTCCGTTTAGTGTTTTCCCTGCTCTCATAAACAGCTCTCTAAAGTTCTAATGTGAGACAGGGGAAGCTAAATATGTCCTGAGTATGAACTGACGCCCAAATATCCTTAATAAACAGTAACCATGTGCCAGAGATTTGTACCTGTTAACATCACATGCTATCAAGGAATATAACACGGAAAATATCACAAATCCGATCTAATATGGATATAAAGTTTCAGAGTAGTATTGGACAATAGGTGCCAATACTTATAGTCTTTCTTTTAATGGTGTGTTTTTTATTCCCAATCACTACTGGTTCTTGAGCAAATATATCATGTGTGATAAGGTACATCAGAATCTGGTTCTTGATCAGATTCATCAGACTCTGATTGGATCCATCAGACTCTTCGTTCATGTTTTGTTCAGATTTATCAGAGGTTTTGATCAATCAGACTCCTGTTTCATTTGTGAAAAGATTCATCATACTCTATTTTGATACATCAGACTTTTAATTAATTTTTTATCAAATTTATCAGACTCTGTTTTGATACATCAGACTCAGTTAATTTTTTTATAAAACTCTGTTTTGTTACATCAGATTCTTGTTTCATTTTGTGATCAGATTCATCAGACTCTGTTTTGATACATCAGACTCTTGTTTTAAGATATGAAAAGATTCATCAGGCTTTTTATATACGTTAGACTCTTGCTTAATCTGTGATCAGATTTATCACATTATTTTAATGCATCAGGCTCTTGTTTCATTTTGTGATCAGATTTGTCAGACTCTCTTTCGATACATCAGACTCATAATAAAATTTTTTACCAGACTTAGTTCTGATACATCAGATTCTGGTGCTATTTGTATTCAGATACAAAAGTCTTTCTATCGTTAACATTTTGTAAATTTAAATGGAGAGCTATCCAGGTTAATCCAAGTTAAATATGGGGTGCCACAAGGTTCAATTCTAGGACCCCTGCTTTTCACAATATATATGCTTCCCTTGGGAAATATGATTAGAAGGCATGGGATTAGCTTCCACTGTTATGCTGATGATATCCAGCTATATAGAGAAGGACTTTCTCCGTTTTGCTTGAGATCAGATTTCACACACAACACACACACACACACACACACACACACACACACACACACACACACACACACACACACACACACACACACACACACCATTATATTCCATCATCTATTACCATGACAGATCTCTATTCTGAAACCTAAAGATGAATTAAATAACATCAAAACTCATAAAATCATCATGTAACATTTCTAATATGTTTTAGATTTTTTTTGTTTCATTTAATTTTTTGTTACTTTTTTTGTGTTTTATATACAAAAATTACTGGCTATTGGTCTAAATTGTGTGTTTCGCAAACCAGGCTAAATCAGGGCAGTGTATTAATGGTATGTTTGCTTCCTCTTAGCACTATTACCTAACTGAAAGGTCAGTGTGTGTGTGTGTGTGTGTGTGTGTGTGAGTGTGTGTGTGTGTGTGTGTGTGTGTGTGTGTGAGAGAGAGAGACAGAGAGAAAGAGAGAGAGACCTCCTTACTCACTTTGCTCACTTTTCTGTGTTCTTATGTCAGAGAAGGCCTGCCTCTCTCTCTCTCTCTCTCTCTCTCTCTCTCTCTCTCTCTCTATAAGGTGACCTGCTCCAGCTGTGATCCTCCATAAAGCTCCACAAGCCTCACACTCGCACCGTCTCTTTCCCTCTCCCTGGACTTCACTTGAGATTTCTCACCGGTGACTCGACACCCTGAGTTTCACATCTGAAGCACGAAAAAACATCATCACCATCAAAACCAGACTGGAGTCTACGGGGTATTTCTGACTGGATCTCTGAATGGACTCTTTTTAATCTGAACTCATTCGATTGTTTTGATTATTATTATTAAGTGGAACATCAGATTGAATCCGGTGAGGAGATGTTTTCTCCAGGCAGTGTGAGGATGCAGGAGGTCGTGTGTGGTGTGCTGCCACTGCTGCTGCTGTTTATATTTAGTGCTGCTGGAGAAGTGAGTACACAGGATCTATTGAGATGTTTTGCATGATGGTTAATCCGTTTTTTTTTTTTTTGATGAAAAACAGACACTTTTTTTTCCTTTAGTGCTCCTGATGAATATAATCAACCGAGGTTTGGAAAATTGGGTGCAATTTAGACAATTACACATGACAGGGAGGCTTTGTTTGCCAAGGACATGATTATGTAATGTAATATATATATATATAGGGACGTTTAAATGTGGTATTTGGATTAAACAGATACATTTCTATATAAGAATTGTTTAATTTTATTAGAAATTATTTTTTTCTGGAAACAGATCCATGTGGCTATAAGATATTACAAAATAAAAACATGCAGGTTTGCAAAAAAAAGGAATTCCCAGAAAATACATTTACATCTTCATTCTTAGTGTTAGGGTTCTTAGTTATAGGCTCCGCCCATATTTTTGAGCACTAAGAGATACAAAGGTATTGACCTTTACACCTTTACATATTATGCCTTTAATACTCTATGTGACAGTAGGCAATGTCACTGCAGTAGACTGCATATGGGAGTGTGTGTGTGTGTGTGTGTGTGTGTGTGTGTGCACGTGAGAGACCTATATTGTGTAGCAGTTAAACATTTGAGAAAATGCCTCCCCCAATTCCTTCCTCCTTCTTTTTCCTTCCTAAACGATCCCTCATAAAGTAAACCTTCATCCTAAAAGCTTCCTTCGGTATGTTGACTCGAGAGCAGGGTTCCTCTGTCTCGCTCCTCTTGCAGACATTTTTACTACAAGTAAAAGCATGGACAGGTCCCATGGACTTGGTTTCACTAACCAGACATGAAGACGAGAGGTTTTCTTTACCCGCTCCTCTCCTTTCCTCTCCTCTCCTCTCCCTCTCCCCCAGGTGACACGAGGCTGTCCTGGTCCTTGCTCGTGCCCCCTGACGCCGCCCTCATGCCCAGTGGGAGTGAGCTTGGTGCTGGACGAGTGTGGCTGCTGTAAGGTGTGTGCGCAGCAGTTTAATCAGAACTGTGGACCAGACAAACCCTGTGACCACATTAAAGGCCTGCGCTGCCACCTAGGGGCCGGAGGAGACCCGCAACGTGGCTTGTGCAGGGGTGAGAAACCACATTCCTGCAATATAATTTCACCTACACCTTATATAATTCTGTACAAGAAATTCAGTAATAGTTAATTCTCAGAAAAAAAGAGGTTCCTCAAAAGTTCTTTTAGACGCTCAAGGATTCTTCTTTTCTTTCTCATAGTCAACTCACACTAGGTTGAAGGTTCGAGGGCTCCCCAAGAGTAACAAATGGTTGAAGAACACGTGATGGTGCTATAGTTTAGTTTTTTTGTCTCGAGTCCGACAAGTTCCACATTGTGCTGAGGAACTTTAAGTAACATTAATCTGGTAAGGGTTCCAAAGGTTCCTCCTAAAGCCTGGCACCAAGTGGACCTACTATGACTCGAGGTGTAAAAACCCTCATTAAATTGGTATGTCTAACTGAAGTGTGTGTTCTTCTCAGCTGATTCTCAGGGTCGGCCGTGTGAGTTCGGAGGGCGCGTGTACCAGCACAGTGAGGACTTCCAGCCCAGCTGTGAGCACCAGTGCACCTGCATGGACGGTGTGGTGGGCTGCATGCCGCTCTGCCCCCACCACTTACCCCTACCCACCTGGCATTGTGCCAACCCTCGGCTGGAGACGCCCCCGGGTCGCTGCTGTGACGAGTGGGTGTGTGATGACGACAATCGCATTGATGAAGAGCCTCGGGACCTGCAGCCTACATGGCTGCATACAAACCACATCGACAAACTGCAGAGAGCTTTCACAGCCAGAGCAGGAGACAACCTCCAAGGTGAACCCATGCTTGCATTTGCATATTGGAAACTGACTGGCTCTTTATTATGATGCAATAAAAAAAAAAATTCCAAATGAGATGTTTCACAGACCTGTATAACTTATCTTACTCTTCTGGTTTCTGCAGAATGGACATCGCTGCACATGTCTCAAGTCCGGATTCCATCCGATTGTGTTCCACAGACCACAGACTGGTCCGAATGCTCCGCCTCCTGCGGTTTTGGCATTTCCAGTCGCGTGACCAACATGAACCCCCAATGTAAACTTGTCCGGGTGACGCGTCTCTGTCGGGTCCACGAGTGCGCCGCTGTACCTGCTCTCAGGGTAAGGAGAAGATCACAATCAAACGATTTAACCTTTAACCTCAATCTGATATCAAATCTATCTTGGGGTGACCCTGAATATTTGAAGATTGGATGCGTAGGTAGGAGGAGCCTGAGTCGACCAATCTCTCAGTCGAATCTTCGCAGAGGTTGATGAAACGAGGATAAGACTATTTTGGTTGTATGGGGGTGCTCAATGTCTAATTTCACATAGAAACAATATTTACGTCAAGATCATGAGACAATTAAGTCGTGGTAACAAGAAAACAACTCGAATTTTCGATATCATGATGATTTGACTATAATTCGACTAAAGGCAAGACTTGATTCTGATTCGACAGTGTAAACCCTTAGTCTGGGACACTCCTACAGTACACCTCTCTATACACTGCACTGACGTCTTTCCTAGAGAACATATCTTTAATCTCGTCAAGTGTAAACGTGCTTTTTTACAGTTTTTCTCAGATGAATTAGATCAGAAGCGAAATTCTTAAAACTACCTGTTCCTCCACGTCATTTATTCACACGTGCGCATCATAAAAAACATTTCTTGTTGCTTTAATCAAATTGCGAACGCTTTTGTACATTAATTTAATGGATTGTCTACGAGTGTCTGCTGTTTCCTACATTATCTGTTGTTCATGTTGATCAAAATATATTATACTGGTTTTTACCTGAATAGTTTTAACCCCCAAAACATTTTAGCATCAGTTCACTGTAAGTCATCGAATGCAAAACTATTAAACCAGTTGTCATCATCTGTTTTTTAAAATTTATATTAAATAATTTTTGGTAAATGTTTCTTGAAGTGATGAATTGTGCAGATGAATCTTAGATTTTTTTTTAAGAAGGGGAGTGAACGGCATCAGATCAACCAATGATCAACCAGTTCTCTAAAACAGGTCAAAGGTGAATCTTGTGAACCTTCAGTTGAAAACGGAGCAAAACAAAGAATTTTATATTGAGAAATCCTAAAACTGTGCAGCGTCACACTGAGAACACGAATAAACTTTTTGATGATTAAAGTACTTTTCATTCTGCTGTGTATGAGATGTTCATTGACACAAATACTTACTTTTGAGAGATGAACTGAGGATTTTGAGAAAAGTTCAGTCTTTTGCAAGAAATCCAATGTTTTCTGCTGTTTGTACACATATTTTTGAGAAATTCTTTCACTGGTTTACAAAAATTAAGGATGATTTGAGAAAACGCTCCGAAGCAACTGAGAAAAACTGTAATGGATTTCCTTAGAACAAAAGCCCCAGCTGTCTCTCGTCATCACTAACAAACATCTGTCATCGTTTCGTTAACAGAAAGGAAAGAAGTGCAGACGGACGCTGAGGTCCCGGGAGCCGGAGCACATCTCGTTCGGCGGCTGCACTACAGCGAGGCGGTACCGGCCCAAAACATGCGGCTGGTGTGCTAATGCCAGATGTTGTCGTCCGTCTGAGACTCGCACCGTACGCCTGCGCTTCCTCTGCCCAGACGGAGAAAGCGTCACGCACAACGTCCTGTGGATCCAACGATGCCGCTGCAGCCAGAGCTACTGCCGTGCAAACAGAGACGACTCGCCTCCATCCATCAGCCTGCACAACGACATCCATACCTTCTCACACTGATCATCTCACACCATCGTCTGCCACCTCCTTAAAGGAGGTTCAAAAAAGACTTTATGGTCTAAGATATGCTTTCCACTGGTTGGAGTGGAAGATCTCCTGCTATAGAGCTTTAAAGTTATTAAACATGAATGAATGTGGATCAGAACCTGACGTTACTGAGACCTTTACGGCTGAAATCTCTCAAACACACTCCTAATCTAGTGGACCCTCTTCCCAGAAGAGTGGAGAAAGAGCAAATAGGTGTCCACAAACTTTTGTCCATATAGTGTATATATGATTCATCCCAAATCTTCTTGTAGCTACACCAGATTTGATCTCACCAATTTGTATTAATTTAGCTTTAGGAAAAGGCTGTAAGTTCTTCACTTCTCTGTGATAATAATCCTCCCACACCTCAAGTGCTTCCAAGGAATCCCACTGCCTTCTTGAGCGGAAATTGTAAATTATTCGTAAGTTGGAACTGTATGTAAGTAGCTGTTTTGCTCAGTTAGCTTTGCTTTATTTATTCCTCCTTTCTAACTTGAAGATATCAGTTATATTTTTAGATCAAAATTCTTCATGACCTTCCATCTCAGTCGATGGGGAAGAACAACATGCACTAGTTCTACAGAAATGTGGACATGGATGTGATTTATTCTTTTGCAAAATTTCGTAACGAGACACGGTGGAATCACCAAGATGGACATCAGATGAAGTCTGAGTGAAAATTTTTTTGTTTTTTTACTTTGTATTATTCAACTTAATGACTGTTGTGTTGTTCATTACTAATAGACAGCAGAGGTTTTGACTTTTCCTCGTTTGTGTGTGTGTGTGTGTGTGTGTGTGTGTGTGTGTGTGTGTGTGTGTGTGTGTGTGTGTGTGTTTGTGTTTGTGTGTGGTGTGTGTGTTTTACTGGGTTATTTGTGGATAGCGAGACTGTAATACAGACGATTGTGTTGTACTCTTGTTTGTGTGTACAGTATACAGGCTTCACAGTCAGTGGAGTGACCGCGATTTTAGACATGGCTCCATTTTTTGGAGCGTACTGTATTTGATTTCAGTTCTCTGAGCTGCTCCTTTGTGTAAGTGTGTAACGTGTGCGTGTGTGTGTGTGTGTGTGTGTGTGTGTGTGTGTGTGTGTGTGTGTGTGTGTGTGTGTGTGTGTGTGTGTGTGTGTGCAGTTACCATGTTGACTGATGTTCACCTTCAGTTTTGAAGTCAAATATAGCAAATAAAATGTTCAAAAGATGACATGTTTCTGTTTTATTTGTCTAGACAGACAGACAGACAGACAGATAGATAGATAGATAGATAGATAGATAGATAGATAGATAGATAGATAGATAGATAGATAGATAGATAGATAGATAGATAGATAGATAGATAGATAGATAGAATACAACAAATAAAATGTTCAAAAGATGACGTGTTTCTATTTTATTTGTCTAGAAAGAAACAGACAGACAGACAGACAGACAGACAGACAGACAGACAGAAGTTTTTACGTCTACATTTTTTAACCAATCAGGCGCTCCACTTAAGACTTTGTAGACACATTGAGAAAGAAACACAGCCAGACAGAGAATAAAAGAGATATTTCTGATTTGCAGACTCTTCCATTTTCTTTCTCTCTCCGCACACAATACAATTCTGCAAACATCACACCCTTCTCCTAAATTCCATACAGACTTTTACCGTCTCCCTTCCTTTTCTCCCTTCCTGAACCCACCCACCCCCACACAGGGTCACATTTACCCCGAGTGATTGCAGTCGATCAGTCCAGAATATTTGGCAATGTACTTTTTTTGCTCCATGGTCAAAGCTGAACGTATAAATGAATTCTATTAATCGCCTGTCTTTCCTCTCTTCTGCGTCACGTGTAAAACAGCTATAGTTCCCGTAATTTGCTCTTTTACGTCAAGCCCAGAATCTAAAGGGTTTATATGTTTGCTTGTGCTGAAGTGGTTTTGGAACCGACACTGAAGTATGTGGTAAACTTGACCCGGTGTCCCTTGACAACAAGATGAATTTCACGAACAGGTAAAGGAGACATACTGTGTGACAATAGAGAAAGAAAAAGGAGAGCGTGTGTTAATCAACGCTAATTCATTGAGACAGTTAGCGTTTTGGCTCAAGGGCCTTTAACTATCTCCCGCCAAGATCAGATTTGGCCTTGAATTTTAACTTGTAGCCTAGAAACAGGAAATATATTTATCTTCCTGCCCCGTCCATTTCCTTTTCTCTTTCTCTTTCTCTTTCTCGAACGTGTCTATATGGACTCATCAGTCACTATATAATCAATACACCAGAAAACCACAATGGGTTCCTCTTATATCAAGTAAAGACCAGGAATCATTTAGTGTTAAACATTTGATTACAATCAGCTGATGTTCTTTCACAGTTTAGTTCTCACTGTAGCCTCATATCACTGGTTCTGGTTGATGGGAGTGGTCTTTGGTTCGATCCGATTTGACATTTCATCTGTTGTGAGAAGTTTGAAACATACAGCAATTCTCCTCTGAATCTCAAGGCACATGGTGCGTTTATACGGTGTTCAACACGCAAGTCTTCTTCTTTCTGCTCCCAATAGGGGGCGCCACAGCAAATCATCCGTCTCCATACCCCCTTGTTCTCTACATCTTCCTCTGTTCCTCCTTCCTGGTGTCTCCATCCTCATCATTCTTCTACCGATATACCCCATGTCCCTCCTCTGCACATGTCCAAACCATCTCGAACGAGCCTCTTCACCTTTTCCCTCTATTAAACTCGTTCTATATATTATGAGGAGTAGCTATATACACTATTAAAATTATAACCAGCTATGGGCGAAAAGATGAAGCTCTTCTGAAGCTCTGCTGCTCTCTACTGGTGTTCTCTAGAAGTAACAGAAGTCTGGAGGTTACACACAGGACAGAAAGTGCCCTATGTGTACGCAGGCCTCAACCTTCAGAGGTCTAAAGCGTACATTAAATTTATCCTGGACTAAAAGTACACGTCAAACACGCATAATATTATGACATTATAACATTATATGTGATGAAGTGAAGAACACTGATGATCTCTTCAACATGGCACCTGTTTTGTGGGTGGGATATAGTTATTAGGCAGCAAGTGAACATTTTGTCTTCGATGTTGAGGTGTTAGAAGCAGGAGAAAGAGGTGTAAGGATTTGAGCGAGTTTGACAAATCGTGGTGGATAGACTGCAGATCCTGTGAGATGTTTCTGGTCTGCAGTGGTCAGTATCTATCAAAGGTGCTCCAAAGAAGGAACAGTGGTGAACCGGCGACAGGGTAGTGGGCGGCCGTGGATCATAGGCGCGTGTTGGGAACGAAGGCTGGTTCGTGTGGTTCCGATCCAACAGACAAGCTCCTGTAGCTCAAACTGCTGAAGAAGTTCATACTGTTGATGATTGATGGGTCACGACTGTTTTGGGGGACGTACAATATCAGGCAGGTGGTCATAATGTTTTGCCTGAACTTACTCTATTAGAAGTTTGAGGTCACCAATTCCAATATGAGGTCGTAAAAAGTACCTGATTAGATCAGTACTTGAGTATTTGACTCATATTGAACAAAGGTTCAAAGGTGACCAAGACACGTTAGTGAAAATACAAAAGTTAATTTGTGAGATTTATTTCTTAAAATACAAATTAAATTGTACACCTCATTAACACTGCATGATCCAAGATCAACACAACATCCTCTTCAACAAGCCAAAATGAAACAAAGATCAAACAAGTCGGTAAATTAAAATCTTTAATCAGTGAACAAAATAATCCCCAAATTTATTGTGAAAACTGAGGAACTGGCAACAAGTAGGAAAGCCCTATTTATTAGCCACGCCTCTTAATCGGTTCCGATTGGTCGTCGGGGCTACAACTCCATGACGTCAGCTCGCAAGCGGATAAAATCAAATGCGCGCGGGCGCAGCGTCCAGCTGCTCAGAGCGGAGTGGAGATGGACGGGATTTGACGACTTCCGGTTCGGACGGAGTTTTTACTCTCATAATGATCAACGGGTAAGACGGAGGAAGCGGTCGTGTGAACAAATGAAACAAATTAATGGCAAATAATAAAAAAAATTAATTAATATTATAATATTATTTAGTTTGGAGAGTTTGACCGGTTCGGACTAAGAAAACAGCTGCCGAAACAAACATCTGGTTCTGGGCTTTTTTTTTTTTTTGGGGAGTGAATTTTACAAAAAAAAAGTTGAAGGTGAGTGAATTTTTTATTATTATTATTATTATTATTATTATTATTATTATTATTATTATTATTATTATTATTATTCACTCATGCTGTCAGACAAACTTGTGCCTAATTCTTTTTCTATTTCTAAAAATTTTTTTGTTTGCAACAGATAAATATTTATTAGCTTTCTGTATTTTTCTAATGAACCAATTTTTGTATTAAATTAAATATATATATATATATATATATATATATATATATATATATATATATATAGAGAGAGAGAGAGAGAGAGAGAGAGAGAGAGAGAGAGAGAGAGAGAGAGAGAGAGAGTGTGTGTGTGTGTGTGTGTGTGTGTGTGTGTGTGTAAAGGAGCAGTAAATGTGTGTACATAAAAAAAAAAAAATCTAATGAGTCCTAATGACATTATCAGTACACATTTCCTATCAGTGCTGTAACTGATTAGATGTCATAAACCGTTTTCATCTAATTATTGATCTTTCTCATCATTTCCCATCTGACACTTTTTCCCGGTGGTTTTTCTCTGATAATAATCATCCTGCACTTGTTTATTTCCATGTTCCTGCCCTGTTTTTTTTTTGTTTTTTTTCCCCATCATGATTCGTGATGATTCAGTGTCTGGATCTTGTCACGTCTACGCAAGTTTCATCATCACGGTCCACCTGCTTGTTAGGAAGCTCAGGAGCTTGGTCTTCATGGAAAAACTCATATTCCTGAATAGAAACCCACAGACTTTGTGCATCATACGGCTGGAGATAAATGTAGAATGTGGTGTTTTTGAGCTCTGAGTTGCGTTTACACTGTAAACCAGGCCTGGACTTTACATCAACACTGTGATGTAATGTATAATATAATATATATATTCTATACATACATATATAAAAGCACGTTCAGATAATCAGTCACATTTAAAATGCATAGATGTTTAACTTACAGTCCATAATAATTTCTGTGTTGTCATGGATTCCTCAGGTTTCTGCCACTGTATCAGTCTGTTTTAGATGGATCTAAGATCTAAGCATTACATGACATCATATAAACATTATTATGCTTCTTTTTTTCTTTTTTGTACATACCAACTGTGTGTGTGTGTGTGTGTGTGTGTGTGTGTGTGTATGTGTATGTGTATGTGTATGTGTGTGTGTGTGTGTGTGTGTGTGTGTGTGTGTGTGTGTGTGTGTGTGTGTGTGTAATATATATATATATTCCATTAATGTATTCATTATCTTTAGATGTGTATTTTATTTAGAGGTTGTTGTTGTTTACTGTTTAAATTGCGTTATTGAGATATTCTCCAGGGTTGTGTGTTTGTTTTGTTGCATGGGCGTACACTGATGCATGCTGTAGTAGAGGCTTGCTGTGATTAGTGTCATGCTGAAACCTTTCACTTGATTATTTCTGGAGGGTTTATGATTAATGTGTTGTAAGTATGGGGTTTCCTTCAGTGTTTATTAGGGGCTCTGTTCTAACCTGTGCAAAAAATATGTAGTATTACTTTACACACACACACACACACACACACACACACACACACACACACACACACACATTGCATTAGTTGGTCTGGATAATGGGTCCTGCCTAATTCTATGTGTGTATATTTGTGTATAAACGAGGCTGAACATGTACAGTGAGTTTACTCGTCTCTGATTGGATGAAACTGTCTATTTTACAATCAATTTAAACACATTTAAGATGCTGTAAGTTCAGGCTTCGTGACCTCTGATAAAAGTGGATGAAAGGTTCTTAAAAGTTTGTATTGCCATATTATGGTACAAACGTCTGCACTTTTTTAAATGAGTGTGAAATCCTCTTCGCTGGTATGGTCTCTCCGGATCGGGAGGACCGTTTAAACTCAGAACTTTATTTTACATTTTTACATATCACTCATTCTGACACTCGGACCGATGCTGAGGTTGTCGTGGTAACCGTTTGAAGAGTTGGACCGGGGTTTGACTCTTGTGCGTTGTTGTTGTTGTGTAGGCATGGTGAACAGTCAGGCGGTGGGCGGAAGCGGGTGTGCGTCGCGGGCGTGCGCGGGCTGCGGAGGCCGGATCTCCGACCGCTTCCTGCTCTTCTCCATGGAGCGATACTGGCACACGCGCTGCCTGAAGTGCTCGTGCTGCCAGGCTCAGCTGGGTGACATCGGCACCACGTGCTACAGCAAAGGGGGCATGATCCTGTGCAGGAGCGACTACATCAGGTCAGAACCCGGCGTGCCAAAACAAACAAACTCATAAACATGAATTGTGATTCAGATCGTAGATGTTTCCTGTAAAGGAGATGTAACATTTAGCGAGTCTCCAGTCTCAGCCGGTTCCCTCCAATGAAAAGTACAAAACATCAAATTAGCAGCGTTTCTCGTCAGATGAAAAAAATAATTGTCAGTATTTATACAGTGTATATACATAATACAGTATCGTATAAAATAAAACGACAAAAGAAAACAAAGGAAGCAATGTAGATCATATACCTGGAGGGAACCGAGTTCTTTCTTGGCCCTACTGGACTTTCATTGCGTTTAAACAGAATGGGCTGTAAATCCAGATGCTGACCAGGTGCAGGAGGAAGACACCATGATGTAATACTGTCTCACTGACTCATGGTTTGAGTCTGGGAATGACTTCCAGCTTCCCTTTTCTTTTTTTTCTTTTACTGTTCTCTTCTTCACCCCAACACCAATTCGCTGCATTCAAGGGTCAAATTTCAAACTCTACCCAGAGGGACAGGATGCTGTCTTGATTTGCCATGCAAATGAGCCGAGTCGATCTGATCCGAGCCGAGCCGAGCTGTGGAGCTCTTACTTCTATTTGCATCAGACTTATTTCCATTATGCACTTTTTTTTTTGCTTTTCCCAGGGCTTCAAAGCGTTGTAGATAACTCGCATTGGGCCGTAACGTGGCTAAGATAAGCTCAGGATGCCTGTGGCACTGTTTAGAACTCATCACTAAAAGTGATCAGCACTCATCATCGTGTGTGTGTGTGTGTGTGTGTGTGTGTGTGTGTGTGTGTGTGTGTGTGTGTGTGTGTGTGTGTGTGTGTGTGTGTGTGTGTTTCAGGTTGTTCGGCCACGCTGGTGCATGCAGTGCCTGCGGCCAGTCTATCCCTCCTAGTGAGATGGTGATGAGGGCGCAGGGCAACGTCTACCACCTCAAGGTTAGAGACTCGGCCCGTTTGCTTTCATCACGTCAGTGCCACAAACACTCTCCTCATTTAACCTCCTTTCGGTCCTGAGACCCCAAAAGTGTCTGGATACTCCAGAGATCGAACGCTGTGATTGGGGGGGGGGGGGGGGGGGGGGGATACAATATAATAATAATTAAAGAATAATAAATAATATTAAAAATGTAATAATAATATAATATTGTACTATTACCATAGTAATCAAATAAATGATAATTTGACTTCCATGAAATAAGATGTACTGTAAACCCCTGTGCTTAATGCGGTTTCAGCCTGTGAACTTTATTATTCTTATTTTTATTAATATATTATATTTATAAAAAAAAAAATTAAGCAGATGCACTTTATTCTGTAAATTATATTTTGTCTTTCTTTATTTAATTTTTTTGCCAAAAATTTTTATTTGTATTTAAAATGCACTCATGGGCCAATAAGGAAGTTTTTTTTAAAATATGATGTAATTTGGCAGAGAAATTCGCTTACAGGCTCCTGTAGACGTCTAGACCCATATCTAGTTTATAACTTTGAAATAAAATAAAAACAAATTATAAAAGTTTCAATGAGCAAGGCTCCACTTTCATGTCTTTTGAATTGTATTTTAAATTTTCTTGTCTTTTTTTATCTAGTGTGTAAATATAAAGGTGTGTATATACAAGTCCTCATTTTGTCTCCATCACTCGTGTAGTTGAACTTTTCCTCATTTTTTTTTTTTGTAGTGTTTCTCGTGTGCGACGTGCAGAAACCGCCTGGTCCCCGGCGACCGCTTCCACTACGTCAACGGCACCATCTTCTGCGAGCACGACCGACCCAGTGCCCCGCTGCTTGGTGCCCACCTGCAGGGCAACCCCGTGCTGCCTGACCAAAAAGTCAGTGAGGACTCACAAAACCTTTCACCATTTTATTTTCTTAGTTGTGTGATGAATCAGCAATTGCTGTGTCTTCAAAGACACGAATTTGTCATCATTTGCCAAAGATTACTTGCTGACTCCACCCCCTATTCCCACCCGTGCACATAAAGCTCCGCCCACAGAACAATTTGTTTGCGTTTATTTAGTACAAACTTTTAAAGCCGAGTTATGTTATTGTTAGCATGCTAGCGCTCACTCAGCTGCTCGAACAGTTTAATTCAGTGGTATTTGTCGCACACGTCGCACAAACGCTGGTTCATCTGCTTGAAAGCCATTAGAACAATACGCACAGGCTAAATTCAGCTCATGGTGATTTATGAGGATGTTTGCACGAGCAGATCCATGATGTAACTCGCACCCTGATAACTGAAATGTCCCTGCATTTTGTCTCCTGTACCAACATTGGTTGGTTCTGACTGTAAAGGGTTAAATGTGGTATTCTTTCCCCCCAACCACCACCAGAAACCAAAACACACACGTCAATGCCTGAAAGCCTCAAGGTTAGAACCTGGGTTAAACCGTGTTTCGTTTCCTGATCAGGAAAATAATATGGATGGATGGATGGATGGATGGATGGATGGATGGATGGATTGATAGATGGAGGATACTTATTTGTGATTATAAGGATTGATGGATGGATGGATTGATGGATGGAGGGATAATTATTTGTGATTGTGAGGATGGAGAGATGGATGGATAGAGGAAAAAAATGAATAATTATAAGGATGGATGGATGGATGGATAATTATTAGTGATTGTGAGGATGGAGAGATGGATGGATAGAGGGAAAATGAATGATTATAAGGATGGATGGATGGATGGATGGATGGATGGATAATTATTAGTGATTATAAGGATTGAAGGTTTGAACAATGGATTAATAGATGGATTGATGAAGGGATAATTATTAATGATTATATGGATGGATGGAGGGATAATTATTAATGATTCTAATGATTGAAGGATGGATGAATAGAGGGATGGATGGATGGAGGGACAATTAATGATTATAAGGATGGATGGATGGATGGATGGATAATTATTAGTGATTATAAGGATTGAAGGGTTGAACGATGGATGGATGGATGGATTGATGGATGGATAGATAGACAAATAGAGGGATAATTATTTATGATTATATGGATAGATGGAGGGATAATTATTAATGATTCTAAGGATTGAAGGATGGATGGATAGTGTGATCCCTACAGCAGGAGCTCCAGTTCCTCAGACGAGTTGTGAAAATGTTCAGCAGTGTTTGTTTGGGTTGACTGAAGCTCTGACTCTTTTCTCATCTCTGCAGGTTTGCTGAAACCCCGTTCTCCTCATCCTCCTCGTCCTCCTCGTCCTCCCCGTCCTCCTCGTCTTCCTTCTCACTCCGTCCCGCCGCCTCTCACGGATCTCCGGATCTCCCATGCATGCACTTCTCCTGCACTGACGTCCTAAAAGATCACACCTCAGTCAAGTCTTTACTTCGGCCCTCCACAGGAACTCCTCCTTCCTTCCTTCCTTCCTTCCTGTTCTTTTATCATACGCAGGACTCTTCATGCCCCCAGGTTTTTCTCGCTAACGGACTGTACAGGATTTCATAAAGACTCTGAAGACTTTCAGCGTGGAAGCTGAAGTGTGGCTTTGTGCTTTCAGTGCTCACGACTGCACTGCTTGTGCTCTTCTTTTTTATTTCTGTGTGCGTTCTTCTTTCTCGAGCTGACGGAACTGATCGGTGGATCATTTGATAAATTTTTTTTCTTTTGTATATACATTTTTTTTAAATACATTTATTGGACATGGCGAAGGTTAGAGGTGTAAATACTCCTGTGTTTTTTATATCGGTGCCACGTGTTACGGTTCAATCGTATGGTCGATATGTGACACTTATTTAAAACCACGTACACAATAAATGCTTTAAAAAAGAAGAAGGAAGCGGAATGTTTTTTAACGCCGGCTGATGAGGCTGAATGTTTATTGCTGTTTGTTCATGTAGTGATTAGCTTCACTCCCGTCGGTGCAAAACGCATTACCCAGAGGAGCGAGTCGGCTCAGAACATTACAGAAGCAATTAATTCTAAGGTGTGTGTGTGTGTGTGTGTGTGTGTGAGGCTGAACTTTGCTCTGATCCTGTGTTCGATTTTAATAAACGCCTAATCTGCCTCCCAGCTAATTAAGAGGAACTCGCAGCGTTTTATTCAGAGCCTGAAAACACTCACACGCATTAACTGGTTACCTTGTAATCAAATCACTCATCCCTCCCTCTCTTCCTCCTCCTTCTCCTCCTCCACTTTTTCCTTTTCTTTATTGTTTTTCTCCTTCATTTGCTCCTCCTTTTCTTTCTCCCCCTCTACCTCCTCCTTCTCTGACTGCTTCCTTCCTTCTTCTCTTTCTCCCTTCCCTCATTCATTCTCTCTCTCTTTTTACCCCTCTGCCTTCTCTTCTTCCTCATTCTTTCAGTCTTTCTCCCCTTCCTCCTCCTCCTCCTCCTCCTCCTCTGCATTCTCATTGTCTTCCTTTTCTGCCTTTCTTCATTCTCTACTCCTTTTTCTCCTTCTCATACATCTCCTCCTCGTTCTCCTTCTCCCTCCCCCTTTCTCTTTCCTGTCTTTTTTTTTTTTTTATCTCTCTCATTTTCTTTCTCTTTTCTCCCCTCGAATGAAGAAAATATTCCGACTCGTCTTATTTCAGATCCACTCCGATACCCTGCTCAATTGGACCGGACTTGAATTTGGATCGAGCTTTAAATCAAACAGAATCAATCCCTTATTTGGACAGAAGTAGCTTCTCTTCTCTTTTTTTAAAAAATCTTTTTAAGTGTTGGGATGAAAGTTGTATAAAAGAGTTATACACAAAAATTAATTTGCTACAGTTCCATCATTGTTGAGATGTTCGGTGATGGACGCTTCAAAGCAGAACTTTTCTGAGGTCCTGGGTCATTGTATTACTGTTTATATTAATTACAGTCCAAATCCTTGAGTTGCTCAGGAACGTCATAGATCTTTGAGCTGTAAAAGTGGAACCATCCTCAGCACATAGTGGTCTGTAATTGAGGAGAACTCCATCCAGAAGGTGGACATCAGGATGAATCGGGCAGATCCGAACAGAAGATCCAGGCATCTCTGGAGATGTTTGACCTGAACAGAGAGATTCAATATGAAATGTATTTGTAGCACGTAGAACTCGAGCTTTTTCCTGGAAAAGGCTGAAATACAAGAAATCCAAAAAAGCGTCCTGCTCACTTCCGGTCGGTTCACTCTGTTCTCACTCTTCAGCCCTGAAGAATGGAACCATGCACCATTTCAATGCGGATCCATTCATTACAATAACGCTCTCATCACGACGGATAAAACCACAGGCACAGTCCGTACACCCGGCACTCCACAGCTCACACATACCGAGCCTCATCTGCATATTACTAATTAGCCAGGCATATTCAGATGCCAATTAGCAGGTCTGGAAGAAAAAAATAACAAAAAAAAGAGAGAGAAAGCCTCTTAGCTTGATGAGCTTTATCATCGTTGAGGATTTAAAAAAAATAAAGTTTGCAGGTGTACGAATCGAAAAAACGTGTTTACGCTCACTAATTAATCATATTAACACATGCAAATGAGTCTAATTGCTTGAGCTTCCGTGCTTTATGCTGAGAACGAGAGAAAGAGTGTGATGGAGGAGAAAGTGTTTTAAATGCCACCCGAAAATAACAGAAAGCTTCTGATGCTCCATGAATATCTTCAGTGGTCCTGCATGGGCTTCCGGTACAGGGTTCGGCCAGGTGTGCAAATCTTCAGACCTTCAAGACTCCGAACATCTTGTTTTCAACAAACGAGTTGGACAAAAGTATTGGGACACCTGGCTCTGAAATTTTCTATTCACTTGAACTTGTTCTGGAATGATTATGCGCCAGCTCCATGAAGATAATGCTTTATATGGGATGGAGTGGAAGATCTCCCACTGTAGAGCTCTGACCCTTTTGAGCATGAATAAACACCTACTGCACCCCAGGCCTCCTCACCTCACCTTCTCCATAAAATCTAGTGGAACATCTTCTCAGAAGAGTGGGGATTATTATAACGGCAAATGGAAAGTAAATGTGGAATGAAATGTTCAAAATGTACAAAACAATCATTTTCATAGGTGTACAAAAACATTTGTCTACATAGCATCCATATAGACCTCCATTCAGGTGCCACTCCATGTGCACAAACCAGCTCCATGAAGATATGCTTTCCATGCGTTGGAGTAAAGATCAGACCTCAACCGTGATCTCAAGCTTCCGCACCTTTTCTCATCATGACCTGGCTTTACTAACAACCTTGTGGATGAACGAATCTCACACGATTTTCCACAAAATCTAGTGGAACATCTTGAAGGTTCTAGTGGTTCTAGTGGATTGACTGGAGTTATTATAACAGAGAATGTTGACTCGATGTGGAATGAGATATTCAGAATACCAATCTGGTCAATTGTCCACAAACGTTGGTAAAAGTTGGTTCTTGAAAGTTCCTGACATTGGTGTGCATTTGGATTAACGTTCACGATCACATCACTATTCCCTGATTTGGTTTCAGACACGATCTGGGTCACGCTGATCCTTACAGCCGTGACGTTATTCCAGATATGACCTTGAGCGTTCCATCACAAAAGAAGAAAAAAGAAAGAAGACAAACATTCCTTCGGCTGATTCTCGGGCCACACGGTGGTTCTATCGTAGGTGTCTTGTTGCTATGCAACAAAGTAAGAAGCCGAGGTGAAACCTTTTTAAGCCTGTAAGCTTCATTAGCATCAGCTGATGCAATTAGCAGGAAAAGGTTGACTGAGATTATGGTCTTCGAGTGCCGCGTTTTACTTTCTTCACAAATTAAACCGATAACTGTCATTACACTTTCAGTAGAACGAATATTTGACATTAAAAAGGAAAAAAAAAATGCCAAAAGTATTGGGACACACGACTTTTCCAGCCATATGTGGTTCTTCAGCAAACTGTTAACACAAAATGTTCAAGGCACACAATTGTGTAGGACGTCTTTGGATGGGGGAAATAGCGAGGGGTCGGAAATGAACACTTTGTTCATTTTAATCGAGTCTTTAACGTGACTCAGAAGAACAAGTCGTCTCAAAGAGTGATTCATCATTTACTACTGGATGCCCACGAGCAAAGGGAGTGAATGAATGAAGGATGCAATGAAGACATTTGTTAACATTTGCTGAAATAAGCAGAAGAGTTCAGTAGAAAATATTTTTAGAAAATAAACCCACACACACACACACACACACACACACACACACACACACACACACACACACACACACACACACACACACTCATATACACATCCGCATTTGCGGTCTAATAAATGTCTAATAAAAACCATAATTTTTCCACTTGTTAAATTTTTTTTTTTTTATCAATTTAATCGATTAATCAATTGAATCAATATAATAAAAAAGTGTATTTCATTCATTTGATTTATTCTATTATTCTATTCTAACCAAGCAGGTATTTATTTAAAAAATAAAATATGTGAACATTTGATGTTAATTATTATATGTAACAAATGTTAATTATAATAAACTGCGATAATAAAAACACAGCAACCAATTTAATGTTTTACATTTCTTTCCCCCTAACTGTCCCAAACCGGACCGTAAATTACCGAAGTACGTACCGAACCGTGAATTTTTGTCTACCGTTAAATTGAGCTAGCCAATCGGATTGCTGGAACCAGCTCGTGTTTTGAATGCTCATTGGCAGAAATTTGATGGCTACCTTTAGATTTCCGTTATAAGTAGGATTTAGGATTTTTCCAAGAAGGGATTTTCTTCTTATTTCCCAGTGCAGGAGACGTGGTGTGGTGATGTTACAGAATATGCAGGACAGGTATGATGGATGGACAGACATCAGATTGGAAAACATTGGAGTATACCTTTAAACTAGGAATTTACTGTAAATCCTACATTTTGATAGGCGGAGGGTGTAACCCCACACGTTTTGTCCCATCATAATTCATTATAAGTCATAAGGTTTAAGACGATAAGGATGATGAGGACAAGGAGGACGAGGACATTGTCTGCTTCATTACTGTCATGGGAACGTTCCTGAAGATATCTTCTCAGCTCAGTGGATGCGGTGACAGTGAGGGGGCCCTGCTACATCTCTTTCTCTCTCACACACTCACACTCGCTCATACACACTTGACAACTGTGAGCTGAGAATGTCAGCGAAGGAGAGAGAGATGGAGAGACTAAGAGACAGGGCACGAGAGGGAGGAGGGTGGATTGAGGAAGGCGGGGGGGCGCGGGGAGGGGGGGGGGGGGTTAAAGCGCATCAGCCAATAGGAAGACTTTGAATAATTAAGGCGATCGGCTTAATTAGCTCAATTACGTTAATTTGACCACGGAACATGGCCATATGGTGAAAGGAAACAAAAGAAGGGGAGAACTAATTAAAAGTAAAATAATGAGGATTTTAATTAAGCCTCTCCCCAGACGTGGGTGAACGGGGATCTGGAGCAGGAGAGAGTAATTAAACTAGTGTAGCGCTGGCAACATTTCTCCCCTGTTATCTCTCTCTCACTCTCACAGAACTGTGAGGGCTCAATCGCTCTAATTAAATCTGTAAATAAATTAGCTACATGGAAGTCTGTTCGAGTTGACACCCAGAACACCCCCCCAACACACACACACACACACACACACACACACACACACACACACACACACACACACACAAGCACTCTCACACACTCACTCTATCTTCTATATCTGTCCTTCATTTGCAGAGAAACATGACAGATAGGAGGGGTTCGATAAAGCTGATTTATTTGGTTACATTTTTCTAACCTGTAAGCTACAACTGAACTGACTGTGAACTAGCATGCTACATTCACACTAGCATAGCACCAGCATATACAACTGTTGCTACCTACTTTCTTGTCTATCTATCTATCTATCTATCTATCTATCTATCTATCTATCTATCTATCTATCTATCTATCTATCTATCTATCTATCTATGCTTTTGAATTAGCTTTGTCGCTAGTCTAAAAACTCCTCAGCTGTACAGACCATTTCTTCCTCTCCAGCTTTAAGAGCTTTAATGTAATGCAATAGGATAAGATGCAAACGCGGTTACAGACGTGTCCACAGGAACCTAAAGCCAGGGAGATTATATGAAACATCAAGTGAGACATGGAGACATGGAATTGTCAAGGTGTCAGTGGAAGAGTGGCATGAAATTGACAGGATTGTCAGTGTGAAACTTCTGGTGGATCTTCATCTGACAGGAGAGCAGCTGGTGTTGCTCTGAGGCGAGGGTGGATCTGAAAAACAACAGATACAGTATAAGAAAAGAATGTGATTATAATTTTGACTTATCTTAATAAAAGTTTTAGATATTTGTCTTTAGTTATTTCAGGTTTCTCAGGAACTTTTCCAGCCAGACTTCTTTCCCTAAACTGCACAGAAACGAGAATTAAGACTCCAGGCAGGGGATGTGAGAGACATTTTTGTTTACTCGATTTTCGCAGTTCAGCGTGGTGCGCTCACATTTGTTATTTGTCCTAATGCCTTTTAAAATAATTTATCATCCATCATTCGTCATTTCTCCAGGCTTCCTCAACCCAGGCCTTTTTAACCCTACATCAGTAGCAGACTAACGTCCTTCTTACTGAATGAGCACAAATCTCCACACACACCCTCCGAAATGTAGTGGAACATCTTCTCAGAAGAGTGGAGATCATTATAATACCAAATGGGGACATACCAGTCCAATCTTATAGTCAAGTGTTCTTGCTTGTGTCTGGTTGTAGAACTTTTTCTTTTAGGTTTTTTGTTATTTGTTATACAACAGCACATAATTACATTTTTATATTTTTTAATTATTTATTTGTATTATTATTATTATTATCATCATCATCATCATCATCATCATTATTATTATTATATAATTTTATGATTATATTTATATATTTTCCAACAAAATGTGCACAAGATTTTTTTATTGAATCTGAAAAATAGGAATAGATATTATATATTTATTAATATATCGATGGGTTAAAAACTATACATGATTTAGAAACATTTATAATAATTGGACATTGTGGTTAGTTGTGATTTGAACACATGGTATAGTTTGTATCCTCTATCCATGGCCAAATGTTATAATCAAATTAATAATTAATAATCATTTAAATATTTATTGTCATTTCTGAAAGGCAGTTAACAGTTCAATTTATTTAGGGTATACAGTATTTAATCATAATTCAACCCATGAACATGTCAGGATCACAAAGTCTAACATAAAAGCACTGTTACAGCACACACACACCTACACACTCCTTTAGTTCCCACTCTGGGCTTTAATGCTGGTCCTTAATTCACATTAACAAGCCCTTTGTAGCGTCTCAGTGCCCCAGTGGGTGCTGATATTTACTCCTGTTAACTGCTAAACGCTGTCCACCCTGAGGTCCATTTCCCATGTCGGCATGAGCCTTGGCTTTAATGGGCATTTTGTCAGAAATATCTCATTACTACAGACCTTGATTATGTCCTCGCTCCTCTGCCTATTCCACCAACCACCACCCCATCCCAGCCCATACACACACCCCACCCCCCCACCCCGCCTGTTCCTCACCTTGACGGCACGTTTTTAATTAGAACACGCGTTCAGATTGACAACAAACTAATTTGCATTTTAAATGAACAGCTATGTATGCTCGGCGACATGCACCGCTTCATAGAGGCCAAATCGAGAAGGTCGGACTCATGCTTCATATTTTAGCAAAACACAGCTGCCCCTTTTCGTGGAGTAACTGTTACGTGTAGCCGTAAAAACTCCTTTAAGGATCAACCATGAACACAACTCTTAAAAGGATAATCCTGTGGGTTTCTTTTAAACATAATCTCAGTCACTAATCTCTAATGAAGACTTGAAGGGATACTCCAGTGTTTATGTAACTAATCTCAAACTTTAGATTAGGTTACGTAACGAAAAACTGAAAACCCGTTTAATTCGAACTCACTTATAATAGACGTTTAAGAGGCAGTCATTTAATTTCATCAATAAATATTTTGACAGCTACATATTTTAGTGTAATTCTTCCATTGTACTCATTAAGAGAAGACGCATTGTCAAGCGCTCGTTTAAAGATGGCACTGCTGCTCCAACATCTGCCACCATTCCATCAACACTCATATTTATACTTTCCATGTTGGATTTGAGTTGTTTAGAACATCGATGTCAAACTTCAAGTCAATTCTATAATATGTAAATAAATCCTCATTGTTTAATTGACTGGATCGATGTTTTATCGGTGTATCATCAGGTCAATGTTGGTATCATTCACCAGAACTCCTCAAGCACCAAAAAATATGCTAATGCCACTAATAACTTTAGTGACTACACAACGAGATTATATCCCAATCACACAGGTGGCATCCCTGTGTAAATAAACAGGGTGGTGCAGTCAGGGGGCAGGTCGAGGGGGAAGTTCCCTCAGCAGCCGCCAAAGCCCCCCCCCCCCCCCCCCCACCCCACAACAACCCCCACCCCCAAGAAAGCCATATGCTGCCGCTCACCTGGGAGTCGAGCAAACACAGAATAAGAAGAGACATCACAGTGAAACTAATAGAAACACCCATGAGAGTCGTGTGCAGTGTTAAGTTTGGCTAAAATTAAAACCGAACAATGCTGGTCTTCCACACACACACACACACAGGCCCAGAGGACCAGGGGAAGCCCGCCGGCATTGAGTGCAGCAACAGTCTAGAGGCATAGACGACGTAAACAAGGTGTCAGTTCATTAACAGAGTCACAGCGGTGTCACAGAAGGGGTACGGGTGGATATCATCGCCTCTGGAGAAGGAAGAGTTACTCTATTTTTTCAAATACTAGAACTAGAACTGAGACTAGAATTCAATCAAATTTACTTTTGTGCAACAAAGATGGGTTACATCAAGTACCCAATAATATCAATGCTAACGGCTAAACTATAAATCTATTGCAGAATGAAATTCTGATTCGATAGAATTCGAATATAAACAAGAAACTCATCATTACAGTAATATATTATATATATATATATATATATATATATATATATATATATATATATATATATGAACATATTATTTTATAATAATAATAATATAATGCTTATTATAGTGTGTTAAAAATTCTATTCTGGTTTAATTCATATTAAATCTGAAAAGAGAACTCGATATGAAAACTAATAAAATTCAAACAATATTGTATACGGAATAATAAAAATTTACAAAAAATATTTGAACTAGAACTGGAATTTTTAGAAGGAAATACTAAAATAAGAACACTACTAATATTATTAATGCTAGAACTTGAATTGTATTTTTAGAACAAATAATAATATAATATAATATAATATAATATAATATAATATAATATAATATAATATAATATAATATAATATAATATAATATAATATAATATAAAAAACCTAGAACGCTCTGTGTTTGACTAGAAGAAGGTTCTGTGGTCCAAATTGGAAATTTCTGGCCCTATTTTTGGAATTAGAATCCAATTTTTATTACAAACAGTGAACCAAAACTAGAACTAGAACTAGAAATCCTAAAACTGGAGGAAAATATTGTGCAAATTTGAAAAGGTTTGGTTTATTAAGAATACAGAAAAGTGTATAATGATTCATGGCAGTAAACGTGAGGAGGGTCTCAGCCTCTCAGTCTCTCAGCCTCCATCATGTGTAATGTTTTTTCTCAAGTGAGAAAAAGTGGATAAGATAAAAAGTGCATGTTCTCTCTCTCTCTCTCTCTCTCTCTCTCTCTCTCTCTCTCTCTCTCTCTCTCTCTCTCTCTCTCTCTCTCTCTCTCTCTCCTCAATGTCTCCAGCCAAGGTGACTAAGACTGTTCATTAGCACCCTGTGGAGAGGAACAGATGCAGTAAGAAACACCTTCATAAACACAAGTACAAACTGAAACCGAGCTCAGTACCACAGCACACAATTAACGTTTTGAACGTTTCTTCTTCTTCTTCTATTTTTTTTTTTGCAGCATCGGAGGCGACAGTTTTCAGTGTTCGAAGCCTTTGGCACATGTGAGGAGGCCCCACGGCAGCTCTTTACACAGCTGCTCGACACACTCTCATACCGAAGCTGCGCTGACAAGGCCTGACTCTCAGCATTTCTATTATTATTAAATCAAAAGTCACAGTAAAGAAAAGCGTCGACTTCACACTCACGTACACACTGAATATTTCTCCATTTGTTGGTCGGTTTGTTGGTTCGGCTCCATCACCAGCAATTAACAACTGGTTTGTGTCATTTAACCAGTTAACGGGACATAAACAATATTGCCTACTGTTTTCAGGGAAAAGCAGCTCATGCAGAGACATGAAGGAAATAATCGTTGTGAATTGGCAACAATAGCGATTGGTTATTAGTAATAAGGGAGATCAATGATCAATAAACAATGGGAATAATAATGATTACTGATTGGTTGTTAAGAATAAAGGGATCCGTCAGTGACTGTTTTTTTTTTTAAAAATGCTAATCAGTGATTGGACAATAGGATCAGTGTTTGGATTTTGGGGATAATAGTGATTAGTGATTAGTTTTTATGAATTATGGTGATCAGTAACTAGTTTTTGGGGATAATTGTTAGCAGTGACTGGATTATAGGGATAATGGTTATCAATTACTGGATTTTGCGGGAGTGGTTATCAATTACTGGATTTTGGGGATTCTGGTAATCAGTGACTATTTTTTTAAATATTGGTGATAAGTGAATGGACATTGGGAACAATTATAAGCAGTTATTGTTTTTTTAAGATAATGGTAATTAGTGATTGTTTTTTGTGGATAATGGAGATCAGTGACGACACTGTGGTCTGGTTTTTGGAATAATGGTAATCAATGATTGGACATTGGGATCTATGGCTGGTTTGGAGAATAATTGTGATCAGTGATTGGACATTGGGATCTATGGCTGGTTTGGAGAATAATGGTGATGAGTGATTGGACATTGGGATCAGTGAGTAGTTTTCAGGAATAATTGTGATCAGTGATTGGACATTGGGATCTATGGCTGGTTTTGGAAATAAGGGTGATAAGTGATAGGGTTTTGGGAATATTGGTAATCAGTGATTTGACTTTTGATCAGTTTAGGTAAATAATGGTGATCAATGATTGAATGTTTGGATCAGTGACTTGTTTTTGGGGATGATGTTGATCAGTGATTGTTTGTTTTAGAAATAATGGCCATTTGTGATTAGACATTGGGAACAGTAATGATTAGTGATTGATTGGTTAATAATAAAAATATAGTGTGTGTGCCTTAGGGTAATATTAAGTATGGCTTTGGAAAAAATGATCTGGTGAGGATCTGTGTTTTGTCAGGTATTTTGATCAGTGATTGGATTTTCGGATTGTGGTGAAAAGTGATCACTACCAGCAAATAGTGTTTATGCTTTAGCATTAAGTTTTAATGGGTGTGGCAGATTTAAGTTTGGAAACAGCAAGATCACGTCTTCCCCGTATTGATTATGTTTCAGCTTTCATTTTTCTTTCCTGTAAAATGAGAAATCTCCTCTAATTATATGTACAAATCTCTCTCTCTCTCTCTCTCTCTCTCTCTCTCTCTCTCTCTCTCTCTCTCTCTCTCTCTCTCTCTCTCCTCTTTTTCTTTTTATCACAGTCTCACTTGTGCACAGGTGAATCAGGCCATGTAGCTTAAATGTCAGTTGGTGGTTTGGCATTTGTGAGAGAGATAGTAGCAGAGGGCCTCCAACCTTCCCAGCTGGACCCTCGGTGATAGAGGCACACTGGAGCTCAGACAGGCAATGAAGAGGGCAGACGTGAAAGCGGGGTCCTAACCGCACACTCCAAGGTGCATTGTGGGAAACGGGGCCTGGGTTCTTAGCTAGAGAGATAAGACTTAAGGCTGTGGCTTAGCCTTGAATTTACCCTGCCTGGAAATACCAGGGCTTGAATAGAGAGTGAGAGGACGCTGTGTGTGTGTGTGTGTGTGTGTGTGTGTGTGTGTGTGTGTGTGTGTGTGTGTGTTTAAATGCCACTACAGATTCTCAGAGGGAGGTCCACCTTGCTGAACCACAAAGCACTTTTCACAGTTATCGTCTGTCACACACCTGCGCACAGACAATGGGGGGCCGGCGCAGGGTGTGTGTGTGTGTGTGTGTGTGTGTGTGTGTGTGTGTGTATGTATGTGTGTGTGAGATGATCATGATTGGTAAGATCCTACTTCACTTAGCATTCAGTATCACCTGCACTTCAGTCAGTTGAGCCACCGTTTACATGAGAACATCCTTTGTGTGGGTGTGTGTGCATGTATGTGTATGTGTGTGTGTGTGTGTGTGTGTGTGTGTGTGTGTGTGTGTGTGTGTGTCACAATGCTTGCTAAGTCCAAATGCAAGGCAAAAAATACAAAAATCTACAAACGTGATTTTTGATACTGTTGTTATTAATTCTTCATAAATAAATAAATACTCTATATGGACGAATGTATTAGGACTCCTGACTTTTCCAACCATATGTGGTTCCTCCTCAAATTGTTACCACAAAGTTGGAGGTACACAATTGTACAAGATATCTTGGGATGCTGCAGCATGAAATTTTCCCTTCACTTGAACTAGAAGACCCAAACCTGTGCACAAAACCAGCTCCATGAAAATATGCTTCACATGGGGTTGAAATGGAAGATCTCCTGCTTTAAAGCTCCAACCCTATTGAACATAAATTAATGTGAACGATGACTGCATTCCAGGCCTCCTCACCTCACCTACATCAGTACCTGGCTTTACTAACACTCTTGTTCCTGAATGAATCTCACATAAATCCCACACAAAAAGCACATACCAATATTCTGCTCAGGTGTCCAAATACTTTTGTCTAGATAATTGTAAATATATCAAAATAAATGGGAAAGGAAGGAAGCAATGGAGATTTTGGTACATTGCTTCCTCAGTTCGTGTGCCAAATTTTAATTACATGTGTGTGTGTGTGTGTGTGTGTGTGTGTGTGTGTGTGTGTGTGTGTGTGTGTGTGTTTTATAGTAGTAGACGTCTGATAAGCAGTATGGAGCCAGACAGCAACCTCTGTGTAACAGACCAGCCGATGACTGCACTGATACCGAGAACGAGAGGGGTTGCGAACAGATCTCTCTCTCTCTCTCTCTCTCTCTCTCTCTCTCTCTCTCTCTCTCTCTCTCTCTCTCTCTCTCTTTTACATTTCTTTCTGTCTCTATTGTTCATTGATTTTCCCCATCTTCCTTAATCCATGTAGTATTTCGCTCTCTGTCAAAATTTTACGATCGCTCCGAGCTTACGAGGTTTTAACACAATACTCAGTATGGGTCCATATATAGACGTCCATTAGCAGTACAATATGAAGTCATTTCTAAGAACAGCACTTCTGAGGTAAAAAGTTAAACATTTGTCTTGTTTTCGCAGAATTTTTATAAAATGTGAAAAATGTCAGCTAAATCATAATTATTATTATCAAGCTAAAATCTAGAGTTTTACAAACAAACGGTTGGAAAACTTCACAGAAAGTTCCCAGGAACAAAACAATATAAAATGACCTTTCATTTATTCAAATTGCACCAACAATTTAGATATGAAACATGATAACATTCGTTCTCATTTTGTCTCAAGACATAAAATATAATAGTTTTCTTCAATGTTTATTCAGTGATACTCATAAGAATGTGAAACTTTTAATCTATTTATTTCTGGAAAACTGTTGTTAAAAAATGTACACAAACAAAATTGCATTGAATTGAATTGCACTGTTAGCAAGCTAGGCTAGGCTAGGCTAACAGTCTGGGTTTCCAGGTTGACTAGCAACAGTTTTCGTACAGGTTTAACTACTTAAACTGTAATATATATATATATATATATATATATATATATATATATATATATATATATATATATATATATATATATATATATATATAGTTATACACTTATTACATATATAAATATTATTATTTTATTATTACACACTATTACACACACACACACACACACACACACACACACACACACATGCTCATTCTTAAACTCATTCATTTTTAATACATTTACTAATATTTCTGTGGTAAATGTTGATAGTTTTGCCTTGTTTTTGCTCCTATTTTCTTTCATAACTGTTTGTAAAATACCTAAACGCTATGTGTGCTAGCCAGCTACCTCATTAGTAAGCTAGCTTGCGCTAATCTCCAGCCAATTGAACACTTAGAGTCTATTGTGTGTTAATTCAATTTGAATATTTAACTTTATATCACTTAAACCTTTCTCGAGCTCGACCAAACATTATATGAAGTATAAATGATCAATTGATGATTTTTCAGGGTGGTAATGATGCTAAAACTTTCCTACTCTTATCAAATAACTAGTCAACCAGCTCACTAGTAGCATCGAACTGTGGTAAAACAGTAGATAGTTTACTATGTAGAGTAAATCCAGACTAAAATATGATCATTACTGTGAGAAACATCAGGTAAAAAAGAAAGGGAGCAATAGGAAAGAGAAGGACGTGTTTTTGAGTTTGAACTGGAGGCTGTTTATGGCTCAGGTGAAGTGGACCATCACAAAAGGAGTTAGACGGCAGCCGCTGACGTGATACAGTGATTACAGGAGAGTGAAGGAGCAAGCTGGTGCATGCTTATGTGCTGTCTTCTCATTTAGAATAAAAAGAAATATCATTTATCAGAATAAATATACAGTATATACTCTCTCTCTCTCTCTCTCTCTCTCTCCTTATATATACTATATATATATATATATATATATATATATATATATATATATATATATATATATATATATATATATATATATATAAATTTGCTTAGATTTCAACAGCCATCATTTTGCCACAATACAACTGAAGTGTCCACGAACAGGCCATGATCATGTGGCTGTTCTGGAGAACAACACCGGTCTTAGTAGAGACACAATCACACACACCATCTAAATAGCAGGTGCTACATCAAGCATTAAGTGCAATGCATCATAGGTTGGCACGCAAAACAACCCGGCAAACAAAACGGACAGACTGCTGCCAACGTGAAGAAAATTCAGAAATATAGGCATTAAAAAAGTTTGTACACTAAACCCTGATTGCTCTAAATACATAATTGTGTGCAGGTGTGTGTGTGCAGATGACAGACTACCTGTACACACATTCAAACACACACATACACATACACACACACATTGTTCTGTAAAAAACTAAAAATATAGCATAAAAACGTTAGGTCACAGCATTTAAAATTTAAGCAACTTCTTCTTCTTTCTCTTTCTTCTTCTTTTGGCTGCTCCCGTTAGGGGTCGCCACAGCGGATCATCCATCTCCATACCCCCCTGTCCTCTACATCTGGCTCTTTCAAACCAACTACCTGCATGTCTTCCCTCACAACATCCATAAACCATTTAAATTTAAGCAACTTATAATAATAATAATAATAATAAAAGCTGCAGGCAGCATTTTCTTTTCGGCCAAACACACAGACTTTATTAACGGCACATTCATAGGCATGTTACAACTGTTGCATAAGCCGTCTATGATAACAGAAAATGTGATTAGGCAGAAATTAATGTGGTAGCGTATGGTGAATTCTGGAACTGCCTTTTAAATGATGTGCAGAAAGTGAAAAAAATTTGTTTGAAAATAGGCTCCTAAATGACCCATTGGTGTGTGTGTGTGTGTGTTTGAGCAGGTCGTACTTAATGTAGTGTTTACTTTGTGTGTTAGCACAAGCCCTGAAGCTGATTTTAGTTTATCGTACTTGCCGATTTTCCATTAAAATCCCAACACTGCCTGTGATATTTGGTTACGTGTTTTTTTTTGTTTTTTTTTTACAAAATCTCCGGTTTCTGTGGAGCCTCGGGGTCTGAAAATAGATGGAAAAACGTTATTTGGGCAACCAACATCCAACCAAACAGAAAAAAAGAGACATAATATCATTCCCCAATGTATATATTGAGATTACTGTGTCTGTCCAATCAGGATTCAGCTATGGGGAAGTGGACTGGATCGTGATCACGCGGGAAAAAAGAAGTAGCATGAGGAGAATGGTGATACAGGAAACTAACAATATCCGGAGATATTCTGATTAAGTTTAGCTAGCAAAGGCAGAACAAGAATAACTGTTAACTGCTTTGTGGTTGCGACTGGCGTTTAGTCCGATTGGTTTCGCTTAGCAGTCACGTCCTGAACTTTTAATGCCTGCTGTTCGATGATGATCAATTCAGTCATCAGATTTCAAAATAAAATGGCTAAACGCCACCCACAATTCGCTAAATACACTTATTCAAAACATCTCCAGATACCATTCATTTTTTGGGGGGGGGGAATAAACAGCCACGTCACCGTCCTTCTCACACTTTTTCTTTTTTCCTGTGTTGATACCTCTCCTATCTGAATCCTGATTGGACAAACACAGTCTGTCACTCAAAATGGCAGAAAGTCCCCATTGGCTAATTATGAGACATCTTCATGGCTTGATAGATTAATGAAGTATAACAACAGAACCATTTTATATTGAATATGTTTGAACATAAAATACACACAAACAATGAAGCATCTCAATATACACACATTTTTCTGAATTCTAAGTGTCTTACAAACATGTTTCAAATCTACAGTTCAGACTAATTGACTGCATTTGGTGTACGAGGTCCATAAAAAGGTCCGCCGTGCAAAAATAGCTATGAGCATAAAATCAAATGCGCTTCATCTCGGTGATATCAAGTTGCCATAAGCTAGTGAAACTTAGCGATGACCTAGATTTATTATATACTTGATCAGTGTCGGCGTGAAAGAGAGAGAAAGAGGGAAATAACTGAGTGGGAGGTGATGAGTGCTTGAGAAAAAGAAGTCTGAAACCACGTATTCGCCTCTCTGCAGTAATTCATCGTTAATTAGCGCGTGTCTACAGCACTTCAGGCCGCTCGTTGATACCCGTTCGGTACGTGACTTTACTTACACCATAAAGACGCTGGGAGCGTCGACGTGTCAGTTTTCACATGCAAAATGATTCAAGTGGCACTTGAACTTTATGGGAGCGATTTCTTCAAACCACACGCTGTGATTTAATCCCTTCATATGCACCAAACGTCTGGGAAAAAAAAAAAGACAAGAGTTCTTGTGTGACGTTCCCGACTAACATGGCCTTTGCATGAGAAACATAACAACGTTTGATCAGCTAAAAGAAAGGTTAGGAGTTAAATTCAGGTGTGTTTTAGCTTCGTTTTGTTTAAAAACACCCGTATAGATAGAAACATGTGGGCTGAGAGTGTGAGGGAATGGTGACGGTGTGAAGTGCAGACTCTCAAACACGATGTCCTCGCAGTAGTGCTCATTAAAGCTAATAGGGTTCGCTCGCTATTAATAGCAATAATCCACTCAGCAGACTCATCCTGTTTTCATTAGAACTTTTTGTTTCAAGAAACTTTACCAGCGGCGTATCGGTTCTTGTTCCAATCTCCATTGTTCTTGTGCTAGTCATGAATGTTCTTGTGCTGAATTTTGGATTATTTGGATTATCCTCAAATTTGATGTTAGAATCAGGAAAAATGTGCGAGCGTAAGGATTTGAGCGAGTTTGAAAATTGTGACGTCTAGACGTCTGGGTCAGAGCGTCTCCAAAACTGCAGCTCTTGTGGGATGTTTCTGGTCTGCAGTGGTCAGTATCTATCCAAAGTGCTTCAAGGAAGGAACAGTGGTATACCGACGACACACACACACAAACACTTGTACATGTAATTAAAATTATGCCACATGAACTGAGGAAGCAATATACCAAATCTTCCTTCCTTCCCCATTTATTTACACATTTTTTACCCTAACCCTGAGCATAATATTGGTATGTGCTTCTTGTGTGAGATTTATGTGAGATGCATTCAGCCACAATTGTGTTAGTAGTGTCAGGTAGTGATGAAGGTGAGGTGAGGAGGCCTGGGGTGCAGTCAGCGTTCACATTCATTCATGTTCAATAGGGTTGGAGCTCTGTAGCAGGAGATCTTCCATTTCAACCCCTGCATGGAGCTGGCTTTGTGCCGAAACATGTGTAGATACAATACTTTTGTGTAGGTTTGTTGTATAGAGCACCGGGTTATTATACTATATAAAGATACAGTAACTGGTGGATAGAATAAACATAGGGCACTTAAGTGTACTTGACTTTACTAATATCTAATGGCTTCTATCTTACGCTGTATATTGTCTTAATATATGCTGCATATTTCACTGACGTATAGTTGTTTTACAACAAAGTGCACATAAAGGGGAAAAAAAAACGTAATAATAATAAAAAGCCTAAATCAAACCTGTGTTGCTCTTTTCCCAAATAAAAGACCACTCCCGATTGTAGTTTACATCTTCAACCCAATTATGCACACAATTAAATCTGTCCCCAGGTGTCTTGTATGTGGAAATAAAGACTTTTGAAAATGTCTCTCTGGCCTGCAAAGCTTCGAGTTACAAGCAAATAGCGGGAAGAAGATCAATAAAAAGCATTCTCCTCCCGAGGAGTCCCGATTACGCCGAGCCTATCCAAACTATTTATCCCGCTGCGCTATGAGACACAATGGTACAGCATCAATATCTGCAATCTCCGACAGCAGGGTGTGTGTGTGTTAGGCTGGGAGACCCACCGGCGTGCATGTGTGTGTGTGTGTGTGTTATCTTGCCAGCAGACGGTAATTGGGACGCAGTCGGTTTGCATCAATTCAGTTCAGTGGGGGAGTCGAGGACAAAATGGAGTAGGGGCCATTTAAAGTGCTACAAAAAAGGGGGCTATTGTTGGGATTTCGTGATTTTGTATGAGAAAGTGACATACAGATGGAAAAATAGAGAAAACTGCAAGCGAGAAAGAGAGAGAGAGAAAGAGACAAAGATAGAAGCAGGGGGATTTTTGTCGCCGGATGCTGAGAGGGGGGAGTGGACCATAAGGTGGGATCGGTATTTTCAATTACCGGAGAATTCAGTGTAATTTCATCCATTCAGCAGGGCGGCGTCTGACTGAGAGAGAAATGGGGGTCTGAGAGCGATGACCGCTACCATCCCGCTGTTCCTCAACAACGCCGCACACCCCCCCCCCCTGACGCTGCCTCCCCGTCACCTTCAGCTCGCTATTGACAAGCAAAAACTCGGAGTTTGATATTTTTTTTTTCACGGAAATGTTATGCCTTTTTTTTAAAAGTGCAGCAAAGTCTCAAGCACACAAAAAAACTAGTATCAGACACTACATACACACAGCTAACGATTTTAAGTTACAGTTCAGGATGTTTATTGATTTAATTTATCTACTAAGGTTCTAATAGAAAGCCACAGATTTTCACATTGATATCTGGGGTTTCTAGAAACTTTGATCCGTTGATTGATAATTGTCACAAGAACAGATTCAAGTGCAGGTGAACCTGTAGCTCCACCTGTAGAACATAACAAACAGCAAGACGATAAGTGCTGTGAACAGCGAGGCTATAAACCTACATGGGCAAAAGTATTGGCACACCTGACTTTTTTAGCCGTACGTGGTTCTTCCTTCATATGTTACCACAAAGTCAGAGGCACGCACAAGACGCACAAGACGTACAAGACGTACAAGACGTCTTTCGTTTGTATTTCTTTCTTTTTTCCATTGCTTCCTTTTTGGTTCTTTTCATTTCATTCCATTTTCCACTGTACCCAGTGGTGTACAGTAACGAAGTGAGTGTAAATTGTTGCTGTACTTGAGTAGCCTTTACATTTGGGGAGACTTTCACTGTAATTTTACTACATTTCAAAATCAACAATTTAGTAAAATCAGTCGTTCCTTTTTATTAATGAGGATAAAAACGTAACTGGTGAAACACGCAGCGAGTCACCAATCAGGATCGAGCGCACGCTCTGTTTTACACGTGTTCTGATCGGCGCTCGGTGAATCTACTGATCACCAACCTACAGTTCAGCATCAGTTCAACATCAATCAGAACATTTAGAGAGGAATACATGATGAAGAAACTCCAGACTCGAATCCACCACATAGTCTATTCATTTGGTTTCATTGTGTTTCATTTCTACATTTCCTCTTCCGGTTTCCATTCTGTCATTTCCATCCATCTGTTTTATTTTTTTCACTTCCTTCCTTTTGTTTTTCATTCCATTCTCAAGACGAAGTGCGATTTGGAATGTTTTTCAATACCTAGCTACATTTATTCTGTCTATCTCTACTATATTTTGTCTATCGCACTCTTTCTCTCCGAGTGTTCCACTGTTCACTGAGGACGTTTGCGAAACTGTTGGCCAGAAGGTGAACTCGTACGGCTGCAAGATTATTGTGACTGCATTTCAACAAAATAAGCCTTAAATCACAGATTTAACATACACTCACTAATAACGTTCAACCTCCTGTACTCATATCATGTTTACCACAGGACCACAGGAGAAACCTTTCAACACTGCAAATGGCCAAATGACAGTCTCTTGCACTTTGTCCCTATTTAAGATAATAACATGGGGATAATTTTTTGCTCTGTTCCTCCATTTAATGCCACTTTCTTCAGAAGGGGGTTGGAGAGAATCAAAGTCTGAAAGAGGAGTAATGGAGGGGCGTTTGGATAAGTGCTAGGTGGATGAAGAAGGGGAAATTGACAAGTGCCCTTGGTGCAATACAATAAAAACATCCTGTCATTTGCGGTGCATCCCCTCTGCTCTTTATGAAATCTGGCATATTCGGGCACTCTCTCTCTCTCTCTCTCTCTCTCTCTCTCTCTCTCTCTCTCTCTCTCTCTCTCTCTCTCTTTCATCCTTTTTCTTCTCTCTTGATCCTTTTCTCACTTGTCCTTCCAACACAAAAACACAATTAATACCTGCAGCTCTGTCCTACTGATAACAACAATCATTGAAGACTCTTTCCTATAATAACTCTATAAAAGATTGACAAAAAACCCCAAAGCACCACTGCTTATTACCCCAAGGCACTTCAATTCACAAATACAGCACTTTATATATAATTATGAAGAGAAGAATATTGAAAGAGCTTTTTTCTCCTTTTTTTTAGTGTACGTTTTCCATTGCGCTGTTGAATTGCTTGTACAACAATGCTGAGTATGTTGGATGTTAAAATGAAAAGGAATGAAAAGACTTTGTTAGGTTGAAGGATGCAAGGCTCCTCAGAGGATACAGAAGACACTGGAGGTCATTAAAAAAAATGCTAATTCTGTATATATGACCTGGACAAATTAATGACTTTCTTATTAAAGTTGGCAACATCTTACAACTCTTTATTATTTCAAAAAAGATCTTCGCATCTGTTCTGCACCTAGTGTGGTTCTCCAGGTCACTTCACAGCTGCTGGTTATAAAAGTTGAGAACAATTAGTAAAGCCAATGACCAATCACTGATCACCACTGTACCCAACAACCAATCACTAATCACTTCTGCTCCTAAACCAATCACTGATCACCAGTGTGCCCAACAACCAATCATAGTTAACATCTGCTCCTAAACCAATCACTGATCACCAGTGTGCCCACACGTTACTCAACCGTCACCACTGAGCCCAAAAACTATTTACTGATCACCACTGCTCCCAACAACCAATCATTGAACAACAAAGACAGTTGACAGTGTTATTACCAGCAATCAATCACTGATCACGTGTTCCCAACAACCAATCACTTATGACTACTGTCCTCAACAGCTAATCACTGATCACCAGTGTTCCAAACAACCAATCATAAAACATCTTTGTTCCACTGCTCCCAAAGATCATTTACTGACACTGTTCTTCCCAGCAACCAATCACTGGTCACCACTGTTCCTCAAGGACAAATCACTGATCACCAGTGCTCTCAAAAATGAATCATTGAACAGTGTGGTTTCATGGCTCCAAAAGACACTTGACGCTGTTATTTCAAGCAACCAATCACTGATCACCATTATTCCTTAAGGACAACCCACTGATCGCCAATGTTCTCAACAACCAATCACTGATCACCACTGCTCACAACTATTCAGTATACATCATTGTTCTACTGTTCCAAAAGACTATTCATCAACACTGTTCTTTCCACTGGTCACCAAAGTTTTCCTAAAAAAAACATTTCATACAAATGTTTTAGATTTTTGTAAACTGTCTTCAAGGAATCTTAATCCAGATGGACCAATGAAAATAGGTTTATTTATCAGTTTTTATCATCATCATAAGGCATCGTCTAGTGACTTTTTAAGCTACATGATTTTATCAACTTTCTCTTGAACAGAGAACATACTGCATACACACACTACACAAAGTAAGTTAAAGATGTGAAGTCCTGAACTGAGTGTTTTGAATATTTCTTTACCAACACTTTTGCTGATGCAGCATGGTTGTCATGGGAAGATATAAGTCACCCAAACCAGGTCACATGTCCCCAATTATAATCACCGCAGACATATTTGATGTATTACAGTGCGAGCGTATTACGCTAGTGGAGAAGTGCACGGTGATCCAGTTCCTGCATCTGCAGGAGGAAATTTAATAAAGTGGGACATGCCAGCGAGGTTATATCACAGAAACAGAATTAGTGCTCGGTGAGGAATAAAGTCATGAAGGGGATGTGATCCAGATGACACGGGTCTGTGTGGGTCCACACCTCGGATGTACTAGAAGCTTTGATCTCTATCTTAGCTGGTCCAGGAAATGAGCAGCGCATTAAGCTCCTGCATGACACCCGACCTCGAGCCTCGAACTGCATGCTGTAAAAACAAAACCACAAATCCCCTGGACTCACACTCGTATACGCTGTCCACTTCTGACAGGAAATTAAACGGCTTCGACAAAAACCACCCATAAACCACAAAGAGACCGAAATGGGAAAATAATGAGTGATTGTTCAAAGCTTTGGTGGAAAATTCAGCCTCTCACTATCGCACTGACTAAAATAAATGTACCAAACTGTATTTTCCTTGTTGCTATGATGGTACCAACAATGAGACATTTACTGGACTTGTCTTTATTTTAGAAAAATTACAACATTTGCTGGCTGAAAAAAGTTCTCCTTGACAACAACAACAAAAAAAACATCTGCCATGAGTACTTTGGTAGGTTGATATCTGCTTTTAGATCATCCCATTCCATATCTCATCGCAATTTGCTGTTATAATAACCACCACTCTTCTGGGAGGATGTTCCACAAGATTTTAGAGTGTGCTCGTGGAGATTCATGCGAGACTCGTTCAGAAACAAGAGTGTTAGTAAAGTCAGGTATGGATGGAGGTGAGAAGGTGAGGAGGCTCCTGGGGTTGGAGCTCTATCGCAGGAGATCTTCCACTCCAAACCATGCAAAGCACATCTTCTGGCTTTGTGCACAGGGGTATTGTCATGCTGGAACAGGTTTGGGTCTCCTAGTTAAAGTGAAGGGAAAATTTTCCACACGTTTTATACAAATTGTGTACCGTCAAGTTTGTGGTCAATTTTTGAGGAAGAACACATAAGGCTGGAAAAGGCCGGTGTCCCAATATTTTTCTCAATATAACTTCTCACAATTTCTCCACAAATAACACCACCTAGTGTGATCTTTCCTCAGCATGCTAACATTGGCTGCTAAACTCTTTTTTTAGACAACAGACCAGCTACAGAAAAGAACTTTCAACATTTTAAATAATAATACCATTAAATATGCATGAAAATGTAGATTTCCTCACATTTCAGCTTGTTTAGTCTCGACTAACGCAGTGGAACATTCCGGAAATAAAATCTTGACCCAGCCCTGTGCCTGTTCTTTTTCAGACACAGCGGTATCCTCAACTTCCTGATCCTGTTCAACTGAACCCGGAAACCTGGAACTGAGCTGGAAAAAATTAACCCTCGAATGTAGGAATGTGCTTGTGGTTTACATCCAGCGTTTACAGTAGTGGTAATTACAATGGGGTCTTTGCTGTGATTTCATTCCCCTTCCTTGATGCACTTCCTTCTGAAGCAGGAAGTACGAGTAACGCCCACTGTAACGCTCGATTGGTTTACAGCCAATAGCGTTGTAAGGAGCCACGCCCCAGGCCAACGGAACACACCTCATTGAGCTAGTTGAATATGGAGAACGCAGTAAAGAGAACGCAGCTGTTATTGATAAAGAAGGTTTGATCTTCTCTCTGAGAATTAGAAAGCGACATTCTTCGGACCGAATGTTTAGGAACGTTAGGAATAACTTTTGAAACTATGTTTTACTAACAAATTTCATAAAAACATTTAAAATTCATTAAGGTACCATAGGGGCTGCGGGGGTTGCGGCCAAAACTTTAGGATTTTCGAAAGTAAGTTACGTTCTAAGACCCCCCGCGGGTTCCAGGGGACCACTGTAACTGAAAAAAGGAACAGTGCCCCCCGGGAAGACACACATCCAAAAACATACAAAATATGTTTACTTCTCACAAGCTACTACTGTAGAACAAAACACTCCTCCTGGCCAGGACATACAGTATATAATTCTAGAGAGCGTTTAATAGGATGATCATGAAATTGGCTGACGAAAATGAAAAGACGAACATATATATTTTTAAGTAAAGCGTAATATTAATGTCCACGCGGCAAAAAGCTCTGAAAGGCCCATTTTGATACTTTAAGGTCCAATTATATACTTCAAATGATTGAAGGTCAAATATACCTACTAAAGGTACAAAACCACTCCGGGGGTAGAGTACAGTCTGGCCCCTCGATTTCTGACATTGCTTCCTACTTCCTTTTTTTTTTCCATTCCTGTCTATCAGCTTCTCACCTTCTCTCAGAGCTCTTTAATTACAACCTTCATTTGTTGCTTGTGCCAATTAAGGCCAGTCCTGATTGCGCTTTCAAATGGGTCAAATTAGGCAGGTCAGGAACAATACAGACCCCTACGGAGCATTATGAAGGCATGAGAAGTCAGTTCATGCGCATCAGATAAAGCAAGGAAATGGACCGGTTCTTCTCTGCGGTGTGCTTTTTTTTTTCCACTTAATTAAAAGTAATTAGTACTTGAGGCAGAAATAGTGATGACGAGCGTTACTTTGTACTAATTACTTAGCTCACTGTCACATATTAAAGCTTTGTCGTGCTCTTTTTTTTTCTTTTCTTTCAATGGGCTCCGTTGCCTCGCACAACAATCAGAGCCAGGCTCATTAATAAACACCATTAATTACCACAGGAATAATGTGTTCACGTTTCCGGAATGAATGGCTGATGGGCAGGTATGAATTGCAAGGACGCTGTTACCCCCCACACTGCACCCACCCCTTCTATTACATTTCCATAAGAATACAGATCAGAGTGATTAGATGATAAGAGCAACACAATGTTTTATAAGCAGTGAACTCTAAATAATGTTTGTAAACAAACCCGGCTCTTGGTACAGCACTGCCTCCTGGTGACTGTGGAAGGAATACAGCTGGACCTGTTGGACTTGTTATATAAAATGGTGTCATGACACTGCACAACCTTGAGGTCGTTTGGTCCCCTTATATGGCAGCAATTCAATTTTTTTTATTAATGAATGAATGACACGCCAAGTCTAATCTCATTATAGTTTCATATAATGCTCTAGGATACAAATCCAGCAAATCCTACATTCATTGTTCAAAGTAGCCCATAATCAAAACAATGCCCTTTACCCCTAAGACCAACGTGAGGCTTCAGTGCCGATCGATATTATAATAGAGAAGGTTCGAGGCTCACTCATCTGAGAGCGTAATATTTTTAGCTGGAACCACAGAGGCCAAGCGGGGGTGGTGGTGGTGGTCAGAGGCGTTGAGTTTGTGTTCACGTTCAACCAGTAAGAGTGCTAAATATAACCAGGGTCAACATATTAGAGCACAAGCATACACGCATACATGCATGCGCCTAAGCTGACTAACAAAGCAGACAAAAGAGCTCATTCATTGTAGTTCCACAAGCCTCTATCTGGGCCTTCACACTGGACTTCTTGGAAGATTCTCAAGGGGTAAGTCACTTCAGGGTCTCCGGACACATTGGTGCATGCGCATGTGTGGGAGTGTGTTGTATATGAGATGGCTATATGGTTAAACAAAAACAAAGCACAAGTACAAAAAAACAAGTTTGACATTACACAAATGGATCTAAGTAGGTTTCTGCTTGTTTGCAGAACCCTGATGGAATGATAATAAGGCAAATCATCATGCAAGAAAAATCCAAATTGAACTGATTGGATACAGCATTAATGGGCCTCTTAGAGAAGCCTGAGATCGGCCAGGGTCTGTCCAGTCCTGATCCACTGGTTCGAGAAGCCTACCTAATGGTCTACGACTATATCAACTATGTAACAGCAAATCCAGACACAACGCTAGACCCGGCACCTTCTAAAGCCTCGGCAGCGTTGCGGCACGCAGGAGACGAGCTCCTCCAGCGCTTCCCGATCTTCTTTCGTCGCTGGCCACGTGTCTTCCGGGACGTGACAGAGGAGACAGCGTGTCCTACGCTGCTGTCCATCCTGGACGAGCACTTCTCTCAGTCGAGGCGTAGGGACATGGCCTGGAGCGCCGTACTCTCCGTGTTTGTGCTTGCTGGTCAGATGGCACTACACTGCCAAAAGAGTGGTATGAACAACGTTCTGCCCGAGATCCAGCAGTCTGTAGGCAACTTCGTTGAAAGAGTCATCTGCCCCGAGATCAGGGACAAGGGAGGATGGGTAAGTTGGCAGCAGAATGACGAATATGCAGAGACAGGAAGATGAGATAGTGGAAGTCTTTCTTCTATGAAACAGTTTTTCAGACCAGCTAGATGACCACATCATTTTATCTGGAGTAAAATAACAGGGTGTACCATTGATCTGCAGGGGCAAGAGTGCTGTCTTGGGCTCTACAATCTCCTTTTCTTCAAAATATTTAAAATCAACAGACCTTCAATTGAGAAAATGAGATATGCCTCTTCCACATAACTGCAGATTATTTCTTCTGAAATGTTGATCTTATCTTTGAAAGGATGATTTGTTCATATGTAGAAGTTTATTTTACAAACACGATTGGCCAAAAACCACACCAACAATATACTGAACCGCCTCTAGACTTCAGTTACATGAGTCCAAGCTTGTGTCTGAGACACCCACACATACACTATTCAGGTTGCAGCTAAAGATAAGGTTAGGAGATCAGATTAGAAATGTAGATGCAAATTACACACAGGAAATCCAACCCTACAACTACGTCTCCATGTGTGTTTCTCCAAGTCAGGCTTCGTGGTTCGCTTTGAGGAGAAGCAGACTTTAGAGGGCCAGGTAAAGAACGTGTGTTGCTGGAGTTTGCTCATTCTGAGCATGGGGATCCTCGCCTACTTCCTGTGGAAAAGAAGAATAATTTGGTCCGCAGTGCCCTCGTGTGGGTAATGAGGGAACTGCAAGGTAACATAGGACAGTGTTGTCTTGTCTGGTGGATTGAATTATGTTTGAAAAGTTTGTATTACACATTATACATTCAACAAGCAGCACCTGCTTTGCTACACCTAACAAGTGTTTGGTAGCAGGACGATGTTCACTGATACCAGCGGTGTAAAGTATTTGAGTAAATGTACTTTGTTACTGTATATAAGTAGTTTGGTGGCTACTTTCTAGTTTTAGAATAGAGTAGCTTTTGTCACTTATACATTACAGCACAGTAAAATCCTTTTCTTCGCATATCCCAGCTTGTTCCGAAGCTGGGGTCAGGGCGCAGGGTCGGCCATGATACTGGAGCACAAAGGGTTAAGGGCCTTGCTCAATGGCCCAAGAGTGGCAGCTTGGTGGTACCAGTGCTTGAACCACTGAGCTTCCACTCCCCTTTACTGAGTATCACAGAAGAGGCAGAAGAGGCAATATTTAATTTGTCCATTGAATACTAACGGTTCTACTTTGTGACATGATCCAATCTAATCTATTTTTTATTTGTTCATTGAAGATCCCTTTTTAAAAAATTGCTTTTCTACTTTGTCTTTTTTTTTTTGAGTGACTTGTTTGATCTTTGTTTCATTCTTGCATGTGGAGGATGCTGTTGTGTTGATCCTGGTTCATGTGGAGTCCAATTTGATTTGTATTTTAGGAAATAAAACCTCACAAATCAACTGTTTTTGGATTTTCACTAACGTGTCTTGGTGCATCTTTGAGCCTACGTTCGATATGAGTCAAATACTCAAGAACCGCTCAAGTCAGATTCCCGAAGACTTTTAGTCGTGTAATATTGGAATCGATGACTTGTATTTGAGTACGTTTTACAGCTTGCCCCGAGCTGGATCATTAATAGCTTTTTTTTTTTTCATTGTTCACCATGTGGTGTGACTGTTTCTATGTTTATCTGTAAGCTTAATTATCATTCCAAGCCTCAGGATATCTAACCGCAATTCCTCCTAAAGATGCAGGCAATAAACTCACCAGTTTGACTTTTCTAACTAAATTACGGTTTCCCATTACAGAAGCTCAAATCGGCCATTTTTCCACTGATGTCTTTTAAAACAATTTGGACGAACCTTCTCAGCTGCATTCACCAAACTCAGCACCAACCATCCTTCAGGCTGTTCAGAGTAATCAAGCACAAATTTGTACCTGCTCCTCTGTAGAGGATGATCAACTGATCAACAAATTTCTACTGACACTGACAAACCACTTTTCCATAGACCCTCTTATCCATAAGCGACTTACAATTATGTAATTTATAAAGCTAAGCAAATAAGAGTTAAGGGCCTTGATCAAGGAGCCAGCAATGGCAGATGGGATTTGAACTAATAACCCTTCAAACTCAAGCACAATACATATTTCTTCCTATCGGTCCACCTGCATCACTCCATCACTCCTTTCTACCTGAATCAAGCTACCTTTTATTTAAGTTTTACTGTAAATAAGTGAAATGCAAAAAGATCAAAGATTGTATTTAAGACTGATGAGGGAGGAGAAATTAATAAAAAATAGAAATCATGCAAATGAGTTCATCTCTCAGACATGGTGTCATCACTTTCACACCCACAGGCTTGTTCTTTGTAAATGGATTACTTGATTGGCTGAATTTTATTGTAGGCAAAATTGATCATAACCTTCAAGCAATCTTACTCTGCAGCAGAAACCTGCACTCTCATTGGTCAGTGTACCATTTACCAGCCAATCAGAAAGTCTGCTATCTATAGTTTTATCAAGCAACATGTGATGATTATCATCAAACACTAAAATACTGATCACATCGACATTTGAGCAAAAAAAAATGTAGAATACAAGCAGAATTACATGTCCCATGGGTGTGTTTTGATCTTAGATGTATGAACTGGTCTTTTGTATAAATACCATTAGTATAGAATAATTTGATCAATAACTGCTTTTACTGCTAAATATGAAAGTCTGAAAATAATCTCATACAAACTGAGGGATTTTTATTGATTGCTTCAGTGCAGGAAAGATGAAACTGGGGATTTCAATTTGATCATTTATAACTAATTGCATGGTAGAGCTGATGTTACTTGATCAGTCAAAAGTCAAAGCTACATTTTTGTTTTAGTTTTAAAGTACACCCTGTTATTGGCATTGGTGTGCAGTTCAGATGCTAAAATTAAACCAGGCTGGAATTTCCTGTACTTTACATTTCTCTGGTGCAGCTGATGTTCTTGTGCTCTCTACCAAGTTCATTATGCCTGAGGACATTCATGAAAAACCCAATGCACACATTAAACCAGTTTAAGCAAGAAACCTGATCATTAAGCAGTGAAGAAAATACAATTGATACGTTACCAGTCTTGTTTCGTGTTTGAAGTCATAGACAAAACACTTGAACACGTTAACAAAAGAATTTTAATGACAATTCTGTACAGAAAAGGAATGGACAGCAGAAAGAAAACGAACAACTTTGGAAAGGTACTTTGTTGCAGAACGATTGGAAAAAAATTACAGCTTGGCACATACATATACACAAGCAAGATTTATGCAAGCTCTTCCTCTCCTTCCTCTTCAAACTCTCCCTCTTCCTCGGCCGTGGCGTCCTGGTACTGCTGGTATTCGGACACCAGGTCGTTCATGTTACTCTCGGCTTCGGTGAATTCCATCTCATCCATTCCCTCGCCGGTGTACCAGTGGAGGAAAGCTTTGCGCCTAAACATGGCCGTGAATTGCTCGGAGATTCGCTTGAACAGCTCCTGAATGGCAGTGCTGTTGCCGATGAATGTGGCAGCCATCTTAAGGCCACGTGGTGGGATGTCGCACACAGCGGTCTTCACGTTGTTGGGGATCCATTCAACGAAGTAGCTGCTGTTCTTGTTCTGCACATTAAGCATCTGCTCATCGACTTCCTTCATGGACATGCGGCCACGGAAGATGGCAGCAACGGTGAGGTAGCGGCCGTGACGTGGGTCGCAGGCTGCCATCATGTTCTTGGAGTCGAACATCTGCTGAGTCAGCTCGGGCACTGTGAGCGAGCGGTACTGCTGGCTTCCCCTGCTGGTCAGTGGGGCGAACCCGGGCATGAAGAAGTGCAGACGAGGGAAGGGCACCATGTTGACCGCGAGTTTGCGCAGATCGGCGTTCAGTTGACCAGGGAAACGGAGACAGGTAGTGACACCGCTCATGGTGGCAGAAACGAGGTGGTTGAGGTCACCGTACGAGGGTGTTGTGAGCTTCAGTGTGCGGAAGCAGATATCATAAAGAGCTTCATTGTCGATACAATAGGTCTCGTCTGTGTTTTCGACCAACTGGTGAACAGATAACGTGGCGTTGTAGGGCTCTACAACTGTGTCGGACACTTTGGGTGAGGGCACCACACTGAAGGTGTTCATGATGCGATCGGGATATTCTTCACGAATCTTGCTGATGAGCAGAGTACCCATACCAGAGCCAGTGCCACCACCCAGGGAGTGGGTGAGCTGAAATCCCTGCAGGCAGTCACAGCTCTCAGCTTCCTTGCGCACCACATCCAGAACTGAATCCACAAGCTCAGCTCCCTCTGTGTAGTGGCCCTTGGCCCAGTTGTTTCCTGCACCACTCTGACCTGTACAACACATTAAGGTTTAATATCTACTCAAGTATCAAACTTTGCATTACATCTTTAAACATGCACAAATTCAACTAAAAACCTACTCACCAAAGACAAAGTTGTCTGGCCTAAAAACCTGACCAAAAGGCCCAGACCTCACAGAGTCCATGGTACCAGGCTCCAAGTCCACCAGCACAGCACGGGGCACGTATTTGCCACCTAAAATTAAACCATGAAAATTGGTGCAAACTGAATCCTCAGAACAGATTATATATTTTAGAATGGCATAACCAGTACGTACCAGAGGCCTCATTATAGTAAACGTTGATCCTGTCCAGCTGGAGATCGCTGTCTCCATGGTATGTGCCAGTTGGGTCAATGCCGTGCTCATCGCTAATAACCTCCCAGAACTAAATGCCAACAGATAAAAACATTAACATGATTACCTCTTAGCCTGCATATAAACTGGACTTTACACAAACTAATACTAAAAAGTCACATGATTACATAATTATTAAAAACAGGCAACCAGCATTATTACTGAAGTGTAATTTTTATTTTATTTAATAAAAACACCGAAAACAGGAAACCTGTGGTTTAATTAATAGATCGGTGGTATTATAATATTAGCGTTGTGAAATGATATAATTGATTAACCGCCGCCGCATTGCAGCACTGAAGAGACCACGCGGTCCCATTAATTCGCACAAAATATCGCGCGAGGAAAAAACACCTTTTTAAAAAACGCCAATCATAATCATTAATTAGGCGGGCTCGAGCGTTGCCCCGCAAATTCAAATTTTAACCGCCAAAAATGCCGCGAGCCTTAAATTTTTTTTTAAACCCGAAAAATGGCGCGCGCGGCCCTCGCGCCGATTGGCTGAAATCCATCAGTGAGCACCCCCCCCCCTCCCGCTCTTGTTGACGTCACCGCCAGACTCCGCCCCACCCATATCCGGCTATAAAGGCGCGGCCGGGTGGCCTTTATAATCTGGGTCGCGGGTTAAAACGAATAAAACTTAAAATCGCGAAATAAAAACGACCAAAATTGGATATGATTCGGTTTATTTTAAATTATATAATCAAATGTTAAAAATAAAGACAATAAATAAGGAAGGATTTTGACCTCCCTGTGGATCCTTTGTCAAAGAAATCTACCGCTAACGGATTTTTTTCGACAGTCTGAGGAAAATTTCGCATTAAAAACGATTATAATTGTGGATTTAAATATGTGAAAACCTTCATTTCCTTTTTCCAATTTCTATTGTGTTAAAATTGAGGAAGCTGCACATGGTTATGGCGACCCTTTTTTTCTTCTCCACAGCAGCAATGGTTGCGCGTATTCACAATACATATATATATATATATAAAAAAAGGGAAGACAAAATATATAAATATGTTTCATGCTTAATAAATACATTTCTTGTTACAATTAACGTGATATTTAAATTCCATTTGAAAAAAAAAATTATATTCTACAAATAAAACTTACCTTAGCTCCGATCTGGTTTCCACACTGACCAGCCTGAAGATGCACGATTTCCCTCATTTTTCTTTTTTTTTTTGTTGCGGTTTTTGTTACTAATAAAACGTGCGCTGTTTCTTCTTCTCCTTCCACCGAAGTGAGGAAACGGCCGCCGTCCTTTCTTATATATGCCCCAGTTACGACCCGCCCCCAGACGCTGGTATCAGTGCACCATTGGTCAAGAGATAAAAAAAAAACGCTTAGAACATCCGTAGTCATCGTTGATTGGTCTACGCGTGCGGTCACTCAAAGCCGGCATGTCGCGCTTTGTCACGCCGGTAGAATGGCTAACTCTGGCATGCTAACATTGAAGGCATGCTAGCATAAATGCTGCACAAAAATTAAGAAAGAAAAAAAGCGAAATAATATATCCATTGTTCACTTTGAAATCGTAGAAAATACAATATACATTAATGGCGCATTCAAGTGACAAAAAGAAGTTCAA